>NC_081412.1:613862214-614233047 GCF_030272615.1 Cryptomeria japonica | reverse complement strand
TGCCTATCATAAAAATACCCACTCGGATTCACTCATGATGTCGGTTTGTGCATAGGACGAACTGAATCAATTCTAGCCAATCCTGCAACTTTGCATTGCATGCAAGTGACAGTTTTTGCAGTAGGCGAAAAATGCTACCAATTGAAAATGGCTCCGAGTCATCAAAAACCAAGATAGGCCATTGTAGAGGAGACTCATGCAACCCCACAACTTCAAATAGATCGATCATATGTCTCCTGGATTGGAAGAAATGGTCTGTTAAAGTTTGACAATTTTTTGGACTCAAGGCACTTGAGAGATCTCACCGGCAGGGTATGACTCTCAATGTTTTGGTGCTTTGGGATGCATGATAGGAGCATGCCTAGCATAAAAATGTACACCTAGATGCACACATGACATTGGTTTGTTTACATAACAACCAAAATTTGACCATTGCGAGTGTGATGGTGCTCTCACACCAAACACATTGTTGATTATATTCATATTGTTGATTACATATGCAAATATTCATTTAAAAAGGGAAGCCATCAAATACACCAAATAAACAATAATGAACTGAATATAAGGAGTTTTGTAGGGTTTATTCAACATTTTAGAAATTTCATCAAAACATATTCCACGATTGCAATATTTTATATCATATATTTTCTTTGTTTATATTCATATTGTTGATTACATAGGAAAATGATCAATAACATTTATAAAAGGACAACCACAAAATACAATGAATAAAAAATAATGAATGTGGTACACATTTATTGGATCAAATAAAAAAGGCATGTCTACCAAGTCAATACAAGTATTACAAAAATGTGGCATATGCCATGTCCAAATCGATATAAAATAAAAATGTAGAATATCTCTACATGTATTGATCATTCTATGACCAAAACTAACACTATATGATCCTAAACTTGTGGTGGATCATCAAAACCAAGCCTCTTTGATGTAGTACACGGCTCTATAGGTGGCTGTAAAACCACAATTCAAAAGCCAAGTTAGAATTCTTTTGTAGAAAAACGTTCACAATTAACAACATAACTATGCATTTAACTATAATTCCTTTAAAATTGAAATGTATATTACCTCATCGGCTGATCTAGGAGCTAATGTCTTCGCTCTCCTCTCCTTGTCACTCTTAGGAGTTTTCTTGAAGACATACTCAAAAGGATCCACGTTATGGTCATACCATGAAGGGGTCTATTGTAGATTAAATGTACAATTAATACAATGTACTAACATAAATATATAAAAAACACTTAAAAGCTATAATATAGAGAACAATGATGTACCTGTGCCTGAGATGCTTCTCCAATGGACTAAGGATGGCTTACCATCGATGGAGAAACTGTCTCTATTACCTATACAAAAAATGATCAAAGATTAAATACAATTAATATAATGATAAGTATTGTAGGTTAAAAACAATTAATGTAATATATCAAACAAAAGTGTATCAGAACCTGAGAAGCTTCTCCAATGCACGGAGGAGGGTTCTCCATTGATGAAACAACTATGGATATTTCTTGTATGAAAAAATTATAAGATGAAAATATATCACAAGTTCACATGTACACATGCATATAATCATGAAATCAAGAAAATAAAGTAGAGATGCATACCTCCGCCCTCTCTTGATCCATGGGCGAATTAGGTGCATTCAACAAATCCACATAGCTCAATGGCCATTGTACATGTACAATAGACAAAAAAATACTAATCAATCTACAAACCCCAACTATACTCAATTTCAACATTTTCAAATAATTGTACAACTAAAAATGTGTTCAATTACCTTCTTCCAATGTTTTGGCATCTTTGAGGAATTCTTTTTCTTAGGATGAGCCCTAGATGCGAAGGGGGTACTCTAAAAAAACAAAATTAACATGAGATATTAGTACAACTAATATATTAAATATAATTTTAAAAATATAAAATGAAATGACTTTCATATTCTATCAAAACAATACATAAAAAGGGTTGTTCAAAATATGATACCATATAGCCTTGTAGGACAAAATCGATTGCTGAGAGCATGATGTCATCAATCTGGGACATTTGGTCCCCTGTCAACATACAATTCAAAAATTGGACCAAGCATTAAAGATACTTAGTATATCTTGTATTTTTTTTAATTCAAAGTATACTATTCTATTTTAACATGTTACAAAATTTATACCTTAGGCATCAAAGTTGCAATTGTAGTAACTGGGGGAGGAGTACGGGATACCGCTGCTACATCCTAAAATGCATATTATTTGTCTCAATTTAATCGATGTATAAATGAAAATTTATTTATGTAATTACAAATTTAAAGTGACTAATAAATAAAATTCTATGAATTCAAATCAACACACTTGTGTCTGTCGCTGATGGGCAAACACCATGTCCATCAACTCATCTGTCAAAGAAAAATCCTCAATCATGCAGGCGTGACATCTACTCCTGGAAATCATGCACAGACGAGATGTGGATCCATCTACACCAACCGCATAATCTATCCCCTAGCATATCCTCGAGCAACTGACACACATATGTTGAATGGCCTCTCTATCGCCACCTGGAGCAACTAATACCTCACCATCCAGTACAATAGGGTGTGCTAACGATGTCCCATGTTGGATGATGGCACCAGTAAACATTGTGGCTTCTTGAAGAGTCTATAGCTCTATCGACTCTTTCAGCTCTACTGGGGCAGCCTAATGCACCTTGGGTTTGGGTGCTAGGGGGCGGCGACTCTCCGCGGTTAATCACCTATGGGCTCCAGGTCTATCTTGGGCAGAGTTGCCACCTCTACCATGGAACTCTCTCATGTCAAAATAGTTTGGTCGCACATTGAGCACAAAATCATAGTATACTTTTCTCAAAAAATACAATGGCAACTCATAATTATTATAAGGTGGATCACCAAAGACCATCCACCACCTCTGCCAAAAAGGATTCTTCATCTGCACATTGGTACACCAATGTATGGGAAACCTCTTTGCATTAAGAGGTAATGACTAACCAGTTTTAGGATCAACAAAAAGGGCACATATTTGTTGTTTACTAATATTTTTGTTTTTGACTCCCTTGTATGATAACCCATTAGCATAGAATTGATGACACTTATCCCTAAAGTTTCCCCATTTGGTAATTTGTGTGGAAATAGCTATGGCACCACTAGCTAATATTTCGAGGCTAGTGGTGAGGGATTTATGATGCTCAAGTTCAAATGTTTTCAATTTATCAATCAGTCTATTGATTTTAGACATATTTTGCCCTAACTGATTAATTAATTGCTCCTATGTTTCAGGTGTGCGGTTGAAAGGAGGAATTGGGGGTGTATCTTGTGGGTTTTTTAGGAGGTGCATTTTTTTGTTCTTGTTTTGGATTAGAAGAATCTGGTTTTTGAAACAAAAAGTGAAAAAACCTAATCAAAATTAATGAAATTAAATTCAAAACGTAAAATAAATTGAACAAACGAGAAAGAAAGACAAAAATTAACAAAAACTAACGTTGATCCATAGTTTCTAGAGGAGAAATATGGCACCCTATTCACGGTTTGGAGGAGAAATATAGTACCCCATTCATGGTTTAGCAAAGAAAATGAAGAAAAAAGGAAATAAAAATGCAGCTATCATAGGAAAATAAGACCCAGTTTTTTTAAAAAACTTTTTTTGACAAGTACCATGTACATGGTCTTTTAGGGATAAGTAACACGTACACGCTCATTTTTCTATAAGTAGGGTGTACATGCTCATTTTCCTAAAGGTAGCACATACGCACTACTTTTTCTAAAAGCAGTATGTACGTGCTACCTTCTCTAGGCTCAAAAACAACAAACCTGAGTGCATACGCGATCATTTCAAATTTTATAACCACATACGTGCTACTCATTTTTCCATGTTTTTTTTTGGGTGGCGTCCACTTTTCTGACCACCATCTTTGTGCACTTAGCCACCTAGGGCATAGATATTTTTTAGAATTTTTTTGAATTAGTTTACTATTTTTCCCAGTGCATTGAATAAAGAGATTCATGTTTGGTGAAAAACCTATGTTTGGTAAAATTAAAAAAATAAGTTCATAATAAACTTGATATGTAATAAAATTATAGTCATTGGAAAGCTTGCTTTGAGGACTACCATACTTCATTTTAGGTTGTCAAGATCATTCTATTTGAGCCTTCAACCAGAGGTTTGAAGGCCAAAAATCTGCAAAACAATTGTAGAAACTTTCATAGAAGTGTAAAAAAAGGGGTTCAAATGAAGGGGGTTCGAGTGAACCCCCCAATATAATGAAAAATTGACATAAATAAGCATTAAAGACAGTTTGCTCGAAAGAGGAGTTTTGAGCAAAGTGGCGGTTTGCTCGAAAGAGGGGTCTTGAACCCCAAAGGGTAGTTCGTTCGAACACCCCCACTTCGCTCAACCCCCCCCCCCCCCCCCCCCCAATTTTTTTTTCCTACCATCTCGTTTTTCCTTCATAGGTGAAAGTGGGAACCATTATTGTGAACTCACCCTCTATCTATTTCTCCTCCTCTTCCTCTCTTTCTTTCTCCCTCTATTTTATTCTCTCGCCTATTATCTTTACATTTCCTCCCCTCTTTGTCTCCCTCTCCTTCATTTTGGGCCTCTATATCTATATCTATATTTCTTTGCATCTCTCTATCTCTCTCTATACCACTTCTTCTCTCTATCTTTATCTTTTGATTCATTCCTCTCTCATTATCTCCCTCTACTATCCATGTCCCTATCCCTTTTCATCTCCATCTCCATCTCCATCTCCATCTCCATCTTCATCTTCCTCTCTTTCTATGTCTCCTTACTCATCCTTTTCTTTTTCACTATTCCCCCCTATTTGTCCATGTGTATGTCACTCTCTCCTTATTGCAGATATAACATGAGCTTGTTGGTAAAGGATGTTTATTATCTTTCTAATTTAACTATTTTATTTAAGTCATGTTTGGATCCTATTTCCTTACTTTTGTTGCACAAATGACATCATTTTCTAAATGGCCTATCAATTGACCTCATGTACTAGAGAAATGTATGCAAAAAATAAGCTATTTTTTCTAAGTGACCCTCCACAACCTCTTCAACATATCCATTGCACAACAAGGTGCAATTGCTAGTAGTATTTTGTTTGGAACACATTCAAATCAGATCAAATCCTATCACATCTTGTATTCAACTCAATAATTTTATATTTTTGGATTTTCTTTATGAATCCTATGAATAGATTGAAGTAGTTGTAAGGCAATAAACACATTTTATTTATAATCTTAATGTAAGTCACTTGCCATGGTTCTGGTGAGTGTGTTTTTTAGAATATACACATGGTTTGTTATGATTTATTTTATTCTAAAATGGTGTTTTTTTAGTTTATTAAATGAAGGTTTTGTGTATTTGAAAATTAAATTCTTTTGGTAGGAATTTTTTTTTCAAGGCTAAGATCATTTAATTTTGCATTTTCTTAGATAACTCTTCAAGGCTCTTCATTAATTTGTTTCATAGAAAGTGTATAATTTTGTACAACACTTAGTTTTCCAACTTTTAAAATGTGAAAATGGTGGCATTTTTCTTTCATTAGTTGTGATACATGATAGGTCCCACTGCCACATAAGGACCAATCATGTTTCTTTCAAAGAAACCCCGCTAGCTCACCAAATGTCACAACCGCAGAAAATTAAAATCATATTGTGGGACTCTTTCAAAGAAGCCTCATAGGCTCTCCACATTTTACCATTAAAAAAGGGCTTCATCAAAGGATTCAAAAGGACCATCAAGGGCTCCAATCAGTCAACACATGTGAGGACAAGATCTCCACTATAGGTGGACAATGATTCTTTGTTGTTAGGTTTATAATAGCCATGCAAGTTGAATGATGGAAACAAACTGAAGGAAATATGTGCATGCATGAATCAGAGAGCCTTTTGGTATTTTGAAAGTGATAAGTCATGAAGATAATGGCAATATAGGTAAAACTACAAAATTGTGTCATGTTTCAGGCCAATCTATCAACACAAATGAATTTAAGTATTTCTAACCAAAAATTAATTTTAGTCAAACATATGGTCTATATAGAACCATTATAACTAACTTATACATGGGACACAAATTTTTGAAGTGGATGATAAAAAATACATACACAATCAAATCCATAAAAACGAGAAAATATATATCATTTAATATTTTAATTATTTTTTATTTTTTTATATTTAATTTCTATTTAAAGTAGGTCATCAACACAAGAATTAAGGTTGATTATCTTGTCAAGGAAAAATACTTAAATTTATTTAACAAATTTGAAAAAAATATGATGCAATAGAGAAAATAATCTATGTCATTATGAGATAACTCTTTTCTATTTTGGATAAATAACTAAGACAAAAGGTGGTGCCAAATGGAAAGAGTTATATTATAGTAAACAAATTTTTCAAATTTCTGTAAAAAATATATATTTATTAAAATTATTAAAAAATATATCCATGCACTGTTTAAAGTTTCAAATTATCAATACACATGAAAAAATTGTTTACTATATAAAGTGTGATGCCTCATGTAACTTCAATTTCAACATTTGGTCAACAACTAAATTTTAATGTCTACTTTATAAGAAACTATATTCAAATATTTTTCTAATTTTTGTAAAAAAATAAAAACATAAAATATACTATAAAATGTAAATTTTATTTGTTTACATCATTTCAAAATTGAAAACATATATGTCTCTTTCTATTAAATCAATTTAAAAGGTTCAATCAATGTTGGTCATTTCCTTTATAAAAATGTGACACAACTTTGTGCTTTTACCTAAAAGTTATTCCCTCAATCATGATTGAAGGAACAAATTTTTCAATGCTAACAATCAAGGGTGGATCCATGACACAAATATTTTCAGTGCATAGGCAGTTTGCAATACCACTATGGCCTCACATCTCCAGGGTTTTTGTCATTGACTAATGATATATTTTGGGGAGAAGGGTTATAAAAGGTGGAAGGTGATTGGTAAAAAGTAGTTTTGATCTCTAAGCTTTTGATGTTATCATTGGATCTTTTTTTTTGGAATTTTGAGGAATGAATTCCAAGCTTCCATAGAGTTTAGGTTATCTCTCAAGGTAGTAGTCTTGAGGTCAAACAAATTACTTCCCCTTTTTATTTTCCTACATGAATTATGATTTGCATTGGAGCCTTAGTATCCTTTGTAAATGAAAAACTATGACTTTGTTGCCTTTGGTGTAAATATGAATAATGCTTCGTTCCATTTATGAATGTGGTTATTTTTGTTAATTCATGTTTTTTGGTTCCCCTATTTATCAAGTATGGATCATTTGTATCCACTCTTCTATTTTTTATAAAGATAGGTTCTAGATTAAATCATCTATGTAGGATATGTGAAATGGGTGTTTTCAGGGTAGCTAGCTTACCAATTTTGTTTGGCCTTTGTAGGTGCCTCCCACTAGGAGATTTGAATGTTATGTCTTATTTATGAGTTACTTTGTACATCTCATTCTCTTCCCAACAATGAAGGGTTTGTGGTGTACTATGCATAATCTGCAAAATAGATAACCCTTGTAGTACTATTATATTAGGCTTTGGCTAGCATATCCATCTCTTTGCCAACTTACTCACCATGTCAGCATCATCAGACCCACCTTAGGCTTTGGCCCCACTTAGTCACCTTGTCGTGATGGATATTATAATGAGAAGTTTCCCATCATGACCTAGCGACCATCGTTGGATCTTATGTGATCGTCGTTCAATTTACTCATCTTATCGGATCTTTAACATGCCTTGGCTACTTCCTTCTAGTAGGCCCCACCACTCAATCGCTACGTTGCAATGAATAACCATAAGGAAACTTTATGTCACAATGTAGCAACAACTGTTGATCATTGAGCTACTAACCATTTGACCTTTAAATTTCTTTCATAACTTAGCCGCCACTGCTTAACTGTCTGCCTTAACTTCTTGCATTAACTTTTTGTCTGGGCCCGCTACTAGTAGTTTGTCACTAGGTCGCAAGAAATAACCATCACATACCTTAATGTCATGTTCTCACAACAACCATCAGATCTTCCTCCCGACCATCCGATTTTCCTTGGACTTGCTCAAATTTTACCTTGCCTGAGTGGTTCTCTTCTCACGGGCCCCACCACTAGGTCACTAGTCCACAAAGGGTGATATTCGAGCAACTTTGCATAGTGGATCAGTGACAACTACCAGATCAATAAGAACCCGCTCGATCTTTAAAGACCTGACACATAAAAGGAAAGACTCAAGACTTAGGAAAATATTGCAAAATATTTCAAAATTATAAGAACCCGCCTAAGCCTAGACCTAAAAGGGGCCCCCTTTGCAACGATGCAACGATCCTTCCACTTAAGTGGAAAAAGGTAATGGGCAAATAGAAGATTTGGAGAAAAAGTGACACAAAGGTTTTTTTTTCAAATGATTTTGAAATGCTCAAAAACCCTAAACCCTTAGAACCATAATCTTGCAAACAAAGGTCAAATTTCTAAATTTTGACAAACTTCAACAGCTAAGAGGGAGTATTTTCAACATTATCAAAAATAGTGATAACAATGGCTCTGACTGGGGATGGTTGGATGCAAGACCAACACAAGAATATAGAAAAAACTATGGAATGTAGACCAACAAAATCCTAACAAAAGAAAATAGAACAAGCAAAAGAACCTAACCTAGTGTGCATGGAAAAAATCATGAGAAATATTGTTTTAGAAATTGTCCATGCACTAGCAGTTCCTGTAACTCACCATTCAATCTTTGAAGGAAATAGGAGTCTTTTCCATTGACATAAAAAATGATCAGAGGGCCTATCCATAGCGATTCAAATTTCTTATGCTTTCCTTTGTCTTGATCTCTTGCATTCCACTGCAACATTGTATCACCAATCTGGAATTTTCTTATTCTAGTCCTTTTATCAAAAAGGTAGTTTGACTATAATTGAAGTTTCATATTCCTTTTATGGGCTCAAACATTTCTAATTCTTCAATCTGTAAAAAATTGTAAACTGGAAGCAAATTATTCACAGGTAATTTGGCTTTCACTCCATAAAATAGCTCAAGGGGATGTACCAATGACCTTTTTTATAGTCACCCTATCAGCCCATAAAGGTAACCTAAGATTTTGATCCTAGGACCTTTTATTTCCCTCTAGGATCTTCTTAATAATATCGAGGAGACTTTTATTACTTGATTCTGCCTAGCCATTTCCCTGTGGGTGGTATGGTGAAGAGTATGACATAATAATCCCATAATTAGCACTAAACTCTAAAAACTCCTTAGACCTGAAGCACATGGCATTTTCCATGACCATTTTAGCAGGCACACCAAATCTTGTTATTATATTATCCATCAAAAAATTGATGACCACTTTACTAGTGGCCTGTTTGGTAGGTGTGGCTTCAATCCACTTGGTGAAATAATCTGTAGCCACCAAAATCCATCTATGACCCCTACTTGATTTTTCTATTATCTCTCCAATAAAATTAATGCCCCATTAAACAAAAGGGGCTTCAACTGTAACATAATTCAAAGGAAAAGCACCAACATACTTTAGTTTAGAAGAAAACCTTTGACAAGGATCACATTTTTGAACATACTTATGAGCATCCTTGAAAAAAGTTGGCCAGTAATACCCTACTCTAATTATCCTACTAGCAATAGTCTTAGCTGAATAGTGGCCTCCGCATACCCCATTGTGCATCTCTTTTAGAACCTTCTCAACTTGGAATTCGTCCAGACAAACTAGTAGCATCCCATCACTGTTCCTCCAATACAGGTCTCCCTGAATAAGAACATATTTCTGTGATTTTAAAGTTAGTGTTCTCTTTTGGTTGTGTGTCATACCTTCTGGACATGAGGCATTCTTCAAGAAGTATACTATATTAGAATACCATGGTTGCCTCTCAATACTAGTAAGCATAACCTCTTCAATCTCAACATTATTTATATCAATGCCCTCAAAGTTTTTCTCAGTCATTAACTTGGCTAAGCCTAGACCTCTTACTAGCTTTGTGATTTTGATCTCAAGATCAAATTCTTGTATTCTTCTTATCCATCTACATCTTTTTCCAGTTACTTCAAACTGGGACAAGATGTCTTTCACAGCTACATGTGGTACATAGGCTACAATTTGGGCATTTACCAGATAAGGCCTAAATACTTTAACAGGCTTGACTAAAGCATATGCATGTTTTTCCATAATTTCATATTTTAATTCAACAACCTATAATGATTTGTTATAGAATGTAATTGGATGTTCACCCTTCACCATCTTTCTGTAATAGTATCGTTGCTATAGTATGATATGAAGCAAAAGAAAATAGTGAAAAAGGCTTACTATAGTTAGGGGACTTAAGCATTGGGACTTCCTGAATAGACTATTTAATCTTATCAAATGCTAGTGTTACCTCTTCATTCCAAACAAACTTGGCATCCTTCTTCAAAAGCTTCACAATGGGCTTGACAATTTCAGCAAAATTTGCAATAAATCTCCTGACAAAGTTTACTTTACCTAGAAAAGATTGAATTCCTTTAATATTTTTTGGTTGAAGCACCCTGTTGATAGCCTCAATTCTTTTAGGGTCAATTATGACTCCCTCCTTAGATACAATGTGCCCTAGTAACTTTCCTTCAGTTACAACAAAGTAGCATTTCTTTGGATTTAAACATACACCAAACTCCAAGGCCTTGCAAAATATTTTTTCCAAATGACCACAGTGGTCATTTGCCTTCTTTGAGAAACATGTCACATCATCCTGGTAAACAACCATTATAATATTAATAAATTACTTGAAGGCTACATCCATAGCCCTCTAAATATTTTCACCAGCATTCTTCAAACCAAATGGCATTCTTACATACACATAGGTTCCCCAAAGGGTAGTAAAACTAGTCTTAAATTGTTCAGACTCTTTCACTAATACCTGATTGTAACCAGAAAATTCATCCATCATTGATAGTAAATCACAACCAGTTACCCTTTGTAACATAGCTTCCATTTTGGGGATGAATAATTGTCTTTAAGGGAAGAAACATTCAAGTTCCTAAAATCCACACATAGCCTTATGTCCCTATTCTTTTTTCTTGGGTTCTAGAAGGGGGTTAATGGGTCTTTGCTTTTGTCTAAAAGGCTTAGAATCAGGATGCAGAGGTATTTCATGTTGAAATAAGTCGTGTCTATATGCCTTCAAATCCTCATAGGACCAAGCAAAAACATGTTTGTACTTCCTTAGTAAATTAAGGAGGTTAGTCTTAATATGGAGAGACAAGTTTCTCCTGATATACACTAACTTAGGGGAAGATTCAATCCCCAAGTTTACCTCTTCCAACTCCTCCAACTTTGTAGATGATGCTTGATGTAAGTGACCTTCACTGTAACTAAACATACCCTCTAGTTCCACAAGTCCCCTGGGTATTTCATTTGTCTCTAACTGTACTATGTCACTTCCAAAAATGGTTTCCTATCCATGTACTACCTCCACCAATGCATTACAATCAATCTTTTGACCTTCATAGTCATTTATGCATTGTAAAAATATAAGGATGTCTTCATCATCCTCAAAAACATGCCAATTGTACACATTATCTAGGATGGCTGGTCTGGCTTTTGTCTCAATTATTGAAACTCCAGTCAATGTTACATCATCATTTTTTAATACAACATTAGCTAAAAAATCTGCCATAATGTTCTTATACCTTTCAATTGAATTAAGAGAAAATGCATCAAAGTGTTCAATGACATCCCAAACAACATGCTTGTACTTTTTCAACTTGTCATTTTTAGATGTATACCTTGACCTTATCTGAGACACTACAAGTTCAGAGTCTCCATAAACCCTTAAAAACTTGATCCCATGTCTTTTAGCAATTTCTAAGCCTAATAATAGAGCCTCATACTCAACTATGTTATTTGTACATTGGAATGCCAACAGAAAAAAACACTTGAAGGTAATATCTGATGGGGAAATAAAGAGAACTCCTTCTCTAGAGCCTTCTTTAGAGCAAACTCCATCAAAGTACATCTGCCACAAGCCTTCTTATTGGGATTCTAGCTCATCAACAATAGGATCAATATTCTTCAACTGAGGTTGAATGGATTCAATCCTGAAGTTATCAAGATCTACATCTATCATGCAATTAAGCATGTTTGGGTGTTTTTTTAAATAACCATTGGAGCACGTGGTTCTTTGTAGAATTTTACAGAATTCCCATTCACTGGGATAGTTGCATATGATAAATCTAGCTAAGATGTCCTCCAATAGCAACATCCCACTGTCTAGACAAAAGCATGCCATAATGGGGCTTGGTGTCTATGACTATTACATCCATTTTATAAGTAGCTTCAGGGAATGATGCTATTTTTACTTCTACATCTTTCATAGTACCCACAATAGGCACTTCTCTATTACCCATAGCATAACACCTCTCATATGAAGTGTGTACTGAAAAACCTAGTTCTCTCATATCCCCATAAGGCATTACATTAGCAGTTGCACCAGAATCTATCATGAATTTTTTTATCAATTTGTTATTTACTAATAGTGTGACATAAAAGGGATCAATCTGAGATGGTTCTTGATTAATAGTGGTGCCCACATAAACTTTTGGGACCTATTATTCTTGATCCTTCTCATCTTTTGCATTTCCCTTTTTAGAAGTATCCACATCTAATATACTTGAAATCAAAGAAAAAGCAGCCTCTCTATGTTCTTTCATTTTCAATAGTTCTATCAAAGGTACTGAAACTTTTATCTGTGTTAAAACTTGGGTCATATCAAAAGTAGTATTAACATTAGACTTGGCATGAGCTTTAACCTTCTCTGTCCTTTGGTGACTTGTTCTCTCGTCACTAGTAGTATTTGCCATATTACTAGTGGTATCAACAATATCAAGTTTCCCTGAATTACTTGACTGATCACTTTGAGCCTGACTATCTTTGACAAGGGTTTTATTTTCAGTGGTCCTCTTAGAAGAAATTTATTAAAAAAACATAGAACCAAGCTTACCCTGATCTTCATCATCTTTACTGCTTCTCATATTATAGTTATGCTTAGCTTTGACTATTGCAGCCTTAGTGAGATTCTTGACTTCCTCCTCACTAGGCCTTCTGAGATGAATCTCTTGATCTTCTATTGTGACTACATTCAAAGTGGGATGCCAGTCAATTGTCAATTGCCTTTGGCAATTTGCATTGCTTCTTGAGACATCATATTCACTTGCTTCATCTTTTGAAGACTCATAGTCAATGTCCACAGAATACTCAAACATATTAACTATAGGTTCACCCTCATTTCTCATAGATTCATTTAGAGCTTGAGCCACAACACACTGATAGTGGGAATGTGGCCCATCACATGCCATACACCAAGGGGTATTTTCTATATTATGTACATTTCCTCCCTTTAAAGGATCAGGGGTGTCCTGATTTTGTGTGCCTTTTGATCTATCTTGCACATGCTTGCCATCTTTCCATGCAATGTTATATGGCATATCAGGCAATCTAGCAGGTCTGTCTTGCCAGTTGTAGTGAGGCTTCTCAGGTTTACTTACTTTAGCAATAAGATCCTTAACAACAGTAATTAATTTCTCTATTTTATCCTCTTCTTTAGAGGATTTATTTTGTTGTGTTTTTTGTTCCTACCACAATCTTCCATCAGTCCTTCTTCCCACTTTACCTGATGCTTTTCTATTACTCTCTACATTGATTGCAATTCTAAAAGCATCTCTTAAACTATGTGGGTTCTTATTTCTGAAAATGTAAGCCATCTTAGGATCAAAGGCATTGTAATAAGTGGTTAGACATACATTCTCATCTAACCTCATACATTAAAGGAGCCTATGCATTGCCTTTTGAAACCACCTCATTATTAGACTTCCTAATATTGTTAATTTCATTGAGCATGAAGCTCACATTTTTCTTATCTCCATATTGTTCTTTGAAGAAATTCTTGAATTCCTCCCAAGAACTAATACTATCTACAAGTAACCCTTTGTACCAATCTCTAGCATCCTCAATCAAAGATTGCACAAACAACTTCATGATGACATCCTCATCACCAAATTCATAGACATTAATCATGTCACCATAAGATTTAAAATGTTCTTCAGCACTGATAGCATTGTTCCCAGCAAACTTCTGGAGTCTATCCCTCATTTCAATAGAGACATGGTTTGGATATCCTAGAATTCCATGAAAATACAATTGCCTATACAACTCAACATTTATAGGTCTCCTTTGAAACTGATTTCTAGTAAAGTTATTTCCAGCATTCACCCTTGGGCCTAAACCACCAACTATGGGATTTTGATGACTTTGATTATGGGATAGTCCGTGAGTGGTTTGGTTTGCTAGAATTGTACTTGAGGGAACAACAAAATTATTTGGGGAAACATTTTCAGATTGGTTAATGGGTGGGATAGCATTTGTTTTCATCATTGGTTGAGTATTCAACTGAGAGGCAGAAGTATGTTGAGATGTAAAATTACTTTGATATACAAGTGGGAAAGTTATAAGAGGATCTTTTAAGAAATGTATCTTTCTTTTGAACTCAGCATTAAGTGCTTCTATTTCAGCCTTTTCTAACTCCCTTTGTAGGTTTTCATTTTCTTTCCTTATCCTTTCTATCTCAATCTCATGCAAAGTCATTCCCTAGGGTCCTTTTGCCCTTCCTGATAGTAAATCCACAGATCTATTTTCCACTACTTTATGCTTCCCTTTGTCAATAACGGGTATGTTAAATTGGGGATCACTGTGAACCTCCCTACTAGGTTGTGCTACAACTTTAGGTACAGAATCAATTTTAGGATCCAAGATTTCTCTAATAATAGGACCATGCTCTTCACTCCTAGGTTCTTCCTAAGAAAACAACTCAAGATCTGCAATCTGCCTTAATAATCTTTCTCTTTTAATAAGTTTGGCTTTGGTCTCATTCTCCTTTTTCTCTTCCTTCTTTTTTCTCATTGCAATCAATTGATGTACTCTCTTATTGAGAACCTCAATTTCCTAGGACACTTCATCTTGGTTTGGCAAAGTTTCCTCTAAATCTGACACATTTAGCTGGTCAATATCAATCAGACTGACATTTCCTTCCATAGTTTTGGGAATGGAACTAACCCTATTACTTGTACTATGCTTATCTCTCCCAAAACCACTAGTATTAGAAAATATTTGGTGAAAGGTTTGAATATCATCATTAGTACCAAATAAGCCAGCATGAAAACCCATAATATCATGGTTAGATTTATGAGAAGAGGCATTGGACCTTTCATATATAGGATGCTCAGAAGACTTACCCATTTGATTATTATTTTGTTTCCATGACAAATTTGACTAATTAGGAATAACAGTTTCCTTCGAGCCCTTCCTGACTAGTTTAGGTAACCCTTCATGCAACTTCTTGTGAGGGTTTTTCTTCATATAAGACCTAGTATTCCTTCCCCTATTCATCTTGATAACCTTTTGAAGTGACAGTGATTTTTTCAAAAAGAACACTGGTTTTTTTTCTTACTTCAGAGTCACCACCCAATATCTTGGGAGTAAAATATATTTCAACATAGTGAATCACTTTTATGCAATAAAGACATAGATCTACAACATAAGACTTATCTTATTTGGCTATCCCCAACAGAGTCACCATTTTTGTTGTGGTGACTCGGATGGGCAAACTCACTTACAATCTGATTCAACAATCTATACTTGAGATCTTTAGATTACTCTGATAACTAAATGATGAATAGAGAGTACCAAACTAGTACTGAGAGGGGGGTGAATCAGTACATGCACAAAACACTTTTACTGAACCGGTTTGATTGCAGACTATAAACTACTGGCAATCCCTAACACCGGTCCAAACCAGACTACTACCGGTTAAACATAGTGTAACTGTGAAAGACAGGAACCGGTCAATCTTCTTAGCTTTTCAAACAACCTACTCCCTCATTTCCACTTTGTCCTTATGCATAAACAGATAATCTATCTTCAAAGATATAATAACTTGCTAGATCAACATTACTCAATGCTTGACTAAAAACAACAAAGCATCACATGAAAAGGACATCACACATGACACACATATTTTTCACGTGAAAACCCAATTGGGAAAAACCACGATGGGGATGAATACCCATAAGCTGTTTTGAACTCTTTAGAAGTCTACTCTGTTAGAAGCCTAGTCTGGTTAAAGACTATTACGACAGGTTCTATTAGGAACCGATCCTATTAGGGATCACCTAGTTAAGGGGTGGCTAGAATACCTGGTTAAGGGTTAAACCCTGTTAGAGGTTACCTTGTTAAAGGATTTTATGAACTCAATGGCTTTGAGTCACCCTGTTAAAGGATTTATAGCAAGCTAGTTAAAGCTACCCTGTTAAGGGATTTTCTAATTGTTGAAGTGATTAGAGATCAACAGGTATTACAATGATTTGGTAATAGCACTCAATGCTAATGTAGATCTGCTTTAGTTCCTTCCTTCTACACACACACTATGCAGGTATCAATCCTCTCAACTGTTCTGACAAGAATCACATATCTCTGCACATAGATACACACACAACATTTGCCAACAACCTCAAAATGAAACACCACATCGACCTTATAGGAAACAGATAGGTCGGTAGCATAAACCCTAAACCTTAAACACTTAGGTTGAGAAATTTAGTCAGTTCAATCCTAACCATTGAACACTTTACATTTGAATACAACAGTCTTGAACAAATCTCAAGACATTCTCCATCATTCATTCTTCACCGCTTCTCGGAGGTGATAACCCATCATGTGTTCTCCACCGTTTGTAGAGACTTCGCACATTCCTAAGGTAGATAGGATCAATCTCCTTCATGCAAGATCCTTCATGTGCACGAGGCTGATGTGGCAACATGATCTAATCTCTATTAAAATGCTAACTCATCACACAATGCCATCAGTTGAAACACATAGGCTCGAAACACTTCAACTGGAAACCCTGAAGCTGAGACTACCAACTGGTAGTTATGCCATATGAACCCTATATACAAAACATTCCTTATACCGATTCTCATTCCAACATACTGGTTCCGGTTCACAACATCATACCAGTTCACTTGGACAAGCATACTGCTTCACTTTTTCACATATGTCAGTTCACAACATCATACCGATTCTCTTTCTCAGTTGCTTACATTCAATAATCCTATTCACTCTTCATCATGTTTCCGGTTCACTCTTCAGCATATTACTGGTTCTCTTTCAGCATATTGACATCAATGACAACACAATATCATCATGTCAATATATTCTGCACATATGCCAACAATCTCCCCCTTTGGCATTGATGGAGCCACCACCCAATATCTTGGGAGTAAAATATATTTCAACACAATGAATCACTTTTATGCAATAAAGATACAAATCTGCAACATAAGACTTATCTTATTTGAATGTCCCCAACAGAGTAACCATTTTTGTTGTGGTGACTCAGATGGGCAAACTCACTTACAATCTGATTAAACAATCTATACCAGAGATCTTTTGATTACTCCCCAATAGAGTCGCCATTTTTGTTGTTCTCAAAAAAGAGAAAACCCAAGTTTAGCTGCAATTTACCTATGAAGTAGCCAATTTCAATCAATGAAATACTTCAAGGCTTGGGACAACATAACGAAGATAAAAATCCTTCTACCCTTTAGGCTTTGCGAAACCTAGATGGGTGTACCTTTGATGCATAAAATTAGACCAATGACACACAAGACACCATCAATAGAAGCAGACAGATATCATTAAAGCTTCAAAGACAAGGAGGGTATTGTAGATAGGCTAAATGTACATTGACAACTTGATAGGTTTGAACATGAGATAAGTGGAACCAATTTCACAAAATAGAAAAGAAAGATATTATGATTTGGTTCTTTTAAAATATTGCAAGTAACCTCTAACTGTAACAAATTAGTGCCTCAATCTAGGCATAGAGTCATTACAAATAGCTACAAATGAAATCTAAGCTACAAATTAGATCTATAGAAAAATATCCCTATATTAATGCTTGACATTAATACATTCTAAACTCAAACATAGGATCATACATATCCAAAATATTAATTCAGAATTCATAATTTATGCTCATTGAATTTAAATCCTTTCTATAAAGGATACCTAAGAACAGGAATTACACTCTCTCGTGGGATGATAAATCCAAACTCCCTTGAAGACTGGATTTATTGAATTTGAAAAACTGCCTGAAGACAATCCAATGGAACTACATATATGCCTTACATATATGTGACCTGCAACTAAGAATTTACAACTAAATGCATCTATTCAATGACAGAAGAATGAGAACATTCAACAATTACAACCCAAAAAATTAAATGCATAGGGCTGGAACCCCTCTTGGAAATCTCACTTCGAGAATTTCTCAAAAATTGGAACCCTTACAAAAGAGAAGAACTCAAAATATATAGAAGAGGGGAAAAGATCAGATGTCCATCATGAATTGCCGAGTGTCCTCTTTTCCCTAACATAAAATATTCTTTACAATTCCCATGGAAAATGCTCTCCAAAACAAAGACAGGTGTTATAGCTGAATGCAAAAGCAGACTCCTCATTTCGCGATCTTTCCAATGATATATCACACTTTTATATTCAGGTAAAAATAACCCGTCTAGTGAATTGATCTTAGATGCCTTCCTACACAACCAATCATTTGAATTTTTGAATTTTTGCATGGTTGGAACTATATATTTAACCTTGATTTATTCCCTTTCCTCCTTTTGTGCTCTACCACGTGGCACCCATTGATTGTCTCTAGAGTTTCTACCTTGCCACCTTAGCACGGCCTCACTAACTACCAGAATGAAGCTCTTCTTTGTCGCTGGGCCACGATGGATATTCTAATGAGTGGTTTCCCATCGCGACCTAGCAACCACCGTTGGATCTTTTCGCTTGACCGTCAGATCTACTCAACTTGCTCAACCTTTTACCTCTTTGTCCATCTGTGTCACATGTCAATTCCTGATTTGTCCGCGCATCTGGTTGTCTTGCCACTTGGACCTGCCACTTGGACCTGGGCCCGCCTTATCGGCAAGTTGTGATGGATAACATTTCAGACACTTTACAACCACAGTACAATAACAACCATTAATAGTCCCAGAATTTTACTCCACCGTTGATCTTCCTTGTCTGTCATTGGATCTTCTTGATTTGCATGACCCTTAGCCTTTTCTCGCCAGCCTGTCCCAAAATTTGGACACCTTGAGATGTACATGCACATGGGGTCCATTGGGCCACTAGCCACCTCTTGCCAAAATCCCTTAAGCTTTGACACTATAGAAGTGTGGGGCTTTTAATTTGAATACAAAAATTTCCCTTCCCACAACCAATGTGGGATAAAGGATTTCCCTTGAAAGTTTGTTTGGAATTTTCTAATCCCCATCGCCATGTGAACGAAGGCAATACACCTACCAAATTGCCTTATCTTGAAAACTTTTCAATGTCTTTTACTCAGCTATGCAACCCAGAAGATTTGGCTTACACTTGCTAATTTTATTTGTTAAAAAGTTCCCATGCCTCTACATCATCCACATTCCTCTACACAATGTGGAGGATTTGGTAAAGGTCGTGGGCATTAGGATTAAAGCCTAATATTGGCATTTGCATGAGAATTTCAAATACCTTCACTTTTCTCAAGAACGCAAGGGGAGAATGTTGGCTTCATTTTACCCTTCTTTGAAAATGGGCCTATCAAATTGACTCAAATTTTATGAGTCCCATCAAGATCTATGTATATGGGGGTTTGTGCAGTTTTTTTTTCATTTATGGGGGTAGCTGATTTTTTGGTACAACTTGCTATCAAAAGGACATAACAGTTGGATTCAGAAGGTTGATTCCATAAATTTTGATATATAATTTGCCTATTTTCGGTGACAAGGGCATCTAGGGCATGATTTTTTATTGGCACGTTTGTTGAGGCACAAAAATCCATACAGTTCTACTAGAATGAGAAAGGTGAAAAGGCTATGGAGACCAGAATTTAGAGATGTAGAAAAGAGGAGTCACATTGATTGTGCAACAAGAATACAATTCAATAATTACAGTTGTTATGAAAATACAAAGAGAGAATCCTTATAAAAGGATACTCGAAACCCTAAAAGTGAAAACTCTAAAGAATTATAAGATTCCTAAGTTTAGCTTAAGCATAGAGTATAATAGACTAATAATTAAATAAATAGTTATTAGCTTATAAAAGATAACTCTAACACCCCCCCTTAAGATAAACTTAGGGAGTAGCTAAAAAACAACTAAGGACTAAAAAAGCATGTAAAAAATGCATGAAAGCAACAATGTGTCCCGACAACTAGGCTTGATGAGGTACCCAAGTACAATAAAATCTTTGTAAAGTGAAGAAAAATGAGAAAACCTTGTGGGAACAAAACTCCTCTCTAAGAACAGATGAAAGCTCAAGTGAAGGACTAAGAAGCCTCCAAACAAGAGTGTTCCAGAAGATATGAACATAAAGAAGAGAATGAAGAACATCACTGAAGCATGAAATAGATGCAAACATTATCAAAGAGTAACTGCTAATCTGAAGAACCTCCACTAAAATAGAACATGAACAGGTAGAGAAGACTGTAATCTATATGAGTTCCCTCAAATGACACTACTCGAATCAGATGGAAAACAAAAGAAAACAATTGAACTCAAAGATACAGATGACATAAAACACCAAAGCCTGAAGAGCTTATCAATCGAACCAAGGAAGCATTAGAACAATGTGACAAACCTCCCCATAATGTTGAAAAGGGAGAGGGATAGGGACACTGAAAAGAACAACCAACAAGAACAGCATGACGAAGAACCAAGAATAGTGAAGGTGCAGAGAAAGTACATATTATCATGGAAGGAACACTCACTTGACACACATCATGAGGCTAATGTCTTGGAAGGAACACTCATGTGACAAAGGTAGATGGCAAACAAAGGAAAACATAAACCCCCCCATGATATTTTATAAGTAGTGCATGTATAGTAAGGTACAGGATGTGCAAGATCCCAAGTACACAATGCATGATGGCACTTTATCTCAATGTGTTTGTATAAATAAAATGCTACAATGATCAAAAGAGACAGAATACTGGAAATAGAAAAATAGCCAAAGACAACACATCCTACTCAAAGAAAAAGATCTTAGGACCTGAAACATCCAAGATATTCACCAGAGTGCTGAAAAGCAAAAAATTGAATAAAATATACTTGGAGCATAATCTGGAAATAAAACTCATATGAATGGAAAGAAAATAGAACAAACTTTACAACAATATAAAGTTTTTGAAAAATAGAGTTCGGATGCTCAAGTTATGTCTCCCAGAATGCGAAAATGAACCTCTAGCTTTGACAGCAAAATATACCATCCAAAAGAAAAATCAAAAGTTCAAAACTCCAAATCTAGATAGAGCTCGGAAAGCGTTTTTCAACGATATAAATTTTTTAAAAAGCGCCTTCGTATGACCAAGTTACGGCCAAAAGAAAAAACCCCTCTTTTAGAGCATAAAAAAAAAATTGATAAAAATTTTCTGATGCATTTGTAGGTATAGGCGTATGGATTTTTGTGCCTCAAAAAACATGTCAATAAAAAATCATGTCTTAGATACCCTGTCACTGAAAATAGGCAAATTATATATCAAAATTCATGGAATTAGCCTCCTAAATCCAACCCTAAGGTCCTTTTGGCACCAAAATATACCAAAAAATTAGTTACCCCAAAAATGAAAAAAAAAACAAAAAAAACTGCACAAACCCTCGAATACTCAAATCTAAAGAACAAGACCCAAAAACTCTCATGAAGAGAATAGGGGCATGCAAATTTGGAGCTTTAATACCATATTGGAGTTGAGGAAAAATCAACTCTACAGCTCCCAAAGATCACCTGCATGCAAACCTTTCACAGAAGGAGATAAGCAAAAAAGCTAAGAAGGCCAGAATTTACAGATACAGAAAAGAGGAGTCATATTGATTGTGCAACAAGAACACAATTCAATAATTATAGTTATTATGAAAATAAAAAGAGAGAATCCTTATAAGGGGATACTCGAAACCCTAAAGGAGAAAAACCCTAAAGAATTATAAGATTCCTAAGTTTAGCTTAAGCATAGAGTATAATAAACTAATAATTAAATAAATAATTATCAGTTGATAAAAGATTACTCTAACATGAACCATTGAAGATCACCACCTATCCAAGCCCACAAAAGGGTCTTCCCTACAATAGCATGAAAAATATGACCAGAAGTTGCGATGACCAACAACCATATAGAGGCAAAATCGCAGGATCATAAAATTAATGAAGCATATGATTTTTATTTCTACAATTTATTAGAATTTTTTAGCTCATTACTTGAGGTAGAGTACCAGTCGAAGCAAATAAAATATTGTCAATCCCTTGGGAGTGATATCAAAGAAGATAAATCTAAAATTTTCTTAAATATAGCGTATGAAGAGTTGCAAACTTCAAAACAATGTGCCTCCTATAGTGAGCCTAGTGTACATTATGTTCAATCCTCATGAGGATGCCTAGCTAGATATGTCATGTAGAAATATGGAACAAACGATTTCATCCACCATCTCTATCATCTCCGGTTAGGGTTCTTTGAAGGTAAGGTCATCTACTCGTTTAGCACTATGGAATGTTTATTCCATGTTTATATATACTTCTATCCTGAGTATGTATGAATATTTATGTGATAGATGTTTATTACCCATCTATCTTTCCATGCAATTCCAAGGATATGAGAAGAAAAAAGGTTTAGGAGTAAGGGAAGTTACTTTGAAAACCCAGTTAATTTTTTTGTTTAGCATGTAAATAGCTAATGGTTAAGGTAGCTTAAGTTAGTAGTTATTGCTTTCAAACAAGCACTACTATGCATTCATTTTTCCTTTATGGGTGGCCATGTACAACCTTTATTTTTTCTAAGTTCTTTGTGCACACATTTTATTTTGGCAGAAGGCGGATGTATTCTCAAAGGAAACATAAGGTCTTGTCCTAAGGTACCTTGGGTTTCTTCAAAAAAATGGAATTAACATAACATGGGATGTGTTAGTCCACCTATAATTTTTCCCTTTTAAATATTCAAATTCGCAGGTTGCATTTTGTGCCTTTACTTTCATCGGGTCATTTGTTTTCCTTCATACTTGAACCATTGAACTCTTTCAAAAAAAAAAAAAGTTCAATAGGTTCAAGGTTCAAAGTGCATTTTGTAAAAGAGTCATTTATGGTCTTTGTCGTCGTGTGAACAAGTGCATTTTGTTTGTGGTCTTTGAAGTTTTGAACCCATTGAGCCAAATTCTCAAGCAGTTCAAAAGGTTCAAAGTTCAAAATGCCTTTTGTCAGTCATGACAATGTATTGTTATTTGACGAGCGTGAGTCCTTATGTTTCAGGTTGATATGCGGTCTTGAACCTTGAACCAAATCTCAAGTGGTTCAAAAGGCTCAAGGTTCATGTTTAATAGTCCTTTTCTTTTGTCGCTCATTCTCGATGTTGTTTTGTGTGTCACCCCCTCACTATTATATTTATTAAGTGAACTTGAACCGATGAACCTTTTTTGTCAAATGGTTCAAGGTTCATGGGTTCATTTCAAAACTAACTCTAAAGCTTTTTGGTGGAAATAAAAGCAGCACGACTAGAAGGAATATTCCCTTATTCATCAATTTAAAATTCTAAAAGTAGAAAGTAATCATGAGAAAATCAAATTACTTGTGCGGAGGTGATGGATAATTACGAAAGTGTCAGTTTGTGTCATTTCACCGTTACTTCGCAAGCTTGGGTAAATCATGTGTAGCTCTAAAGATATTTATCCGTCTGATTGAAGGAAATGTGTATGAATTTATTTCCATATTTAAGAAGGTCACAACTGCCATACTTCAGTAAATTGGAGGCACCAAAGGTAAAACCAGCTCTGTTCTCTTGAAGAATTTCCAGTTGTCATGGTGTTAACGGGTAAGTTCAGTTGATTTCTCCTAAGTTGTATTTCTTTGAGTTCTGAGGTTTTTATCAGTATAGAAAAGGGAAATCTCTAAATTGTTGAGGTAGGATACTGTCTTATTGTTAAAATTTCTTGGTTAAGGGGGTAGATAGTTAACATGAGGCCAATGTTGTTGAAGCTTGGCCAGACCTTATGTCTAGTGAGTATTTTGCCCAAATTGGAAGACACCTCCTTAGTTCTTATAGATTTAGGGGATTTCCTAGAAAGAACCAAGAACCCTAAGACTGGTTCATTAATGGAAAAGATCATTAAGAGTGGTCTTGTGGAAGCTATTGCATTTCCGCTGGTCGCACCGTGCCCAAATTTAGTGTTGGTATGCATGAACAGATATGACTCTGAGAAAAAATGTATTAGAAATAGTGATTGTGAGGAGATGGTCAGTATTAGTAGAGAAACAATGATGGCAGAAATGGGTATTCCGCATAAGGATGAGTATGAGGACTGGACTATTGGGAGTTCGTACGCCTATTTCTCTGAAAAGAAGAGCAAGTACAGGGGTGTAATTGCTCAAAATTGGCTCTCAAAGATTCAGAAAGGAGGATCATAGTTACCCAAGCCCCTGACCAGAGAGAACTTCATCCCAGAGCTGTGGGACATTGTTATACTTTTGAACAGAGTAAAGGGAAATTCACATTCCTTCTACTAGGAGGATTGAATGTACATTTTCATCCAAGTGGTTCTATCTGGTGATAGATTTCTGGATTGGTCTCAAGTAATGGGAGAGAGACTTCACGAAGGATTGAGCAATTTTGTGGGGATGATAGGGTTTTACATGTCTTCTTACCTTTTCAACATTTTAGCTTGCACAAGTGATTGGCTTGGACTACCTAATGAACCCTGGATTGATGGAATGAGGGTTTACAATTTTTACCCTCTGTTGCAACAATAGAGACATGTTGAGTAGATTGACAGGTGGAATGGAGTCTTCATGGGGAAACTTGCATTTGAGATGCAAACAGGAGAATGTCAGTTGAAGCTATGGAATTTGTGAGTATATATGGAAGTTTCTTTATCCAATTTCCTTAGTTTACTTACATATGGGTAGGTGGCTTTGAAGGCCAACCATTCAAACTACCCAGGTACGCTTTTGATAGCTATGTGCTTATAGAAGTGAGCAGATAGTTGGCCTACATAGATAAAAGATTAGGAGAAAAGGACAAGTCTGGGGTGGTATTTCTTGTTGAACTCAGATATTACAGTTGCAACTCTATATCAAATGCCTTGAGCATGGAATTGGAGTTCAAAAGAATGAATTTCTGCCATATGTGGCAAGGCGAAAATTTTATAGTAAGGGTTATGCAAGGGAGAACCTAATTGTAGAGAATCACTTTTTCCATGAACCTCAGATAGAGGATTATTGGGAGAACTACAAGGATGATTATGAAGTGAGAAAAAGACTGTGGTCCAGATTCACTTTGCAGTAGATAACTACTATAAGGTTGCCAATTAATATATCTAGCGTATCAGAAGATACACAGAGGAATGTTTTGGATCTTGAGTTTGATACTGAGATTGAAGGAAAACTGATTCCAGAAATTGACTAGAACAAAAAGGAAGATGAGAATATCCAAACAAGAACCTTCAATGTTGTCAAGAGAATAGAGAGATGGTTGAGGAATTAGAAGTTCAAGGAGGGACCCCACATGTCCTCACACGAATCAAGAATTGATTCGCACATTGTGGTTCAATCTCCTATTCCTGCCACTAATGAATTTCCTGATGTTGTAGGTGTCTCAAAGCTCGTTGTAGAGAAAATTCAACCAAGAAGGTCAAAAAGGTCGCCACCCAGTCTTATAGCTGCCTGAGTAACTCGGTCTAGAAGCAAAAAGAAGAGTAAGGAGCCTGTCCTGAAACAGGTCATTATAGATTTGGAACCTAGTGAAGAGCTTGAACAAATAATGGATTCACAAAATCGAAGCGAGCCTAGGATGCAAGAAATGGACATAAATAAAGAGGTGGAAATTTAACAGGATCCAATGAATACCTTAGTAATTGTTACTTCACCAGATGCATAGACCACTCTGCCACCTAAGGAACCTGCAATCGCACCAAGATTGCTAGAAGCCACCATTGGGAAAAAGAGGAGTGTGATGTCGGTCACAATTCCAATGGAGGACATGGTTAGAAGATGCTAGGGAAAGACATCAAAGCCAAAAAATCCAAAAACACAAGCAATGCTTGATGTGGCTGACATAGCAGGTCAGTGGACAACCAAAGTTGCCAAACCCATTCCTGGAAGAGACCCAGACAAGGCTACAGAGGAGGATTTCACTATGGAGAAGATAGATTTGGGGGTTACTTCAAGGGTTGTAGATGTCAAGCATCTCGAATCCTCAATGAAGAGGATAATTTCAAGAACTTGGAAAGATGAAAAGGATAAGAGAGAACTAAAGCAAATTGTCACACAGATGGTTGAGTACATCAATGCTATCCACAACCCAAACCCCCAACCATTATTGCAGATACCAGTGTAATTTGATCCTAAATCACCAGCAAACCAGAAAATGCTAGATCAGGTTCAAAGGAACAAGGTAGTGATGAAGATATTTAATAAATGGTTGGACCTGATAATACAACAAGGGTCAAATTATATTAGTAATCTGATTAAAATTTATAAGGATGCTAAAACCATGAGTAAAGAGCTTGAACTAGAAACGACCGCTTAGGAAAAAGAAAGGATTAAGTGGGTAGCAGTCCTCACACAGATGAACGATGATCAAAAGTATGGAGTGATGAAATTCCTGGCTGAAAAACCGAATGAGAACTTGGATGATAATGTGTTGTATGTGCCAAAGAAAAATGTGGAATGGTGCAATTTGATCATCAAGCAGGGCCATGAAGAATCCACCAAGCTCCTCAAAGGATTGACTGACTTGATCGACATGATGCAGAAGGAACTCAAGCGTATTGATATTCAAATAATGAAGGAGGGTGTCAAGGTAATCAAAGAAGCTACAAACATGACTAAGTTTTTTCAAGAAAGGATCCAGTTCATTTAGACAACAAAATCCTTGACCACTAATGACTTTTCAAAAGCGGCAAGGATTTAATCAATGCTCTTTGTTTGTTCAGACCATTTAGAGGTTCACAAGGCGAAAGTTACATAGGAAAATATGGACAAAGAAGTGTGGAAGCAAAGGATCATGCATATCAGTCTGCCTTATTTCCAAGTCATCTTAAACTTCTCGGAAAATCACCTTGAATGGCATGGTTCTATGGAAAAGCAGGACAATCTCGTAACCTCCTCTGCCACGGTGGAAGCCTAGCTGATCTGAAAATGAAATGTCCACCTTTTAGTGGTTGTTAGTTTAGTTTTCTTTTATGTTGCTTTAAATGGTTTCTTTCACCTGGGTCAAAGTAAATGTTATTTGATCATGTAAAAACTATGGCCTGGTGGCTATTTAATCTGAAAAGCTTGTCTTTGTGTTGGTTCCAAAAACTATGATTTTGGGAGCAACAAATAAAATTTTGGTTTTTGATATGAATTGTTTGGATGATGCAATGACTGGTTATCAATGAAATGTTGTGTTATCTTTGAATGTGTGTGTTCAGAGATTCGTAATCTTTCTTAAGTTGTTATGGGCACAATATAACTTGGTGATCAGTTATCTCTGTATTTCTTCTTAGTTCATGTTTATTATTGGTTATTGAATGACTCATATTGTATTGATTTGCTTGGTCCCCCTTTCCCTATGAGGCATAAGAGAGTATCGATTGTGCCATTAGTTTTTGTTGAGTCCCTATTTTTTTTTGAATTTATACAACAAGTATGTTATAAATCAGAGTCTATGAACTCTCCTTTGAATATTCTTTGAGACATTTTCCTATGTTGCAGTTTTGAAGGTGTTTATTTATGTTGATGAATAAATGTTGGAGCCTTTCAATGCTTTCTGGTTAAAAGTGTTAGCATATCAATTGTATAATAAATTCATTGTAAATCATATGAGGAGCTTCCCTCTAATGCAGAGGTTGAATTTTCATTAATTCTTCCAACTATTGGTATATTTGTTTCTTTCTAAAGGGTAATACGGAGTCACATTTTTCTTTAAGAAGATAATAGTTTAAATTTCAAAAAGGAGACAAATCTGTTAACCAACAGGATGGCAATACCAAAACTTACTTAGAAAATCATCAAGGTTAGTGAACGATCTCATGAAACTGATGATATGATGAATCAATAAGGATCCGATCAACTACTAAGAGGGGGGGTGAATCAGTAGATAGAAAAAAAAAATAACCAAACTTAATTCCAACTCATAAATCAATCACTAAAATAACCAGTTTAGAAACTGTACCATAAACTGCAACTGCACTATCAAGTTTACCAGTTGACTAGAATGCCAATATAACAGTGTAACAGATCTGAAACTCACATACCAATTAACCAAAACATCAAACCACTTTACTAACATTAGTAATAACATATTTCAGATCACTTCCAGTCATCTAAACATATCTAAGTGGCTTTACCAGTTAAACATATTAACCATATCAAAATGTAACCATAAAATCATTCACCACTTGACACAATGAATTTTGACGTAGAAACCTAAATGGGAAAAACCATGGTGGGGATGAATACCCACAAGTATTCTGAACTCTTCTAAAGTTCATCCTGTTGGGGGCTAAGCCTTGTTAGAAGCTTTACAAAAATGTCTTGTTAGGAATAGATCTGGTTAAGAACCACCCAATTAAGGGATTGACTACAGTACCTTGTTAAAGGCAATACCCTTTTAGGAGTAACCTTGATAGAGGATTTTAAATCCAACTAATGGATCACCTAGTTAAAGGATTTAGAAAGCACCAAGCTTGTTACAACTTACCCATTTAAGGGATTTAACTATTGTAATGGCTAGAGAACAACATGGTCTTTACTGATCTGGTAATAGCACTACTCTACTTAATAAGATCCATTTATGCTCCTATCTAACTTCACACATTTTGCAGATACTCCTTCTGGTTCGATAATCAATCACACTATCACACTTAACCAAATTGCCAACACTATTACAAAACAACTCATTGACCTTATAAGAAATACAATAGGTCAATAACACATCACAAAACCAAAGATCTCATAGAGATTACAAACATATCAGTTAAAACATGATCGTTGGATTACATATCAATCAGTTGCACATTGTTCAAGACAACTTCGACCGCTCCTGGATCACTGCTCATTGGATCTCATAACTCATCGCATGTTAGTCACTTCATGCTATGTATTTGTTCATTCCCAAGATAAAATGGGTATCTCTACACACCAAAACTACTTTGAAACTCATCGCGTGCATCATGCATACATGGCATAATCATCTTTGATCACCATTCAATCATAGATCAACACAACCGATTCACCAAACTTTGGCATATCAACAGGTTGGGGTTACCTATTGATCACTCTGCTTGAATAACAATACTGGTTTCCTTCACTTCTCAACTACCAGTTGCAATACAACTCCATTACCGGTTGTTATTGACATCAATGACAACACTATACTTCATTAATGCAATCTTCATGCAAACAATCTCGCCCTTTGGCATTTATGCCAATACATATATCAATACCATTTGATTGTGATGATTGAGAGTAATGCACATACACAGTTATAGGAATCTTGGTTTACATTTTTCCATGTACTCTCCTTCAATTTTATCTCCATGTCTTCAGCTAGTAACCGGATATCAATCATATATAGTTCTTATCCCTATCAATCATATAGTTCTTCTCCCCTTTGACAGCAATACCAACGTGAATACCAATAACAATTGGTAATCATTCCATGCTTCACCAGTCTACAACTAGTTGCTCCCCCTATGGATTAGCTCCACTCTACACCAATCCCACTTCAAGATGTTCAATAAGCTCTGGGACTGATGTCTTCCACATCTTCTTAATTGACCTCATGTAGGGGCACAGCCTCTAGCTGACCTCTCAGATACTCAAAAGTAGCCTTAGGTAGAGGTTTAGTAAATATATATGCAAGTTGTTCCTTAGTAGATTCATGCTCTAGTAACAAATCTTTACTCTGCACTTTTTCTCTTAAGAAATGATACTTCAGCTCAATATGCTTGGTTCTAGCATGCAACATCGGGTTCTTTGAAATTTTTATTGCACTAGTGTTATCATAGAAAATCCTTACCGGTTCTGATATTTTCAACTTGAAACCTTCTAGAATGTGTTTCATCTAGATTGCCTAGGTGCAATTCATATAAGCTACAACTATTTAGCTTCTACAGTTGATTGTGATATACAACTTCATTTCTTGCTGCTCCAAGACACAAGCCTTCCTCCAAGAAAGAGTGCTCCTCCGGTTGTACTCTTTATGTCATCAACATTACATGCCCAATCTACATCTATATAGACTTTCAAATCAAAGTTACCTGCATATGGATACCATAATCCATAATCAATTGTACCTTTCAGATATCTAAATATTATTTTAGTTGCTACCATGTGTGTCTCAAGCTCTTCTGAAATCAAGAAACTAATCCAATTGCATGAGCAATAACTGGTTTTCTATGAACAACATAATGCAGTTTCCCTATCACAGACCTATACTTCTTTTCATCCACTGATGCAGAATCATCATCCTTAGACAATTTATAGCCTGTAGCCATTGGTGTTCCAACTAGTTTACAACCTCCCATTCCAAATGTCTTCAATACTTCTTTCACATACTTGGACTGTGTGATGAAGATACCACTCTTAATCTGTTGAATTTGCAAACCTATAAAGAATTTTATCTCTCCTACTAGAGATACCTCAAATTCACTTTTCATCTCATTAGCAAAGTCATCACACATGTCATCATTGCCTCCGAAAATGATATCATCCAAAAATACTTCACTAACCAGTATCTTATCTCCTTCAGTCTTGAGATATATATTGTTGTCTTCATTGGTGCTCTAAAAACCTATCTTCACCAAGTGAGAATGTAGTCTTTCATACCATGTCCTAGGTGCTTGCTTTAAACCATATAGTGCCTTGTGTAGTTTGCACACCATATCCTTTTCTTCAGTCAAAGCACAACCATCTAGTTGTTCAATGTAGACTTCCTCTTCCAATATTCCATTTAGAAATGTTGACTCCACATCCATCTGATATACTTTGAATCCTTTGTATGTAGCAAATGCAAGTAGAGTCCTGACACCTTCCAATTTGCAACTAGTGTAAATGTCTCACCATAGTATTCACCTTCTTCCTATGCATAACCTTTGCATACTAATCTGGTTTTATTTCTGACTACTACTCCATCTTCATTCAATGTATTTCTAAATACCCATTTAGTACCTATTACATTTTTGTTCAGTGGTCTGGGTACTAGCATCCATGTACGATTCTCCTCAATCTGGTCAAGTTCTTCTTCCATTAGCTTGATCCAGTGATCATCTCCAAAAACTTCCTTTGTTGTTCTAGGCTCAATAGTGTAGATCATACAAGAATTCTCTAATCTTATTCTTCTTATGGTTAACACACCAGCATCTTTATCTTCAATAATTTGATTAGGATTATGATTGAGTCTAACATACCTTGGAATAACATGATCATGGTCTTCAGGTTCTTCTTCCTCTTCACTTTCTTCATCTTCTACAGAATCTACCTGTTCAGGTTGAACTGGTGCGACAGTATTCATTTCACCAACTTCTGGCTTCACTGGCTCTGGTTCCAAAATGAGAATGTAAGTTTCATCTTCCTCCTTCTCCTTACTGATTTTTCCTGAATCTTCAGGAAACTCATCCACTTGGACATTGGCATTTTCAATGATCTTCTTTGTCTGGTTGTTGTAACATTTGTAGGATTTTCTCTTGGTGGAGTAGCCAAGAAATATGCCTTCATCACTCTTAGCATCAAACTTAACAACATATTCACCTCTTTTGATAAAACATCTTCAACCAAAAATCTTAAAGTAACTGACATTTGATGATCTACCATACCAGTATTCATAAGGAGTTTTATCCTTATCTCTTTTAACCAATATCTGGTTCATTGCGTAGACAGATGTGCTGAAAGATTCTCTCCAGAATGTCTTAGCTACACCTCCTTGAATTAGCATAGTCCTTTCAACTTCAACAACTGACTGGTTTTTCCTTTCTACTATACCATTCTACTGTGGTGTCCTAGGTGTAGAAATTTGCCTCTTAATTCCATTGTCTTCATAGTATCTAGTGAATTCCTCTTAAGTAAATTCACCACCATGATCAGTTCTTAAGCACTTAAGCTTTCTTCCACTTTCTTTTTCAAATAAGGCTCTGAATGCCTTAAAATTGTTAAAGGCTTTTGTTTTTTCCTTCAATAATGTGACCCACATCATTCTTGAGCAATCACCAGTAAAGATCATAAAATACCAATCACCTTGAATACTCCTAGTCCTTATTGGTCCGCAAAGGTCAGTATGAACCAAGTCTAGCAAATGTTTTGCTAAGAAATATTTTCTCCTAAAGGTTGAGGTTGTCATCTTCCCTAACTGACATTCCTTACACAAAGCATTCACCAGTTTGTCTTACTGGTTTGGACTTACTAGCTTTTACAATATTATCAAAATTTACATGACAAAATCTTTGATGCCAAAGCCAACTATCTTCTACTTTAGAAATTAAACAATTGTTGACTTTAGAACTTAAATGAAACAAGTTACCTTTTGTATGCTTTCCGTTTGTAACCAGTTCACCTTTGCTTTCATAGATTTTGCACATCCCATTCTTTAATTCCAGTGGATAACCTTTGTCATTGAGTTGAGCAACACTTAAAAGATTGTGTTTCAATCCTTCAACCCAGTAGACATCATATGCACTACTCTTTCCATTAAGAGAGATGATTCCCTTTCCTTTTACCATGCAGGGTGAGTCATTTCCAAATCTCACAACACCTTCATCAAATTCCTTCAAAGTAAGAAACTTACTCCGGTCACTGGTCATGTGGTGTGAACAACCATTTCTATAATCCAATCATCAAAACTATCCATGCAAGAGAATAATGCCTTCTGATCTGATGTCTCTTATTTAATGGAAACAAAGACAATGTCCTCACTTGCATCTTCTTTATATTCCTCATCAGTAATTCCTCCATCCACTGCAATGAGACAATCTCTTTTACCTTTTCCTTTAGACTTCTTATACTTCTCACGTTTCTGCTCATTATCTCCATTTGGATAGTTAGTAGCAATATGTCCAGTCTAGTTACATGCAAAACACTTCAAAGATGATTTAAATTTGTACTTATCGGTACGTCTAGGTAACCACTTGGGCAACAATGCTTCAAGCTCAATCAGAATATCTTCATCATCAACTTCTCTACTAGATCTAGACTCATGACTATGACTAACTTCTCTGCTTTTCCTTACTGATGGGTTTGAAACTGAGGCTCTAAATGCAGATTCTGATATGTGAACACTTCCATCAAAACCATTTAATTCAAATGCAGTTAATTTACCAATGATGGAGTCAAGAGGTACCTTTGATTTATCAATAGACTTGAGTTCCTGAATGGCTGCAACTCGAATAGCGTAGACTAGTAGAAGGGTTCTCAACACCTTGCTAACCACTGTGGTATCCTCCACTATACCACCTATACTTTTGATCTCACTGACTATCTCCTTGATCCTCTAACCATACTGTTGAATGTTGTCACCTTCAACCATCCGCATATAATCAAATTTACCTCTAAGACTCTCCTCTTTGGAAATATTCACATGCTCATCACCGCTATAAATATCCTCAAGTTTCTTCCACACTTCAAATGCAATATCCAAACCATGGACATCAACATACTATGAATCGGATGAGGAACTGATAATGGCCTCCAATGCTTGATTATTCTCCAGTTGCTCCTTTTGACCATCTGACAAAATCCCACTAGACAAGTTATATTTAGTAACAAAATGTTCCCAAAATTGGCTACCTAAGCTTTTCATATAGATATTCATCCTATCACTCCATATTTTGTAGTTTTCCCTATTGAATTTTGGACCTTCTTTCTTCATCATGTTCTCCTAGATCTTTACCTCAAGTTGTTAGGCTTAAACACAAGAGGACCTGAAATTCTCCAATACCAATTGATGATATGATTAATCAATAAGGATCTGGTCAACTACTGAGAGGGGGGGGTGAACTAGTAGATAGAAAACAAACTAAACTTTCACCAAACTTAATCCCAACTCATAAATTAATCACTGAACTAACCAGTTTAGACATTGTACCATAAACTGGAAATCCACTGTCAAGTTTACTAGTTTACTAGAATACCAATATAACAGTGTAGCAGATCTAAAACTCACATACCATTTAACCAAAATATCAAACCACTTTACTAACATTAGTAATGGAACATTTCGGATAACTTCTGGTCATCTAAACATATCTCATTTTGGATAACTTCTGGTCATCTAAACATATCTAAGTGACTTTATGAGTTAAACATATTAACCATATCAGAACATAACCACAAAATCATTCACCACTTGACACAATGAATTTTGACGTGGGAACCCAAATGAGAAAAACCATAGTTGGGATGAATACCCACAAGTATTCTGAACTCTTCTAAAGTTTGCCTTGTTAGGAGCCAAGCCTTGTTAGAATCTTTACAAAAATGTCCTTTTAGGAACAGATTCAGTTAAGGACCACCCTGTTAAGGGATTGACTACAATACTCTGTTAAAGGTAATACCCTATTAGGAGTAACCTCGATAGAGTATTTCAAATCCAAGCTAATGGATCACCTTGTTAAAGGATTTAGAAAGCACTAAGCTTGTTAAATCTTACCCGGTTAAGGGATTTAATTGTTTTAATGGTTGGAGAACAATATGGTCTTTACTAATCTGATAATAGCACTACTCTACTTAATCAGATCCATTTATGCTCCTATCTTCCTTCACACATTCTATAGATACTCCTTTTGGTTCATCAATCAATCACACTTAACCAAATTTCCAACACTATTACAAAACAACTCATCGACCTTATAAGTAATAAAATAGGTCACTAACACATCACAAAACTTAAGATCTCATAGAGATTACAAGCATATTGTTTCAAAAATGACCATTGGATTACATAGCAATCATCTGCACATTATTCAAGACAACTTTGATCGCTCCTGGATCACCACTCATTGGATCTTGTAACTCATCATGCCTTATTCACTTCATGTTATGCATTTGTTCATTCCCAAGATAAAATAGTTATCTCTATGCACCAAAAACACTTTGAAACTCATCACGTGCATCATGCATACGTGGCATAATCATCTCTGATCACCATTCGATCATAGATCAACACAACCGATTCACCAAGCTACATCGCTTAGGGTTTGGCATATCAACAGGTTAGGGTTATCGGTTGATCACTCTTCTTGAATAACAATACCAGTTTCCATCACTTCTCAACTACCGGTTGCATTACTGCATCACTACTAGTTACAATACAACTCCATTACCAGTTGCTATTGACATCAATGACAACACTATACTTCATTAATGAAATCTTCATACAATGCCAACAAAAACAAGTATTTTATTCCCATTCATTAGTCATTGTATACAATGAATGGTGTCCCTCATTTTAATTTTTTTTTTCAAAAGAATAAAAGAGAAAAATGAGAGATAACAAATGATATATACAAGAATTTCCTTATACATTAGTTTAATTGCAATTTCCATGCATTCTTTGTAAAAAGTGTAAAGAAAGGAAATAAAATGACATCCATTCAATAAATTGTCAAAGGCCATATAATATTTGTATATGTATGTATCTTTGAACAATATTTACATAGCTATATGTATTGTTTTAAAAATAGGAAAAAGTACAAAAGATCCTTGTCATCTCTGGCCGTCTGGTAATAGCAGCATCTAGTAAGAGAAGTTGGAGCTTAGGTTAGTCAGATGTATTTTGGTTGTCTTCATTATCCTTACCCTCATCCGCATAGTCATCCAACTACTCATCTCCTTTATAATATAGGTTCTAGTAAAAAATCATGGCCTTGAATCCTTCTATCCACTCCAAATCTAATGTTAGTTCCTCTCCCATAATCCTCTTTAAAAAATTTCATATGGGAGTGGAATGGTCCTAGTGTTCTTCAATGCACATAGTACAAAACTTACCAATGAAGGGAAGCCATGGCACAAACACATCCTTTTCTATAAAAGAACCTAGGTCAGTAAATGCAGGAAGCCCATCTCCATATTCTACCTACTCTAAAACTTGGTCTAATGAACCAACAAGATCCCCACCAAACATGCTACAAGTTATTCTAGGTATAATAGGCACTAGTTTTCCCAAATCCAATAGTGATCCTACAAACTGAGACATAATGGTTGTGTCCACCTTGTATCGATCCTTGTTGGCAATGAATTCTTCTCCCATCACCACTTTACCACTACATTGATTAGGTCATTATGACTACGAAGCAAATGCTCAAGGTGTACATTGCTAATCTTGCCCTAAATGACCTGCTAAACCTTCATCACCATCAACCTCACTAGAGTATCCATCTCAAAATTCTACATTAATTTTTCTCTCTGCTAAATACTACACAAATGGCCCAATTTAGAATGATCTCAAGATTAACAAAAACCTAATTTTATAAATAGAAAAGATTTTTTGCATGAGTGTCCCTTTACTTTGGTAGTTAATATTGGAAAGGAATCATTCCCAAGGAAGAGATGGTGCACAAACATAGTCCCAAGGGTGGTGGATTCCTAATACACATATTCCTCCACTTGGAAAAGATGATGTAAATTGTATGCCTCGGGTAAAGAGAGAATTAATGCACATTTAATATTATCTTTACAGTATAATATTTTCTTTTAATCTTGGTGATTTTGTTTATCTCATAAGGATTTGGTTCTTTTAGAATGTCTTGTCATGTATAGGTAGAATCTCCATCAATCCTTAATAATAATTTCATATTTAATACTCCTACAGATGATAGGATGGAAAATTTATATTTTATTGGACTAAGTGAAAAATCTAAAGGCCTCTCTTGCTACCACTTTGGTTCCCAACTTGAAAAGTGACCTAAAAGTTCCAACTGAAGTGAGAACAAAAGGTTAATGACTAGTTAAAAAATAATAATAATAATAAAATTAGGTGACATAGATAACTTTATCAGTGCTATAGACATTTTTTCTGGAAATAGAGAAATGTTTGATGGGAACTAGGGTGATATCCTTGTCGAGGCTATGGATGCCTTCTTGGCAACAAGGCTTTATCTAATTATGTATGGGAGGTTAGGTTCATCTATGTAGCTTAATCCATTTATATACTAATTTCCCTATCCTAATCTAGGGAGAAAGGAATTAATCACATGCACTCAAGTAGCAGATCCACTCACCCTTACATACCAAATTCTAAATGTGTGGATCTTTAATTATTAGATTGGAGAAGTCATTGAAGGTTTTTAATATTATATATTAAATATTATGTTTTATGCTTGAAATTATCTTTTTTCTTAAGCTACAAGGTTTATGTTATCTCTTCTTTTAATGGAGTGTAATGTTTACTTCAATAATTTCCTTCTTTGTGGATAATTGTCCTACAACCTGGTTGTTTGTAGACTTGTTCATTATCCTCTAAGAATGTTTTGGGTTACCAGAAAACCTCATTTGATGAAGGTTTGATATTTCATTAAAATCCTCATGTTAAATGTTTTTCTTATGTTTAAACCTTTCTTGGACATAGGGAGTTCGATTATTGGTAAAAGGCTGGAGTAAGCAAAAAAACTGAACTCCCTCGAAAAATTTCCTTGTCTAAGTCCATGGCTAAAATCTAGTCAAAGATATCTAATATGGACTATTAGAAAGCCCAAAATATGAAACATCTAGTCTACAAAACTTTAAAAATATAGAATTTTCTAGAGCAATCAGTTTTTTGACTTTTAAAATATTGAAGATGGTAGAATTTTTAATTCATTGGTTGCGACAAGATGGGTCCTGTAATGTCACCAAAATGTAATGGTGGGTGAAAAATGAGTGAATGAGAGATCAAGAGGAAAACTACCCTTTCCCTCGAAGGAGAGATGAGAGTTTCACTATGGATTTCCCTTCAAACACTTTTCATGAATTACATTGGAACAGGAGAGGAAAATTTATTAGATTCAACCTCCAAAGAAGAAGATAGAATTCTTAATGAAATGGGAATGATAAGTTGATCCCCTCTTCCTATTTGAAATAGAAAGGAATTGATTGAATTATGTATAGAGACTAAGTGCAAAAGTGACAAAGAACTAATTATAACTTGAGATCGAAGCATGGGATGAAGCTATGCACCCGGATCTAGTGGTAATATGTCGAGAGGAAGTCGCCTTGTGAATTTGAGGAAAAGTTGCTCGGACAGTGGTGAGAATGTACACGGTCCTTTGAAAAATCCATGAAATGAAAAGTGTTTTTCTGCCTCTACAAATGAAGTCCAAATCTGAAAGTATAGTTGTACACCTACAATCTACACACATAAAAGAGAGGAAAAGGGGTTGGGATTGGGGGTTTGCCTTTAGGTCAAACCCCAGTTTTGGAATTAACCAAGTAATAAAAGAAAGTACTTGCAAGTAAATGTAAATGAAATACTGAAATGTAAATCACCTCAAGGGAGGCTGTGATAGCAATGTTGATAGAAATGTTTGTGTGGAATTGAATGTTGGAATCAATCTCCTCTTCCATGGTTGAATCCTTGACTTGAATGCAACACCTAGCCTTGAAGGGAGACTTGAGAATGCTCAAACGCTGGAAAAGAATGCTTGAATGCTCTTGAACACTGGATAAAAAAATTTCACCTTATTGAACTCATTCACCTCCAAATGAGAGGGAAAATGCAACTTAAATACATGTCAATTAGGGTTAATGAAACTGATTGTTGTCACAAGCTAACATCGAGAAAGTTTTCCTACTCACTGCACAACCTACAATGTAGGCTCAACAAAGGGTCTTGTCCCAGAATAGGGTAGGGAGAGGGGCACCACGCCCCTATCCTACGCCTTTCTCTAGGGCTGAGTGCAGACATGTTGGTGCAAAGGCCAAGGAAGAAGTAGATTCTGAGGGTTGAGCAGTCTTCGGTCTCTAATCAAGCTATGGAATTCAATTTCACATATGTGAGGACCCTAATGCAGTCAAAAATTTCTAGGGTTGTAATTTTATGACACTACATTTATCCCTCACTTTAGCGGGAGTATGAGCATATGCCAATACTGTCGGTAAAGTACAAGGAAACAAGGTTGAAAGATGTTTATGATGTCAAGGAGGAAAAATGCGTGAATCCCTCAGTGGACTTAGGATCTTACGACTTTGATTGACAAATTAAAAGGGAAGATTGAGAAGGAGAGAACCATGACTGCAAGTAGAAAAGTTCCCCTCACTATGAGTCATGAAAGCAAGGATACCAAAGATTACAAAGCAAAACTAAGTTCACTAAGTAATTCTAAGTATCAAGAATGAAAATATGAGTAGAGTGTATTCCCCCATGTTAAAGAGATTGTGCACTCTTTATCGGGAGTGATTTCCTTAAGGTAGGATACACTCAAGAGACAAAGAACAGAGGAAACATGTTATCACAAGGATTTAGCCCCCAATCGAGGAATAAACCCAAGGATAATGAAAACAAAACACAAGGTAAGAGGTAGTTTCACTTTCTTCAGGGTCAATATGTTGTATGATAACTCATGTATATCATATATGTATGTGCATATAATAATTGTCATTCCCCAAAGAAAAGAAACTTCCTTGGAAGAAAGGGAAGAGAGGATGTCTTTTGAGTCAACATGAAAGAGATGAAGAAAATATCTCAATTCTTTGCATCATCCCCAAGTAGACATTAAGGGAACAATAGAAGAACAGGGATACACATAGAAGAATGGTCACAAAAGAGAAAGAAAAGAGAGAGAGAGAGAAGATATACAGTGCTAATATTGCTAATCTAGCATGACATCTGCCTTCTGATCTTGCTGATCACTATTTCAGGAAAGAGAGAATCATGCTAGAGGAGAGAAATCGAGCACAATAGATGAAGCTATCACAAGATCCAAACAAGTACTATGCTCATGTTGTAAGTCACTTTGTTCAATTCTAGGAGCTAGGATTAGGGTTTATGAAAATGCAGTTGATAAATGCTTGTCCACATCACCATATTCATACTCACTATCAGAAGCATTAGGAGTTGTATTGCCATCATGAATAAAATTTTCACCAATTTATTCATCAAATTTTAGAGAAAGAGGAGCAAGAACATGAATAGGAGTAAAACCATCACATGTTTTGCATAACTTATGATTTGGAGATGTAGGTAGAACATATTGCTTAGGAGAAAAGGGAATCATGTCAACTATCAAAGTTTGAGGAGATTGAGTATTGTGAGGGATAGTTACACGAGCTCGAACATGATGTCTTCATCAGCATTCTCTTACACAACGATTTCATCAAGTCCTAGTGGAAGTCTGAGAAGGAGGAGGAAGACTTGAAAAAGTAGGAATATTTCTCTCCTTGATAGTTGAAGGTTTAGGTTGAGGTCTTTTATATTGAATAAGAGGATAAGCATGCCTCTTCTCTCGTTAAGAGGAAGAAAGTGGAACTACGCTATACAAAGGAGGAATATTAGGTGTAGGAAGTGATGGTATGATGAAAGAATAAGTATCTGGTAGATTACTGAGAGGGGGGGGCAAATCAGTAAATTGAAAAACTGATACAAACTTCCCAAACTCAAACTCAAACTCACAAAGTAAACTTATCAACAAAATATCACTATCAAGATCAATACTCATAAGAATACTCAACATCGACCGGTTAACAGTTATAGCCACTTAACAGTAAACAACTTTAATCTTGTAAACATCTAAATACTTAATCATATATCAACACACTCCATCTATCAATGCTTCCAGTTATCATGCCTTATAAAAAGTTAATCAAATCAACAAATAAGATCGTAACCACAAAAACATTCACCACATGACACAAATGTTTATACGTGGAAAACCCAAATAGGTAAAAACCATGGTGAGATGAGAAGCACAAGATAGCTATCTGAACTCTTCTGAAGTTTACCCTATTAGGAGCCAAGCCTGTTAAAGCTTTTACAATAAGTTCTATTAAGAATTGATCCTATTAGGAATCACCCGGTTAAGGGATTTACAAATGCCTTGATAAAAATCAAATACCCTATAAGGAGTAACCTAGGTAGAGGATTTGAGAATCCAAGCTAATGGACCACCTTGTTAGAGGATTTAATAAGTAACCAAGCTTGTTAGAGCTTACTCGGTTAGGGGATTTTAATTCTTTTTTAATTGGTAGAAGACAATAGGTTTTTCTTGATCTGTCTGAATAGCACTACATTTTCTTGATCAGATCCTTTTAAGCTTCAATCTTTCTTTACATAAACTGCAAATCCATTCTTTGGTTAGGAAACCACACACTCAATAGATTTCAGCGGACACCTTGCCAACACTACAAAAACAACTTCATTGACCTTAAATACAAATCAATTACGTCAGTAACACAACAAAAACCTAATTCTCTCATAGAGATTACAAACAAATCGGTTCAAGTTTGACTGTTGGATTTACATAGAAATCTATACACATTCTTCAAGAAAATTCTAACTGCTCCATGATTGCTGCTTCATCAGACTTGTAACTCATCACGTGCTTTACATTAGATGCAATCCACTTTTCTCATTCCCTAGACAATCAAACAAATGCGCCAAAACAATATGAATTTATCTTCATACAATGACAACACATTTCACCATCATTACCAACATAACCATTTCAACAAACTTAATCGGTTAGGGTTTAACAAAAACAACTGGTAGGGTTTACCAGTTACATTGCATAGAAAGGGTTTAACCTTATACACCGGTTACTAGTTCAACTCACAAACTTATATACCGGTTTACAAAATCTTCTATAAAGCTCTTCCTATTGGTTACAAGACAATGTCAATAATAACAACAATATCATAAATACCATTACCGGTTCAATTGACATCAATGACAACATAACATATCATTAATGCAATCTTTATGGAAATGCCAACAATCTCCCCCTTTTGGCAATGATGTCAATACAAATATCAACACCTCTAATTATTGTTGTGAATGGTGAATAGGAATCATGGTTTATATTACCAAGTATTCACCATGCTCTATCTATCTTCAGCCTATCATTGATTTCCCTTCTCCTAATCACATAATCCTTCTCCCACTTTGACAACAATTCCAAATTGAAAGTAAAACATGTAATTGCAATTTTTTATTGTGCATCAACAACATACTACAACTTGATGCTCCCCCTATGGAATACATCCACTTCTACATCAATCCTTCTAAGATTTTGCAAGTGACTCAAGGACTGATGCAATCAGCATCATACTCAACTAACTTCATGAAGAGGGAGAACCCCCAACTAACTTCTAAGATACTTAGAAGTGGTCTTAGGAAAAGGTTTGGTAAAACTATCTACAAGTTCTTCCTTGGTAGAAACATGTTCTAAGATAACATCTTTACTTTGAACTTTTTCCTTCAAAAAGTGATACTCCGATTCAATGTGCTTGGTTCGTACATGCAAAACAAGATAATTAGAAATATTTGTGGCACTTGTATTATCACATAAAATCTTTATAGGTTCTAATATTTTCATCTTAAAACTTTCCAAAATGTGCCTCATCCAAATAGTTTTTGTGCAATTCATATAAGCTACAACATACTCAGTTTCAACAGTAGATTGTGAAGTACAACTTTGCTTCTTACTACTCCATGAAACAAGCCTTTCTCCTAGAAATAATTCTCCATCGGTAGTGCTTTTCTGGTCATCAACATTTCCTGCCTAATCGACATCTGTGTATGCCTTCAAATCAAAGTTTCCTCCATATAGATACCATAATCCATAGTCAATAGTACCTTTCAGATACCTAAAAATTCTCTTGGTTGCTATCAGGTGTGTCTCCTTTGGATTCTTCTAGAATATAGAAACTATACCAACCGCATGGGCAATATTCGGTCTGCTATGAACAACGTAGTGTAATTTGCCAATCATTGACCTATATTCCTTTTCATCAATAGACTTAGATTCATCTTCCTTGAACAACTTACAACCTATAACCATTGGTGTTCCAACTAGTTTATAGTCACTCATGCCAAAAGTCTTCAAAACCTCTTTCACATACTTAGATTGAGTAATGAAAATACCATTCTTCATTTGATGTATCTACAATCCTATAAAAAAAATTATTTCCCCTACTAAAGACATTTCAAACTCATTTTTCATTTCATCTACAAAATTATTACTCATGACATCATTACCTCCAAAAATAATATCATCAACAAATAATTCACTGACCAGTATTTCATCTCCTTCGGACTTAAGATAAATATTACTATCATCACTAGTTCTTGCAAAGCCTATCTTCATCAGATGTGTATGAAGCCTTTCATACCATGCTTTGGGTGCCTTCTTTAATCTATACAAATCTTTATGCAATCTGCATACCATGTCTTTCTCATCTATCAAAGCATAACCATCTTGTTACTCTATGTATACCCCTTCTTCCAATATCCTATTCAAAGATGCAAAGTTAACATCTATCTGATATACCTTGAACTTCTTATGGGCTACAAATGCAAGTAAAGTTCTGACACCTTCTAGTCTTGTTACTGGTGCAAAAGTTTTGCCATAATCTTCTCCTTCTTCTTGCGCATAACCCTTGTAGGATAATCTTGCCTTGTTGTGGACTACAGCACCATCTTCATTTAACTTGTTTCTGAATATCCATTTAGTACCTATAACATTCTTGTTTACCGATCGAGGTACCAGGGTCCATGTGTTGTTCTTCTCAATTTGATCCAATTCCTCCTCCATGGCTTTAAATAAATAATCATCACCAAATGCCTCCTTAGCACTTCTAGGTTCAATGGTGGAGATCATGCAAGAGTTCTCTCTTATTCTCCTTCTAGTTAGTACTCCAGCATCCTTATCCCTAATAATCTATTCAAGATTGTGGTTCAGTCTCACATACCTAGGAATAATATGATCATTCTCTTTAGGTTCAACTTCTTTATTATCTTCTTCTGAATTTATTTGTTCTGGTTGAACAAGTGCATCAGAATTTGCTTTACTAGTTTCTGATTTAACAGTTTCGAGTTCCAAAAGAAAAATGAAAGGATCTTCATCCTTTTTCTATAAATTGGTTCCTTCTAGGACTTCAAGACATTCATCTACTCGAACATTAGCACTCTCAACAATTCTTTGTGTCTAGTTGTTGAAGCATTTATAGGCCTTACTCTTGGTGGAATAGCCAAGAAATATGCCTTCATCACACTTATCTTCAAACTTGCTAATGTAATCACCTCTTTTAATAAAACATTTTCTAGCAAATATCTTAAAATAGCTAACATCAAGTGATCTTCCATACCAATATTCATAAGGAGTCTTGTCCTTACCTCTTTTCCCCAAAACTTGGTTCATGGTGTAGACAACTATACTTACAGCTTCTCTCCAAAATGTTTTCACTACACCTTCTTGTATCAACATTGTCCTAGCATCTTCAACCACTAACTGGTTGTTCCTCTCTACAATACCATTCTACTATGGTGTACTTGGTGCAGAAAGTTGTTGTTTGATACCATTCTAATCACAATACTTAATGAACGCCTCAGAAGTAAATTCACCACCTTAATCTATTCTCAGACATTTTATCTTTTTACCACTCTATTTCTCAACTAAGGCTCTGAATTCCTTGAACTTACTAAAATCTTCATTCTTATCCTTCTAGAATGTGATGACCCACGTCATCCTTGAATAATCATTAGTGAAGATAATGAAATATCTATCACCTTGAATGCTTCTTGTTCTTATTGGTCCACATAGATCTGTATGAACCAAATCTAACAAGTGCTCTGCTAAGAAGGACTTGTTCTTGAAAGCTGAAGAAGTCATCTTTTGTAATTGACATTCTTTGCAAAGAGCATTAATCGGTTTGTCTAGATGAGGCAAACCTCTTACTGTCTTGGACTTTCTCATTTTAACAATGTTATCAAAGTTTATATGACAAAATATCCTATGCCAAAGCTAGCTATCATCTATCTTTGCAATCCAACAGTTGCTAACTTTAGGATTAAGATGAAACAAATTACCTCGGGTTTGTTTCCTAGTTGCAATCAATTCACCTTTGTTGTCAAATATTTTTCACATACCATTCCTAAACTCCAGTGGGTATCCTTTGTCATTAAGTTGTTCCACACTCAGAAGATTGTGCTTTAGACCTTCAACCCAATATACATCATCAACAATGCTCTTCCCATTAAAAGAAATAACTCCCTTACCTTTAACCATACAAGGTGAGTCATTGCCAAATTTGACAACACCACCATCCAATTCCTTTAAGGAAAGAAATTTGCTCTGATCACCAGTCATATGATGTGAACAACCACTATCAATGACCCAATCATCAAAGTTATCCATCCTGGACACTAGTGCCTTCTAGTCTGATATCTCTTTCTTAATAGCTATAAACACAATATATTCACTAGCATCATCATTAGATTCTTCATCAGTGATACCGCTATCAACTGTTGTAAGCCTTTACCCTTATACTTCTTGAATTTGTCTATCTTGTGTTCATTTTCACCATTAGGACAATTAACATCTATATGATCAATCTTGTTGCATGCAAAACATTTTAAAGGTAGTTTACCTCTATATTTCCCAGTGCCTCTAGGCAGTCATTCTGCCAACAATGCTTCAAGTTCCACTTAGTTGTCTACATCATCAGCATCTCTGTTGGATCTAGATTCATAACCATGACTAGTATCTCTTCTTTTTCTCACAGATGGATTAGAGACAAAAGCTTTGAATGTAGATTCTGATTTCTGTACACTACCATCATAGCCGTTTAATTCAAAAGCAGTAAGTTTGTCAATGATAGAGTCAAGAGTTACCTTAGTTTTGTTAATGGAGTTCAGCTCCTAAATAGATGTGACTCGGATAGCATAGACCAGTTGCAGCATTTTCAGTACCTTACTGATCACTATGGCATCTTCCACTTTCCCTCCTGCAATCTTTATTTCACCAACTATCTCTTTTATCCTTTGACCATATTGTTGGATATTCTCACCTTCAAACATTCTCATGTCATCAAAATTTCCTCTTAGGCTCTCCTCTTTAGCAATCTTAACATGTTCATCACTGCTATAAATCTCTTCAAGTTTTTTCCATACTTCATATGCAGTTTCAAGACCATGAACACCTACTTATTTAACATTAGTTATGGAATTGATAATAGCCTCCAATGCTTGATGATTTTCTTGTTGTTCTTTCTTATGATCATCAGTTAGCATTCTAGTAGGTGTAACTGTTGGCATTGCACACTCTAATGGTAGTTAAAGGTGATTGAAGGTTTTGTCATTGATGGCAACCTTGCAATCCTATGGCACCGGCAGACACTGACACTGACAAACTCTACACTAGCATATAGTTCACCGACAATGACAATAATGTTTACCGACATCCTAGCTGACAAGATTTTGATTATTTTATATTGTATTTAATGGTAATATCTTTTTGTAGGCCGACATGGCATATTGTAATAAGACTCATATATAAGTATGCGATCTTGTAGATCATTTTGTGTGACACAACATAGAGGATAGATATGATGGATATGTAGAGCGAATATTAAGGAAGATTTTGTAGAAGGGTTTATGGTTATTGTATGAGCTTACACTGGTACTGAATCTGGCATTGTAGATGTTTTTTTGTAGCAATAAATTATATTGGATTTTCATAATCCATTTTGTAAGTCAGTGAGACTTCCTTTGTAATTGAGCAGTGAGCTTTAGGCAGTTGGCCTTCCTGCATGTGCAGGCCCCTCTTGTAAGTAATATCCATTCATTGGCCAGTGAGTGAATATTGTGGGTCACAAATCCCACTGAGGTTTCCTCATTAAACATCTTGTGTTATGGTGTGCTTTCTATGTTGTCTTTACTATTCTTATTTACTGCATTAATTCTTGTTTACCGGTACACTGTTTTGGAATGCAAAATATCTAGTAAGGTCAGAAATTTTGTTAACCAGTTAGATACTAATTCACCCCCCCCCCTCTTAGTATCTTTGGGACTATCATCAGTACTAACAATTGGTATTAGAACCTGGTCATCTATTTTCAAAAGCCTAACATCTTGAGGAAGATCCTGACATCGGTACAGATAGAAAACTTGAGAAAGCAATTAGAAGGAGCTCTTATAGACTTTGATGCAGAAAAGTTGAAGAATATCAAACTTGAAGATGATCTGAAGACTGCATAGGAATTCATTAAAGGACTTTAGGGGAATATCACTATTGCTAGAAATAAAAGAGAACTTCATGAGAAGATACAAAATGATGATGATGAAAAGGAAACTCTTAATGAGCCTGTAAGCAAGATGAGGCAAGAAAACATGACCTTGAGGAATGAGATGCAAAGGCAAGTATTGACTATGACCCAACTATGACGAGGTATACGGATACGGGTTCATGCCGGCAAAAGGCAGGGATCGATCAAAGAGTAGTTACGTGAAGAGGAAATAGGCCAGTGACTGACCAAAGCCAAAGGCAGGGATTACATGGTGCCCAACGAATGTGAGGGATTAACTAAACCGGATAAGTGGACGAACGAATAGAGGTATCCTTGTGTTATCGAACGAAGTGCGGTATATTAAGCATAGCACTGGTTGGGAAAGAGATGCTCCCCTTTTGAATCATAGGTAGGAGGTAGGGGTACATTTACAAAATGATGATGATGAAAAGGAAACTCTTAATGAGCTTGTAAGCAAGATGAGACAAGAAAACATGACCTTGAGGAATGAGATGCAAGACATGACTATGAGATTCTGTAAAGACATTGAAGATAGAAAGAAGAATGAAGATGACTTAACTAGGAGACTCAATGATGCTGAAAATGAAAATCTAAGACTCTGCCATGAGAATGATATGTTAAAGACAGATCTGATTCACATGGAACATGATAAAACTGAACTTATGAGACAAAAGGATTTTTTGAGAATGAGTTGGCTACTGCAAATCAACATAAAGAGGAATTCAAGAAAAGTTCAGAAGAACTTGATGATATGCTAAAAATTCAAAACCTAATGTAGACACTAGTGGACTTGGATTTGAAGTTGGTGAAAGCTCTGGTATTGCAAACAATCATGATCACAGTAAATCGGTAAGACAACCTAATGCCTACAAATTTAATGGGAAATACTTTAACTATAACAAGTATGGTCATAGAGAAAATCAGTGTAGATCTAGAAACTATCAGAACACTAATGCACCCACCGGTCAATGTTCCAAATGCAACGAAATTTGTCATAATTCATAAAATTGCAAAATGAATTTAAGATGTTATGTTTGTGAAAGATTTGGACACTTATCTAATCAATTCAGAACACAAACCGACATAGGATATGGAAAGACTATTCAAAAAAATAATGTGACTTGTTATGCTTGTAGCAAGATTGGACATATTGTAAAATTTTATAGAAGAAAGACTTCACTGGAAAATAATAAAGGACTGAGTTTGAAAGGCAAAGAGAACGTAGATGAGGTAAAGAAAGAATTTTCAAAACAATAGTTTAGAAAGAGAGATCAGAATGTTGATGAGACTATTCCTTCATCGGTAGAATAGAGTATCACTCCACCGGTAGGAGATTCTTCATCCAATTGAAAAGTGATCCTTGGGGGTATTGTAGCAAATTGAAAATCATGCAAGTTTACCCTCAGTTTATGGTGAGAAGATGAACTTCTTCTTTACCAGCAAATGTGTTAAGTTTCACTTAACCAATAGGCATTTATTGTGGTTGTTGAAGGAAAAGATATTATAAATTAGTATTTTTCCCTCTTTTTCATTTACCAAGCATTCAAACTTTCAAAGAGCATGAAAAACCTGAGTGAAGGCATCCATACTGAGAAGTGAAGCAAGTTCTTTCAAGCATCCAAACCTAGCAGGAAAATTAAGGTATTTATCAATGGCTTCCTCCTCTGCTCCAGAATTCATTGCAAACCCTTCTATTATAGAAGTAATCAAATGCCCTAGGCCCGTTTTCAATATTATACCCAAAGTAGTGAAACAAGATGATACCTTAGGTAATTTATCAAAATCCTTAAAGGAGTTGTATATGCAGAAGACCCTATAATTTACATACATTGCCATATTGAGGAATTAGGTTCTGAGGAAATCATGAAAATGTATAAGAATGTTACCTATGATGAGAATGGAACTGTAAAACCTGAGCATAAGGTTATAGAGACCCTAGGTTTTGTGGAAATCTTTGACATCCCAGAATTTCCTAAGGAAGTTGTAAGGATTGTGCTTAGCAGAGTTCATGGTGAATCCTTTTGGCTTGACTCTATTCATAAAATCACTAGAGAAGCAATTAGGGCAGTGATTGGCTTACCATCCACCAGTAGCAAGCCAAATAAAACTAAGAAGGTTCCTAACAACACAATGATAACTTTAACTAGTGCAACCTATGCCAGCAGATCCCTGAGAGTTAATGATGTAAAGGATCAGGATGTTAGATTCATAGGCATGATCTTAGGATATAAAACCACACATGCTAACCGATTGAACTCAGTTTCTAGTCTATGTATTAAAAGTGCATATGATATGGTCAACAATGATGCTAATATAGATATATGTGAATGGTTGAAGGATTAAATGATTGACAATCTAAACTAAATAAAAGGAGATAAGAAAGGTACTTTCAGATTTGGTAATCTTCTTGTATGCTTAATGCTATATCTTACAAAAGAGGTTCCTGATATAGGTAAGAAAGATATTGGTTATGTTATACTGATAGGAAAGCAACTGTTAGATATATTCATTGGTATGGGGATAGATAAGGAAAACAAAATGGTAGAGTATTTCCAAACATTTAAAAAAAAATGAAGACTAGGGAAAGGTTACCTCAAAGCATTGTAAACAAGTATGAGAAAAAAATTTGTTTTGTGATTAGAAGGATGAAATTTGGATGCGGGCAGTTCTTCCTAGAACTGTTTGGGTGACAGAAATGGGATATGAGGCTGATGTGAACATAACTGAAACATATGCCAAAGCCTTATTAGTAGCCCCTAGAGAACCAAAAGAAAAGGTTTTTGAAATGCACTATCAATAAAAAGTGATGTACAAACATTGAAACAAAGGAAGAGAAGAGAAAAATATATAAGGAGTGCATCTAAGCAGGTTAAAGAAATAAAATAAAATGTAATGAATATCACTAGTATCAAGGAAAGTGACTTAGAAGGATTACAACCGGAGGCTCATCTCTCACCAATTGGTACATCCTTTGACAGTGAAATTCCTGTTGAGTTTAAAAGAGTTGATAGGAAGAGAAAACCCTCACCAGTACCCTCTCCTCCTCCCAAGAAAATCAGGACAACAAGGTAGAAGCAACAAGCAGTAAGGCCACCAGCTAAGAAGATGACACCTAGAAAGAGAAAGAAAAAATAGGTCATTCCACCACTTGATAACCTACTAAATGAGATAACAAATGATGGTAACTTATCAAATGTAAGTAAATTGTATGATACTTTTACAAATGAGGAGAAAGAAAGCATAGAAAATAGTATCATCTTACACCTTGATATTTATAAGAAAGTTTTGATAGAGGTTGTAGATGATTTTCCTAGTGATCTATATAGGTGACTAGATGCTAAAAGGTTAGCCATTATGGAGCTAGACAAGAAAATCAAGATTGAGAAACTGCTAGTTGTTCACCCTGTAAAATCAGTTGAGGAAATTTATGAATTGATCAGTGAAGCTAACAGAACAGTCTTTTCAATTGGACATCGGCAAGTAAGTCTAATGGCTGGCAGGGTTAATGAAATCTCAGAAGAGATAGCTAATAAATGGGATATTTTCTTTGTTGAGAAAGAGAAACAAGAAGAACTAAACAGACCTAAAACATTGAAGGTATACCAAAAGGATAAGGACAAAGGAAAGGGCAAGGTAGGTGGACTACCTAATATAAAAGTGACAGATAACCTTCCACCACCTTCAGTTACTCCATCGATACTAACTGACAATACACCGATTACTGAGAATATGGAGACTCCTCATGAGGATACAAATCCTGAGTGAAATTTTGTACACAACGAACATAGACACTCAGGAGGTCAATATTCTTATTGATAAAGAAAGTATTGAGGAAAATAAGAAAGATGTTGCTACTAAGCAATTAGCTAACAATGTTGGAACACGAGCTGAAAATGTTGAAGTTGAAACACCAGCTGATAACATTGAGATTAGGGTTAGTGAAATGGTTACTGACAATATTGTTGATGCAAACATTGAAAAACTGATAGAGACAAAGAAACTAGCTACAGAGAATTTAGAGAAACCAATTGAGATACCGATAGTGGAAAATGTAGAGGTATAGATAGAGAAACCCATTGATAACACTAAAGAACAATTAGAAAAACAACAAAAGAGAGCACAGAGAAACGGGTTCATACAGAGACAGTGCCACCAGAAAATACTGAGAAACCTAAACCTTTGCTAGTTGAAATGCAAACACAAACTGACCTATGAGAGGTCGAGACAAGAAAAGTTGTTACTACCACCAACAACATAGAGCTTGTTAAGGTAGTTGGATAGTCATCTGGTAGTTCCATGACAAAATTCAGACCAACAAATGTGACTGAAGTGCTTTTGGATTCTATTAAGAAAATTACAAATTGTAATGCATTGGCTTATAAGGCTATAGATGATACCATTCCTATTCTTAAATTGATTGCACCCAAGTGTAATGTAGATAATAAGGATTCTTTGAGTCAATTAGACACATTGTCTAAATACATCACCAACAACATACTAACTGTGGACCGAATAAATGAAGAGACATTTAAGGAGAAAATAGACAAGGAAAAAGAGAAATTTTTTGGAGAAACAATAAAGAAGTGCACAAAACATATTGACACCCTCTTACTGACACTGAACAAAACAATTATGGAGTTCAAGGAACTATACAGAGACACCTGTAAGACTAATCATTTGATAGTGGATATTGATAAGGAAATTAGTAAAGTGCAAAAGGAAATTGATAACATAGTTGATAATATCATTGGCTCACCTAAACCAATATCAATTATTGAGAAGTAAATTGATGAATTTGAGGAGAAAATGGAGAAGTTGGAGAAGGAAAAGGAAAGGTTAAAGGGCAAAGAAAAAGATCTTAAATGTAGACTTAGTCCTAAATTGGATAACCTCATTTAGGAAAGATATCTCCGAGGCACTTATCTAGGACAGAAGACACCGGAAGAGAAAATGCATCACCTCACTAGTACTATTTAGAGAATAGAGGCAACATTAAAGGACAACAACAAGTTCACTCAAAGCCTGAATTTGGTATTAGCAGACCTATCCCAGATTGTAACCAACCGATTACAAGGTTCTAGCAGATAACTATACTAATTTGACAATTTTGACAACCTTTGTCATTGATGTCAAAGGGGGAGTAGTAGGATAGAGAAAAATGGTCATTTGAAGAGATCATCTGCTCAGGGGGAGCACACAGTATTGGTAAGGATTTTGGACTTCAATTTTGGGGACACTTTTTGGATTTTTCTCATGAGTGTTACCGTCAATGCCAAAGGGGGAGATTGTTGGCATTGCACACTCTAATGGTAGTTAAAGGTGATTGAAGGTGTTGTCATTGATGGCAACCTTGCAATCCTATGGTATCGGCAGGTCTTGACACCGGTAGACTCTACACTGACAGATAGTTCACCAACATTGACAATAATGTTTACCGGCATCCTAGCCGATAGGATTTTGATTATTGTATATTGTATTTAATTGTAATATCTTTTTGTAAGTCGACATGGCATATTGTAATAAGACTCATATATAAGTATGAGATCTTGTAGATCATTTTGTGTGACACAACATAGAGGATAGATATGATGGATATGTAGAGTGAATATTAAGGCAGATTTTGTAGAAGGGTTTATGGTTATTGTATGAGCTTACACCGGTACTGAATCTGGCATTGTGGGTGTTTTTTTGTAGCAATAAATTATATTGGATTTTCATATTCCATTTTGTAAGTCAGTGAGACTTCCTTTGTAATTGAGCAGTGAGCTTTAGGCAGTTGGCCTTCCTGCATGTGCAGGCCCCTCTTGTAAGTAATATCCATTCATTGGCCAATGAGTGAATATTGTGGGTCACAAATTCCACCGAGATTTTTCCCACATCGGGTTTCCTCGTTAAACATCTTGTGTTATGGTGTGCTTTCTATGTTGTCTTTACTATTCTCATTTACTGCATTAATTCTTGTTTACCGGTACACTATTTTGGAATGCAAAATATTTATAAGGTCAGAAATTATGTTAACCGGTTAGATACTGATTCATCCCCCCTCTCAGTATCTTTGGGACTATCATCAATACTAATAGTAACATACTGAGTTTCTACATTATCCCAATACTAACTTCCAAGACTCTTGATATAAATCTTCATTTTGTCGCTCCATATCCTATAGTTATCTTTGTTGAACTTTGGACGTTCCTTCTTCATCATGATCTATAAGATCTTTTCCTCAAGCTGTTAGGCTTTATATTATAGAGGACTTTAGATGGCTCTGATACCAATTGATGGTATGATGAAAGAATAAGTATCCGGTAGATTACTGAGAGGGGAGGTGAATCAGTAAACTAAAAAACTAATACAAACTTCCCAAACTCAAACTCAAACTCACAAAGTAAACTTATCAATAAAATATCACTGTCAAGATCAATACTCATAATAATACTCAACATCAACCAGTTAACTATTATAGCAACTTAATAGTAAACAACTTTAATCTTGTAAACATCCAAATACTTAATCATATATCAACACACTCCATCTCTCAATGCTTCCAATTATTATGCCTTATCAAAAGTTAATCAAATCAACAAATAAGATCATAACCACAAAAACATTCACCACATGACACAAATGTTTATACGTGGAAAACCCAAATAGTTAAAAACCACGGTGAGATGAGACTCACAAGATAGCTATCTGAACTCTTTTGAAGTTCACCCTATTAGGAGCCAAGCCTGTTAAATATTTTATAATAAGTTTTGTTAAGAACTGATCCTATTAGGAATCACTCGGTTAAGGGATTTACAAATGCCTTGATAAAAAGAAAATACCTTCTAAGGAATAACCTTGGTAGAGGATTTTATAATTCAATCTAATGGACCACCTTGTTAGAGGATTTAAGAAGTAACCAAGCTTGTTAGAGCTTACGCGGTTAGGGGATTTCAATTCTGCTATAATTGTTAGAAGACAATAGGTTTTTCTTGATCTGTCTGAATAACACTACATTTGCTTGATCAGATCCTTTTAAGTTTCAATCTGCCTTTACACAAACTGCAGATCCATTCTCCAATTAGGCAACCACACACTCAACTGATTTCAGCCAACATCTTTCAAACACTAAACAAAACAACTTCATTGACCTTAAATACAAATCAATTAGGTCGGTAGCACAACAAAAACCTAATTCTCTCATAGAGATTACAAACAAATTGAATCAAGTGTGATCGTTGGATTTACATAGCAATCTAAACACATTCTTCAAGAAAATTCCAACCGCTCCATGATAATCGCTTCATTGGACTTGTAACTCATCACGCACTTTGCATTAGATGCAATCCACTTTGCTCATTCCCTAGACAATCAAACAAACGTGCCAAATCAATCTAAACTTATCTTCATGCAATGACCACACGTATCACCATCATTACCGACATAACCATTTCAAAAAACTTAATTTGTTAGGGTTTAACAAAAACAACTGGTAGGGTTTACTAGTTACATTGCATAGAAATGGTTTAACCTTATACACTGGTTACTGGTTCAACTCACAAACTTACATACCAGTTTACAATATCTTCCATAAATCTCTTTCTACCAGTTAGAAGACAATATCAATAATAACAACAATATCATAAATACCATTACCAGTTCAATTGACATCAATGATAACATAACATATTATTAATGTAATCTTCATGCAAATGCCAATAGGAAGAGACCGGGTCAATCACGAGGAGGAAGTATAGGTCTAACCTTAGGAAGAATATTGTTGTTCTTCTTAGGAGAAGGTATAGTCACATCCATAGGAATAGGTTGACGGTCGTCCTTAGAAGGGAGATTAGTTCTATCTATGAGGGGAAGAACTTCATCTTGAAGAATAATAGGAATGTCAAGTGTTGCAGATCTAGGTTGACTTAAGGATAAGATCATATCTTTCTTCTATTTTTTTATAAGATTAAAAAAGAGCATCGCTCCTTGATGGAAGAGATAGAAATTTCTTAGGCCAAAAGAAATGAGTAGGAACATTAGGGCTTCTTTTGGATGGACGAAATAAGCTATGTTTCACAGTTATGATTTCTCCATTGTGAGGAAATTTCAAACACTTATGGATTGGAGAAGCAATAGCCTTCATGAAAGATAGCCAAGGATAGCCCAACTTCACATGATATTACTCAAAAGAGGGTATGATAACAAAGTCAACATCCATGGATTTAGCATGAACTTCAAGATGAAGGGTGATAGAGCCAATGGTAGGACAAGAGAAGCCATCAAATAACTTCACAAGCATATTAGAGGCATCATATATTGGTTTATGTAATCATAAAGTGAAAAGATACTCCTCGATGATGATATTAACCATGTAAGATGGATCAATAAGGGCACCATGACAAGGTATATCCTTAACCTTCGCAACTATGTATACATGGCCATTGGGTGCTTTAATGGTCTCACTAGGGTCAAATGCAATACAAGGATCTTTAGGCGTATCTTGTTTTTCTACCATATTTACTAAGTTCAGAGCCACAAAGGTGAATTCCTCAGAAGAGAAAGAATTAGGCACAATATCAATAACATTAGAGGTATGAGAAGGCAAGGGATCAGTGAAAATATTAAGATTTTAATTAGGAAGAGCTACTGATTTATTCCCTTTATCATTCACACCTACCATAGATATAGTATTATTATCAATCAAATCTTGAATCTTATTTTTCAATGCGAAACATTTCTCAGTATCATGACCAGGTAGATGATGAAATTGGCTAAATGAATTGTTATCAAAATAAGGGGATGCAAGTTTAGAAGGATCAACTGGTTTTATAGGAGGAAGTTTGATAAAATTTATTTGCAACAACTGAGACATAATACTATGTAAATATTCATTCAAAGAACTAAATTATCTTTCTGTTTGGAAAAATTTAGAAATAGAAGGCATGCCTATTGTAGCATTCACATTGTTGTTGTTGATTGTATCATTGAACTTGATGAAGCTTTTTGTTGGTTTGAACTTTGCAAATAGTTGTTGAACACTCTCCCCCTTATCACCTGGAGCCATAGGAGTGTATTGATCCATTTGACTCATAGCCAGTTGATAATTGTGGAGAGTTGCACACAACTACGGAAAGGAAGTAAAGTCAAACAAAAGAAGCTTTTCTCTAATATCTTTTTGTAAATTAGAAATGAAAATTCTTTGAATATCATTATCAGGTACATGAAAATAAATTTGAGCACACAAATGCTTATATCGACAAATGAAATCAGTCACCTTTTCTTCAACACCTTGTTTACAATGCATTAAATCAGTCAAAGTGATTTTAGGACCAATGTTGGTTTGAAATTGTTGGATGTAAGCATTTGCCAGTTGTTAAAAGGAAGTGATAGAATAAGAAGGCAAAAAGCAATACCATTATAAAGCCTTATCTCTTAGTGTTCTTGTAAACAATTTTGCAAGCAATCTTTGATCATAAGCAAAATCAGTACACAAGTTTTGAAATGTTTTGACATGCATAAGAGGATCACCTTGTCCATTATAGAGTTCTAATTGAGGGATCTCAACATGTTTAGGTAGCACGACTTTAACAATATCAAGAGATAGTGGGCTCGCAACATCAAAGGTGAGCACACTAAACTTGGATTGACTCATAGAAGCAATTTTTTGTTGTAAGGAAGAAATGGTTTGAAAAAGATTGTTAACTATCGCTTCGGTAGAAGAATTGATGTTAGACATTATTGATTGAGAAGGTGGTGTGATGTTATTGAAGGAAGACATGGATTGAGAATAAGGTGGTGGGATATTATGATAAGTAGGCATAGGTGATGATTGGGTAGGAAAATGGACATTTAAAGGAGGAACAAAGTTGTTGAAGGAATTGCCCCTTGTGTCACATTGATTGGTTGAGGAATAATAGGAATACTTATGGAAGACATAGGTAAAGATGGAGGATTAAATAAAGAAAAGGAATGACATTTTGAGTTGAAGTAGTCATGATGTTGGAGGTAAAAGTAGGAATACTATTCATAGGAGTAGTCAAATGAATTTAAGGATTGACTTGTGTTGAAGGTTGTGAATAACCTAGGGTTTCAGCAGAACTCTTGATAGGCATGACATTAGAATCAACAATATGTTGAATGCCACAAAATATATCAATTCCATTCTTATCCATTTTTTTAAGGCCTTCAATTAATAGAATATCTTCACTATTAGGGTATTCTTGAGACATCCATTGTTGAAAGTTATCAAACTGATTGTTGAATGTGGAAAGCTAATCTATAGAGATCCTAGTTAAAGCTTTTTCTTCATCATGGGATTCATCAATGGGGTGAACAGGGATATGATTAGGATGGGAAGAATTAGCATGATCCTCATTAAAGAAGTCACCCAAATTAGGCTCCATTTCCTCAGTAATTAAGCATTGGGAAGCCTTAATTATAATGCTTCATCTAATGGGGATATTATAGGTAGGACTAATAGTGGTGAAACTCATGCACTAGAGGGAAAATTTGAATTTTTAATTTTGGAACAAAGCTTACAAAATTGATTAATGAAAAATGTAAGAAAATACTTATTCAACAATTTGAAATTTGTTGGAAGAAGAGGGTGACACAATTTCCTAAAATGAAAGGAAATTAGAATTTTAAAATTAGGGCCAAGGGAATACCAAAATGTAAAGTGGAAAATTGGATCCTAGTGACTCCCTGCCTAGGAGAAAATTTGGAGAAAATTCATCAAGACCGTTGCGGGAATGTACATGGTCCTCCACAAAATCTGTGAAATGAAAAGGGTTCTTACATCTTTGCAAATGAAGCCCAAATCTGTAATTACAACTACACACCTGCAACCTACACATAGAAAAAGAGAGGGAGAATAGTTTTGGGTAGGGGTTTGCCTTAGTCAAACCCCAGTTGAGGAATCAACCTTGAAAGAAAGTAATTGCAAATGCTTGAATGTAAACAATGGAAATGTATACCTTGTAGATCTATAACTTGTTGATGATTATTTATTTTCTTCTTGAATGTAACCACAAATGTTGTATGAAATGCCATGTAATATGACAAAATCCTAACACACACACATGCTTGAAAATGAATGTTGTAATATTGCTCCAATGGATGAATGAAGAAGACTTGAATGCTTGAATGCTTGGTAATGACCTTGAAATCCCGTATCTTATTCTTATGCCTCTCATCCTCCCCAAAATGAGGGAATTGAATCCCCTTTTATACATGCCTCAAGGATTAATTTTCAACCACCTAAGGCCAACAAAGAGGAATTACAAACCCCGAAGGAAAATTATGCATACGAGATTGGGCATACCTAACTTAGGGCCACCCTAAGGGGTGGGGATAGGGGTGCCACGCCCCCTTTCCTAGGGGGACAGGGGAGCCATGCCCCCGTCCTACCCTATTTTGGGTCCCAGACAGGGTCTAGAGTCTAGACAAGGAGGGTTCAAGGATGAAAACACAGAAAAAGGGATCTCAGTTAGGAAGGAAGATGTCGTTGCTGAGTGAGGACCTAAAATGTGGTTAAAATTGTAGGGGTCACAATTGTATGATACTACATTTAGCCCCCACTTTAGCATGAGTATGGCCTATGCCAATGCTACTAGTAAAGTAGAAGAAAAGGAAAGATGAAGATGAGGGACATAGAGAAATACCACAAGGAGTATAAGACATCACTAATATTGAAGACCAAAAAGCCCCCAATCTTAGGGTCTCAACTCATGCCAACATATGCAAGAGAACACAAAACAAAAAGGCACAAGACACAAAAGACACATGGCAAGAACAAGATACAAGATGACAAACCAACTAGCTGAAGAGACCTTGAAACTCAGATCTCTCAACAACTAATCAAGACACAAAGACCAATGCCATCACATAAACACAAGCAATCACATAAAGAGAAAAGATGACATCACCCATGAACCATCAATAGTAAAACTATGAGTTCATGAGAGGAAGAAGAGAGAGAACATGAATACACACTTTGGTGATCCATGAGAAGAAAAGTGAAGAATGAAGAAGCCATGGACATCTTGCTCCTAAAACTAGGTGATCCATCAAGAGAAGGACATGGAAAATCTCGCCCCTAGAGCCTGTCTAGGTGATCCATGTAAAGGGAGAGAGTGAGAACACCATTAGTTCCACTCAACCTCATGTGTGTGTATGCAAGTGAGGTTTGAATCACCTCATAGGAGTCTATGCCCAAGTATGCTACAACATGTATAGAATGTATAGTACAAGTGTCAAGAAAGGTGTGGCATCCCGCTCTAAGATTCTGTGCTCTGGTTCCAAGAATAATCACCTGCATCCCGCTCTAAGATTTTGTGCTCTGGTTCCAAGAATAATCACCCCACATAAAATAAAAGTGGTGTCATCTCACTCTAAGATTCTATGCTCTGGTTTTGAGAATGACCCACTGTACAAGAGAAAAGTGATGACATCTTTTTCTAAGAGGCTTCCCTCTAGTTCCAAGAATGTCCCACTATACAATGCATGAGAGAAGTATAGTACAAAGGAGAAGTGTGTGTACCCCCCTTTAGATGTCAACATAGGTTGATGTTGATATCTTAAGGAAACTAGAACAAGGATACTTGCCTTCATCACAAAGAAGATATCCGCTATGCAAAGATGTCATAAATCCAAGCAAGAGAGGGAATAATCTTCAAGCAAGGATAAGATAGTTGAAAAGAGATATCTTGTTGTAAGTGTAAACGTGATCTTTGGAGGAGAAGAGATCTTTTTTCAAAAGACATCTACCCCCAAGAGGAGTTGTCTTAGAAAAATATAACATCTTCTAGAGAAAATAAAAGGAGAGAACAAGAATGCAATCCTTCCTCCTATTGCTAGGTGAAAGGGATTCTTGATGAGGGATGAATCATTGTTAGCCCCCAGAGGAATGGGTGAATTTATCAAAGATGTACATTACCAAGTGTAAAAGAGGTCATAGTCAAGGACTAACACCTCTTGTATAAGAGAGAATCCTTGAGTGAACAACAATAATTCCACACACGAAATGACATCAAGTAATAGAACTAACACCATCCACTTAATAGGGAAAAGTGGATCCCTAAAGAGAGAGAGAGAGAGAGAGAGAGAGAGAGAGAGAGAGAGAGAGAAGGATCATTGCCCCCCAATCTTAGGGACAATGAGAAGAGCTTACACAATCTACTAGAGAAAGATTAAACATAAGTAAATGTGCAATTAACTTACATGAACACATGCAAGAAAAGACATTAGTAAATGTAAAACACACGTCTCAAGAAGTGGTAATCTTTGAAAGGAAAAAAAAATCATATATTCCCCAAGGGGGATTAATCATAAAAGCATACCATTGTAAGAAATGATAATCACATATGAAAAACGCAGCCCCTAAAAGAAATAATGATAAATGAGAAAGAAAGAAAGGGAAAGGAGTGAAAATCCTTGCCCCCCAAGTGAGGAGAACAAGGAGAAACATTACACATTTTTTTATGGTGATTAGTTTCAAGTGATATGTCATCTTAGTGGAACAAAATCCTTTCAAGGAAGGGATACATACTCCTCAAGAGAACATTCCTTGCTAAGGCGCATATCATACTTATGAATAATCAAAACCATAAAAGAGGTAAGATTTCCAAGAGAATGAAGGAAAGAGAAGAAGTGCAGTATTCATTAAAGATGCCCCTCTCCAAGAAAAGAGGGAAACCAAAGAACAATTATATGCTCACATAAGAATAACCCTATGCAAGAAAAGAGATCTAATAATGAATAATGCACAAAGATAGAGATAAATGTATAGAAAAAAGAAAAAAATGGACTTCATGGTTCTACCCCAAAGTATGTTAAAGGGAAAAAAAACCACCACTAATGATAAAGAGCTCCCATTAAATGGGGTAATTGTGTCATAGGGTGAAGAGCAACATTAAGGGAAAAGAAGTTCTAAGGCACGATGTTTTTACAAAAAATGTATATCTAGATCTTTTGTGAGACAAATGTGTGCAAGATCATATTGTAGTTGAACAAATTTATTAAATGCATAAGATTTTGCAAGAGAATGTGAATATGAATCATGAAAATGCAATATTCAATACCTTTCACTTGCTAAAGATTTTTGTTTTTATTTTGAGGAGGAAAGGAAATGTTCTTGTCATATTTCAATCTCTAATATATTCTTGCAACTAATCTATTAGGATGGTAATCATTTTGCCATGAAGGAGAGGGTTTGTTAGGAGAAGAAGTTTTATTGTCCACAATTCTTATTTTTCCACTATCTATGCCATCTTGAATAGATTTTTGAAAATCAAGGTAAACATCAACATTATGGTCATGGGTTTGATCAAATGAAAAAAAGGACACTTTGAAGAAGAAGCATTCTTGCAGGCTTTCTTGATTTTTTGTTTTTGAAGAAAATCTTGAAAGTTTTGAAGCCTAAGGAATTTGCCCATAGAAAGAGGGGTACCACTTCCTAGGCCTCTTGTAGTAGTTTGCGTAGGAGGGTTTATAAGGACAGGAATTCCATGCTCAAATTTCCCAATTCCATGTAGTTTGCGATAGGTCTTAGGAGAATAAGGAGGATCTAAAGATGTAAGAATGTTGATGTTTTTATATTGCCCCCCTTGCTCAAGGGTATGTATATGAGGAGAAGATGGGTCCATATTATTTTCCATGCTTTCTCTCTTGTAGAAAGATCATTGGGTAAAGCATTAGATCTCATTTCATCCACACAAGATACCCTAGGAAAGGTACAAAGGTTAGGATCTCTAGGTTTAGTATCTACAAAAGCTTTAATATAATTAACATAGGAAATACATTTTGTTAACAACATCACCATAATGCAACATAAATGATACATGAAAGCTTTGAGATCAAATTGAAAAGAAAATAATTTGGAAATGCTAACAACACAATATGACCAAGTGCTATGAATAAAGAGAAGCAACAGGAAATGAAAGAAACTCTTATCCGACACATGATTGTAATAAATATATGAAAAAATTAATGTAATCATATGCTAAAGAGAAAGTAAATCCAATTTACTAATTGCCATTAGTAGTCTCTTAAGTGAAATCTGAATTTGCTGGAAAAGTAGATCTAAAATTAGGACCTTTTTATGAAAATTAATTTTAAGATGTGAATTTGATGAATTTTAAATTTGTGTCTGACCTTAGAGAGTATTAAAATTAATAAAGTACGCTTATTTTCTCAATTTGAGGAAAATGTAGTGTCATAAAATAGTGATCCTAGCAATTTTTGACTGCATTAGGGTCCTCACGCATGCGAAATTGAATCCCCTACCTTGATCGGAGATCGAAGACTGCTCAACCCTTAGAATTTGCTTCTCCCTTGGCCTTCGCACCACCCTGTCTGTTGTCCCTTCCCTATTTTGGGGTAGGACCCCTTCTTGAGATTGCATTGTAGGTTGTGGAGTGAGTGAGAAAACTTCCCCAATGTCATCCTATGATAAAAATCAGTTTCATTAACCCTAATTGACATGTATTTAAGTGGCATTTTCTCTCTCATTTGCAGGAGTTCAATAAGGTGAAAATTTGCGATCAAGTGTTCAAGAGCATTCAAGCATTATTTTCTAGCATTGAGCATTCTCAAGTCTCCCTTCAAGGCTAGGTGTTGCATTCAAGTCAAGGATTCAACCATTGAAGAGGAGATTGATTCCAACATTCAATTCCATACAAGAATTTCTATCAACATTGCTATCACAACCTCCCTTGAGGTGATTTACATTTCAGTCTTTCATTTACCTTTACTTGCAAGTACTTTCTTTCATTACTTGGTTAATTCCAAAACTGGGGTTTCACTTGAAGGAAAACCCCCAATCCCAACCCCTTTTTCTCTCTTTTTTGTGTGTAGGTTGCAAGTGTGTAGCTGTACTTTCAGATTTGGACTCCATTTGCAAAGGTGGAAAAACCCTTTTCATTTCGAGGATTTTTCAGAGGACCGTGTACATTCCTGCCATGGTCTGGACAACTTTTCCTCAAATTCGCAGGGTGACTTTGTCTCAACATGTTACTGCCAAATCCAGGTACACAACTTCATCCCATGCTTTGATCTCAAGTTATAATCAGTTCTTTGTCACTTTTGCACGTAGTCTCTATCAATCAATTCCTTTCCATTTCAAATAGGAAGAGGGGATCAACTTATCATTCCCATTTCATTCAGAATTCTATCTTCTTTTTTAGAGGTTGAATCTAGTGAATTTTCCTCTCCTCTTCCAATGTAATGCATGAAAAGTGTTTGAAGGGAAATTTGTAGTGAAACTCTCATCTCTCCTTGGAGGGAAAGGGTAGTTTTCCTCTTGATCTCTCATTCACACATTTTCACCCACCATTACATTTTGGTGACATTACATTTTGGTGAACCTGATGTCTTGCATTCTTTATTTTGAACAAAATTGCATATTTTTCATTTGCAAGTTTAAATTTTCTGCAAACTTAGTGGTTAAATCATTAAAAACCCTAGTTTTTAAAATTAAAATTAAACTTGTGATTTGAAAAAATTGCTTGTGGTTATCTTAGATCTGAAAATTCTTTTGTTTGTCAAATTCAATTTCCTCATTGTCTTGTTCATTTTGCAAACAAAATTTATATAATTAAGCGGTTACTTGTGAAAACCCTAATTTTTAAAAATCATCTTGAACTTGTGCAAAAAATTGGATTTTCATTTAATTTTTAGATTTATGATTGTTCTCAGACTTGTTTTCATTTATACAATTCAAATTTTCAATTTCCCTCCTTTTTCCCAAAATTCAAATTTTAAATTTAATTGGATTTTGTGCAAATTTCAATCAATTTCATTTAATTTCATATTTCTAAACATTTTCCAAGGTGTCCCTATCCATTAGGTTTAACATTTTTCAAATTTGTAATTCAATTCCTCTTTTTCTTCAAAACCCTAATAGGGTCCTATTTTTAAATTTGAACCTTAATTTCGCCCATCTAGAAATCATAAAATTCGTCAATTTTGGGGGGTTAGCTTTGAAATCATCATACTATTCATCCTTGAAAATTTCAAAAAAAGTTGGTCGAACCATGTGCATTCCCGCCACGGTCCTCAAATTTTTTCCCAAAATTTTGGGAGACTGTTATGATTGTATTTAATAGCCTAAATCCAAAAGATTGGCTTATTTTGTCGATTTTTTATCCCTCTAGAATCGAAAATACCTCCAAAATTCAACATTTCAAATTTCAAGAAATTTTTTAAAATTAAGAGGTTAATTATAGCTTGCCCTGATTGTAAAAATTGTGATTTTAAAATTAAGTGGTATCCGCTTAGCCCTAATTTTAAAAATTCCAATTTCCTTTCATTTTCAAAAATTGTGTCATCATCTTCTTCTAACAAAGTTCAAATTGTTTAATTAGTATTTTCTTACATTTTGTATTAATCAATTTTGTAAGCTTTGTTCCAAAATTCAAAATTTAAATTTTCCTTCTGGTGCATAAGTTTCACCACTATTAGTCCTACCTATATTATCCACGTTAGACAAAGCATTAGAATTAAGGCCTCCCAAGGTTTAATTACTAAGGAGATGGAGCCTAATTTGGGTGACTTCTTTAATGAGGATCATGCTAATTATTCCCATCCTAATCATGTGCCTATTCACCCCATTGATGAATCCAATGATGAAGAAGAATCTTTAACTAGGGTCTCTATAGATCAACTTTCCACATTGAACAATCAATTTGATAACTTTCAACAATGGATGTCCCAAGAGTACCCTAATAGTGAAGCACTTCCATTACTTGAAGGCCTTGAGCACATGATTCAAAGTGATAAGAATGGAATTGATATATTGTGTGGAATTGCACATATTGTTGATTATAATGTCATGCCTATCAAGAGTTGTGTCGAAACCCTAGGTTATTCACAACCTTCAACACAAGTCAATCCTTCAATTCCTATGACTACTCTTATGACTAGCATTCCTATTTTTACCTCCAACATCATTGCTACATCAACTCAAAATATCATTTGTACAACCATTGGTCATGGGGGCAATCCCTCTTCTTCATTTAATCCTCCATCTTTACCTATGTCTTCCATAAGTATTCCTATTATTTGTCAACCAATCAATATGACACAAGGGGGAAATTCCTTCAATAACATCAAACCACCTTCTCAATCAATAATGTCTAACATTAATTCTTCTACCGAAGTGACAATTAACAATATTTCTCAAACTGTGTCTTCCTTACAATAACGAATTGCTTCTATGAGTCAATCCAAGTTTAGTGTACCCACCTTTGATGTTGTGAGCCCACTATCTCTTGATATTGTTAAATTTGTGCCACCTAAACATGCTGAGATCCCTCAATTACAACTCTATAATGAAAAAGGTGATCCTCTTGTGCATGTCAAAACATTTCAAACCTTGTGTACCGAATTTTCTTATGATCAAAGATTGCTTGCAAAATTGTTTACAAAAACACTAAGAGATAAGAATTTACAATGGTATTGATCTTTACCTTCTTATTCTATCGCTTCCTTTCTACAATTGGCAAATGCTTTCATCCAACAATTTCAAAACAACATTGGTCCTAAAATCACTTTGACTAATTTTATGCTTTGTAAACAAGGTGTTAAAGAAAAGGTGACTAATTTCATTGGTTGATATAAGAATTTGTGTGCTCAAATTTCTTTTCATGTACCTGATAATGATATTCAAAGAATTTTCATTTCTGATTTACAAAAAGATATCAAGGAAAATCTTGTTTTGTCAAGGTTTACTTTCTTTCCGCAGTTGTGTGCAACACTCCACAATTATCAACTGGTTGTGAGTCAAATGGAGCAATCCACTACTATGGCTCCGGGTGATAAGGGGGAGAGTGTTAACAGTTGTTTGCAAAGTTCAAACCAACAAAAATCTTCTTCAAGTTCAATGATACAATCAACAACAACAATGTGAATGCTACAACAGGTGTGCCCTCTATTTCTAAATTTTTCCAAAGAGAAAGATAATTTACTTATTTGAATGAATCTTTACATAGTATTATGTCTTAGTTGTTGCAAAGAAATGTTCTCAAGCTTCCTCCTGTAAAAATAGTTGATCCTTCTAAACTTGCATCCCCTTATGTTTAAAACAATTCATTTCACCAATTTCATCGTCAACTTGGTCATGATACTGAGAAATGTTTCACGTTAAAAAATAAGATTCAAGATTTGATTGATAATAATACTATATATGTGGTAGGTGTGAATGATAAAGGGAGTAAATCATTATCTCCTCCTAATCAAAATCTTAAGATTTTCACTGATCCCTTTCCTTCTTATACCTTCAACGTTATTGAGATTGTGCCTAATTCTTTCTCTTCTGAGAAATTCACCTCTATTGCTCCGAACTTGGTAAATATGGTTGAAAAACAAGATATGCCAAAGGATCCTTGTATTACATTTGACCCTAGTGAGACCATTAGAGCACCCAGTGGCTCTTTATACATAGTTGTGAAGGTTAAGGATATATCTTTACGTGGTGCCCTTATTGATCCCTCTTGCATGGTTAATGTCATCGTTGAGGAGTATCTTTTCACTTTATGATTGCATAAAGCAGTATATGATGCCTCTAATGTGGTTGTGAAGTTATTTGATGGCTTCTCTTGTCCTACCATTGGCTCTATCACCCTTCTTGTTGAAGTTCATACTAAATCCATGATGTTGACTTTGTTATCATATCCTCTTCTGAGAAATTCTGTGTGAAGTTGGGCTATCCTTGGCTATCTTCCATGAAGGCTATTGCTTCTCCAATCCACAAGTGTCTAAAATTTCCTCACAATGGAGAAATCATAACCATGAACCATAATTTATTTTGTCCATCTGAAAGAAGCCCTAGTGTTCCTATTGATTTCTTTTGGCCTAAACAATTTCAAACTCTTCCATCAAATAGTGATGCTCTTTTACAATCTTATCAAAAATGGAAGAAAGATATGATCTTATCCTTAAGTCAACCTAGATCCCCAACACTTGACATTCCTATTATTCTTCAAGATGAGATTCTTCCCTTCATGGATAGAACTAACCTCCCTCCAAAGGAATATCATCAACCTATTCCTATGGACATGACTATACCTTCTCCTAAGAAGAACAACAATATTCTTTCTAAGGTTAGACGTGTACCTCCTCATGATGGACCTGGTCTCCTTCCTATACCTAACATTCTTCCTTTGTATGGCACAATTCCACCTCCTTCCTCTTATCAAGAGAAGAAGCCTACTTCTCCTCTTGTTCAACCTAAAAGACCTCAACCTAAACCTTCAACTATCAAAGCGAGAAACATTCCTTCTTTTTCAAATGTTCGTCCTCCTTTTCAGCCTTCCACTAAGACTCAACAGAATTGTTGTGCAAGAGAACATCGATGAAGATGTTGTGTTCGAGCTCGTGAATTTTTCCCTCAAAATACTCAATCTCCTAAGACTCCAACAGTTGACATGATTCCCTTTTCTCCTAAGCAAGATGTTCAACCTACATCTCCAAATTATAAGTTGCACAAAACATGTGATGGCTTTACTCCTATTTGTGTTCTTGGTCCTCTTTCTCTAAACTTTAATGAAGAAATGGGTGAAAAATTTATTCATGATGGCAATACAACTCCTAATGCTTCTGATAGTGAGTATGAATATGTTGATGTGGACAAGCATTTATCAACTGAATTTTCACAAAATCTAATCCTAGCTCCTAGAATCGAACAAAGTGACTTACAACATGAGCATAGTCCTCATTTGGATCTTGTGATAGCTCCATATGCTATGCTCAATGTCACTCCTCTAGCGTGTTGCTCGCCTTCCCTAAATAGTGATCAGCAAGATCAGGAGGCGGATGTCATGCTAGATTAGCAATATTAGTACTATAGATCTTCTATCTCTCTTTTGTTTCTCTTTTGTGACCATTCATCTATGTGTATCCTTGTTCTTCTATTGTTCCCTTAATTTCTACTTGGGGACGATGCAAAGAATTGAGATCTTTTCTTGGTCTCTTTCATATTGACTCAAAAGACACCATCTCTTCCCTTTTTTCTAAGATAGTGTCCTTCTTTCGGGAATGACAATTATTATATGCACATATACATACATGATATACATGAGTTATCATACATCATATCGACCCCAAGGAAAGAGAAAGTACCTTGTACCTAATGTTTTGTGTTCATTATCCTTGGGTTTATTCCTTGATTGGGGGCTAAATCCTTGCGATATCGTGCTTCCTCTCTTCTCTCTCTCTTAGGTGTATCCTACCTTAAAGCAATCGCTCCCAATAAGGCTTGCATGATCGCTTTAATGTGGGGGCATACACTTCGCTCATATTTTCATTCTTGATACTTATAATTACTTAGTGAGCTTTATTTTTCTTTGTAATCTTTGGTATCCTTGCTTTCATGACTCATAGTAAGGGGAACTTTTCTACTTGCAGTCATGGTTCTCCCCTTCTTGATATTTCCTTTTACTTTGTCAATTGAAGTTGTAAGATCCTAAGTCCACTGGGGGCTTGGTGCATCTTGCCTCCTTAACATGGTAAAAGTATTTCAATCTTGTTTCCTTGTACTTTACCGACAGTATTGGCATACGCTCATACTCTTGCTAAAGTGGGGGATAAATTTAGTGTCATAAAATTGTGACCCTAGAAATTTTCAATCGCATTAGGGTCCTCACGTATGCGAAATCGAATCCCCTAGCCTGATCGGAGACCGGAGACTGCTCAAATCTCAGAATTTGCTTTTCCCTTGACCTCTGCAACACCTTGTCTGCACTCACCCTTGGAGAAAAGGGCAGGATAGAGGTGTTGCCCCCGCCCCCTAGGATAGGGGCGTGGTGCCCTTGTCCTCCTAGGACAGGGGCATGGTGCCCTTGTCCTCCCAGGATAGGGGTGTCATGCCCTTATCCTCCTAGGATAGGGGTGTGGTGCCCTTGTCCTCCCAGGATAGGGCGTGGTGCCCCTATCCCAACCCTATTTTGGGGTAGGACCCTTTCCTAAGCTTGCATTGTAGGTTGTGCAGTGAGCAGGAAAAATTCCCCGATGTCGACCTGTGACGAAAATCAATTTTATTAACCCTAATTGACATGTATTTAAGTGGAATTTTCCCTCTCATTTGCAAGAGTTCAATAAGGTGAAAATTTGTGATCAAGCGTTAAAGAGCATTCAAGCATTCTTTTCCAGCATTGAGCATTCTCAAGTCTCCCTTCAAGGCTAGGTGTTGCATTCAATTCAAGGATTCAACCATTGAAGAGAAGATTGATTCTAACATTCAATTCCACACAATAATGTATATCAACATTGCTATCACAACCTCCCTTGAGGTGATTTACATTTCAATCTTTCATTTACATTTACTTGCAAGTACTTTCTTTCATTAATTGGTTAATTCCAAAACTGGGGTTTGATCTGAAGGAAAACCCCCAATCCTAGTTCCCCTTTTCCTCTCTTTTATGTCTGTAGGTTGCAAGTGCACAACTATACTTTCAGATTTGGACTCCATTTGCAGATGCAGAAAAATCATTTTTGTTTTGCGGATTTTTCGGAGGATCGTGTGCATTCCCACCACAGTCCAAGCAACTTTTCCTCAAATTCATAGGGCGACTTCGTCTCGACATATTACTGCTAGATCCAGGTGCACAACTTCATCCCATGCTTTGATCTCAAGTTATAATCCTTTTTTTTCACTTTTTCACTTACTCTTTATACATAATTCGATCAATTCCTTTCCATTTCAAATAGGCAGAGGGGATCAACTTATCATTCCCATTTCATTCAGAATTCTATCTTCTTTTTTGGAGGTTGAATCTAGTGAATTTTCCTCTCCTCTTCCAATGTAATGCATGAAAAGTGTTTGAAGGGAAATCTATAGTGAAACTCTCATCTCTCCTTGGAGGGAAAGGGTATTTTTCCTCTCGATCTCTCATTCACACATTTTTCACCCACCGTTATAGTTTTCCTAGGAGGGAAAGGGTGCCATGCCCTTGTCCTAGGGGAGACAGGGGTTCCATGCCCCTTTCCTACCCATTTCTCTAGGACAGAGTGTAGACAGAGTGGTGTGAAGGCCAAGGGAGAAGCAAATTTTGAGGGTTGAGCAGTCTCTAGTCTCTAATTAGGCTAGGGAATTCTATTTTGCATGCGTGAGGACCCTAATGCGGTCAAAAATTGCTAGGGTCGCAGTTTTATGACACTACAGATCCCAACTCCACTTGAAGACCAATCACATTTCATTCAAAGAAACCTTGCTAGCTTGCCACATGTCACAACTATTGAGAATTAAAATCATATTGTAGGACTCTTTCAAATAAGCCCCACGAGCTCTCCATGTGTCACCATTATGGAAGGGCTTCACCAAAAGGATCTGAAAGGACCTTCAAGGTCTTAAATCATACAACACATGTGATGATAGAATCTCCATCACAGTTGGACAATGATTCTCAACAATTAGGTTATGTCAACCATACAAGTCAAATGATGTAAACAAACAGAATGAAAGATGAGCATGCATGAATCAAGAAGATTCTTGTCATTTTGAAAGAAAGAAGTCATGGGGATAATAGAAATCAGTTATCCCCTCAATCATGACTAAAAGCATACATATTTTTTATCTCAGTAATCAATGGGTGATACACAAATCAAAGCTTTTCAATACATAGGCAATTGGAAACACCATTAATCTTTTGGGGAGAAGTGTTACAAAAGATGGAAGAAAATTGATAAAAAATAGTTTTGATCTTTGAGCATATGATGTTATCATTAGATCCTCTTTTTTGGACTTTTGAGGAATGAATTACAATCTTCCTTAGATGTAAAGCTTCTAGAATTTAGGCTATCTCTCAAGGTAGTATTTTTTAGGGAAAAGGAAATAATTCTCCTTTTTATTTTCCTATATGAATTATGATATGCATTTGAGCCTTAGTATTATTTGCAAATGAAAAACTATGCCTTTTCTGTCTTTGGTGTTATTATGAACAATGCTTTGTGCCATTTATGAATGTGGATATTTTCCTCAATTTGTTTTTTTCTAATTCTGTTATTTATGAAGTATGGATCATGTATATATACTCTTTCATTTTTTCATAAAGATAAATTATAGACTATGTTGTCTATCTAGGATATGTGAAATGGGTCTTTTCGAGGTACTTAGGTTATCAATATTGTTTGGCCTTTGTGGGTTCTTCCCATTGGGAGATTTGAAAATTATGGCTTATGTCTGAGTAACTTCATACATCTCATTTCTTTTCCAACAATGAAGGGTTTGTGGAATACTATACCTAATCTGCAAAATAGATAACCTTTGTAGAATGTAGCTCACAAAGCATTTAAAGTGTTGCAAATTTTTTGCATATATTGAAGTTTGTCTTTTCATTTCCTTAGGGTCTTTCAATTTGGATATTGTTTATCCTTTTCTTTTCCAAACCTATTTTTAAAGAACAATGAGTCATCTTCTCAAATCTTGGAGGTCGTTTCACAGGTTGCATTAGGTTCCCACACCTATGAAACATCCTTGCCACCCTTATTTAAGGTGGGAGCCTTATTAGGGATCAACATAAAGTTCTTAAAGATCCACTATTCAAAACTTCTCTTGAAAGAGGCACATAAATGGAAGTAGCTAAGGAGATACTAGATCATGACTTGGATCAAGTTGTTGGAATTGGTCATTTACATAGATGGATCAATTTGGGAAAAATGTCAAGGTCATAATTCTTGCAAATGACAAATTTCTATTAAAACTAATCGTGGTATTACAAAAATGGAGTTCCTTGAATACCCAAAGTATCTAGCTACAAACTAGGCATGTGAAGTACTTGATAAGATACCTCAAAGGTAAGTCCAAATACAAAAATAACTATTTTAACAAAATTCCATGAAGACAATAGGTTGTTTCAAATAAGTACCATTGAAAATGAAGGCATTCATTTGAAAACTGTTTCTGATAAGGAAGATAAATAATATTGTGTAAACCATAAGATATATAGTCTCTTATTAAGCTAGAGTTTTAAAATTGTATCTATTTATTTATGTTTTCTTTAACCCATTCTTGTTCTTGTATAAATTTATCGATGTATTATTTGTACACAAAATTAATACCTTATTTTAATATCTATAGGTAGGAGAAATAGGACATCAACACCACCAAACTATATTTCAAACAAAGATCTTCTCTACTCATGAAACACAAGTCTATTTAATTTAATTATTAGCAGTAATCATGAGCATTGTTGTTGACCATTTTTTTCTTTGGGCATAACTATTCACAAGGAAATTTTGCATTGTTCATATCTTCAAATAGTTTAAGAAATTAATATGTTGTGTAGGAAAGACATGAGAAGAGAGAAATCATTGTAGGAAAAAGAAACAAAATAGATATATAGATTTTATGTTTGGGGAAGCTGATTTTATTTTGTGTTTGGGAAAGTTGTGTTAATTTTTAAAATATTGTCTTTTGTACTATCCTTCAATTTGATCATTAACTACTTGTATCCTGCTCTTATTTTGGTGAAAGTGAAACTGGTCTCCATCGATTTGGTCAAATATATTACTCCTTTCGGTATAGTCTATATATTTAGAGTTGTTTAGTAGATTCATTGAAATGATAAGAAAGCAACCAAGAAATTATGTCCATGCACACACAAGTCACTAAGAGGGATATCTCAAAGGACTAATTAGGATAAAATATGCTGCAAAACAATATCTTTTATAAAAAATAAGCTTCTTTGTTGTTCCAATTTTATATTAAATTTATTTAAAAAAATTATATAAATTAAAATCAACATAATTATTATTCCATTATAATCTTGGTATAAAATTGTGAGGTTGTTAACCAAAAGAAAGATTACTAGACTATTGGTAGCATCAAATTCATCATCACTCAAAGCTCATAGCAGAAGCCATAAATTTGTAATGAGAGGGGTAGAAAGTAGAAAATAAGAGCTTGGGGTCCTACAAATGATTTCTCAATAAATTCTTTGAAAAAGGGGAAAGGTTGATGGTGTTGTAGAATGGATATGATAGTTCCATCCTTCTATCTCCATATGCTATGGTGAGTTTTAACATTATGGAATATTTTACCTTAGAAGGATGTTATATTATTGTTCATGGCTATCAGTTTCAAATTTTGAATCATATTCGTCATGGTGTAAAAATTGACCTATCATTTTATTTGTCCTCATCGTTGTCTGCTACTATTAGTAAAGGGACCTCTCCTCCTTTGCACCAAGGGTTGATTTATACCCTTTATCACTTTACTTTTGATTTCTCCCCTCACCGCAATCATTTCATAACCTATTTTGAAAACCCTAGTGATAATTTGGAAGCCCCTCATAGTTTTATTTGAATTGAACTGATTGAATCCAAACAGGTGCCTCTTGAGAGAAGAAATCTTGCCCCTAAATTTTAAAGTTAAAAATCCTAAAACCCCCCATGTCAATGAATTTTTGAGGTTGTGCTCCTTAAAACTACCCATGATAAATAGAAATATCCTACTCCCAAGCCCAAACCTTCCAAGGATAGGAAAACTAACAAAGGCCCTTCAAACAAAAGCATCACTATTGACATAGATGAGACAAGCTCAAATGATGAGGAAGAGGCCAAGTAGGAAGCTAAAAAATAGGAAATTGGTTTGGGTGAGTGATGCTTTGCACATCTAATTGCTAAAGATAACAAAAGTAGAAATGCCAGTAAGGAGGAAGCCCTTTGCTTTTGAGGAAATTTACGATTTGAAAGAGAGACTGGACATTTCTTCAAAGGATTATGAAGATGAGGTCTTTCAAGAAAAAGATGAGGAGATGGAGGACAAAAGCGGTGAAAATATGGAAGCTACTAATGAACTTGAGGACTAAGGTGAAAGGCTAGTACAATGAACCCCTTCCCTAGTTTACACTAGTGAGGATGATATAGTATTAAATCCTTAGACTCATCCTTTTATAGAGAACAAAGTTAAAATTGTTGATCTGAAGGATCAAGTTGCAAATCTATAAGTTTGTGTTATGAACCTGGAAACTAGAGTAGAGGAGTTCAGAAAAAGAAAAATGCAAATGGGAAGAGCTATAATTTCCCTCTGTATAATTACATATGGGATTATGAGAAAGCTCTACTATGGGATTTGTCTTGGGGCAAAGCAAGCTTTGGAGGAAAACCAAGATTCAAAAATTGGGCACCAATCATTTTCAGGAGGAGGAATAGATAGACAAGGATTTGGACTAGAATTATTTGCGGGACCAAATGAGGAGGTTCACAAAGAATTAGGAGATTATCAATAGCAAATAATATATAGGTTCATGATGGGATGTTGGGTGTTGTGCTTTATCGCTACTTTCTTTAAGCTTTCTAGTTTAGATAATTTTTATAGTATAAGTAGTTGGTCATGGATTAGGTTATACAGTTATAGAGTTCCTAAGTTTAATTATCTACATAATATGTTTAATGAGGATTTTGTGCCAACTAAAAATCTAGTTAATCTTGACAATGATACTGTTAGTAGTGCTTATTTAGGCTTTGATGTTTATGGTACTATGACTGTCTATGATTATATCTTATTGTTTTGGGTTGTTAGCCTCTTTCGACAGGGTTGGGTTTCTGGTTTAAGTGTTTTTTGTTACTCATTGGGTGGTTAGCTTCTTGAATTTTGTTGGGTTGCTTGTTATGTGATGTTAGTTGCTATTTTGTTGTTGCTCTATTTTTCTACTTGATTTTTTATCTTTGTGAGGGATCAGGGCCCCTTTCCCTACGTGAGTAATCAAAAACAAAAATATTATTATAATCATGAAGACAAATCATCAATCTAAATTCAATATTATATTTTGGAATTGTATACACACAAAATAATATATTTAGATAAGATATTGAAAAATTTGAATTAATGTATTTCTTTACACATAAAATTACAGAGTCTAACATATTAATTTATATATAATTTTATATCGAGTAACTCTTGCATATCCTTTCAATGCTAATAATAGTAATATTTATTGCCCCTCTCTTAACACATGCTATAGGATTCTCAACATGACCTATGATATTATCATGTCTAATTATTTTATAATCTTTCTATTTTTTTTTAATATTAGAAGTTCCTTAATTTTTATGTTTGTATTAGTGGATCTTTGATTACTTAGAGACTTTATTTTTTGAAGTATAATTCATTTTTTTAAATGTCTATTGATTATTCCATTGAGAATGGGTCAAAGGAGTAAAAATACATAGGTTACAAGAGAAAAAAAAGGAAATGAGGGCAACTTTACTCTTTTTTATAACAACTTTTTAAAACTGCGCTAGAATTTTGATTTAAATTGACTAATCCTAAGGCTTGGTTATTCCAAACCTAAGCATGTGTGCTATATTTGGCTAGTGTGTTTTTTGGCTAGCACACTATGTTCTAATGGGGGCAATAAGTAAAGTTGCACCCTTTTGGTCCCATATTATGGCATACTTACCTTGTTCTAACATTCCTCCATCTGGTAAGACATGGGCATATTCTTCTATGTCAAGGGGATATTTAGATATTTGCAAGGAACTTATAATTACTACATATGTTATCATGGTACTAATGATGTGGTCAAGTCATTAGCCATACGTAGTTTTGTTGATGTATATTGGGAAAGTGACTTGGATAATCGGAGGTCCACTAGTGGATATGTTTTCTCTCTAATGTGTATTGAGTTGGATGAGTAAAAGGTATCATTTTCTTTCATTACAAAATAAAAATATGTGCTTGCTACAAATATCTCTGAAGAGGTGGTATTGTTGCAAATATTTGGTATAGGTATTGTTTTGATTGAAAGATCGTGAGGATTGAATGTGACAATTATAGTCTCATATATTTGTCCAAGAAACTTATGTATCATGCTTCTACTAAGGATTTAATGTTCTAGTATCAATTTATGTGATAAGTGGTTGAGAATGGTAAGTTCCTATTAGAATGGTTGACACTTTGGATAATGTTGCAAATTATCTCATGAAAGTAGTGAGCATGGATAAGTTCTCTTGGTTCAAGAAGGATAGTCTTTGCTAATTTCTCTATTATTTTTCGTATTTCATTTTTTTAAATCAATTATTTATCATAATGTGTTGTTACAAATCTAGGTACAAGATAATAAAGTTGCATTGGAAGTGGCTCACCTATAGGTACTTATCAACTGGTAGGGAAATGTTGCTTGTGTTGTGGCCAAAGTTCCCTTGACTCCCTCTTTGTCTTAGGATCATTCACCTCCTCGTGAGCATTGATGAGGATAGAGAATTTTTTGTTGTGGCAACTATGCTACATGTTCACAGACTTCTCTTATAATTGCTAGTGGAGATTGTGTACAACAAGGTTGGTTGCAGCCTAATTGTCGACACTCTACCTCTGATGAGTAGACTTTTTACATGGCTTTCTAGTGGAGCTTCTAGCTCATTTAATTCCATCAAATTTCATTACCTAAAACTTGTAATTTCACTAACTCATGAAGAAGAAGATAAAGATAAAGATGACAAGGGTTGTGACCCTCTCATTGTTACTCTAAACCTTGCTGACCTATGGGGTAAATCGGGTGATCAAGACCCACCTCCTCCCACATTCGCTACTATTGCTACCACTTAACGACTTGTTTTATTTGTAATGATTCAAATGTTGATCTTGTGTGAACTTTAGAAATGCGATTTTCTATCCATGCACCTTTTTTGTAAATATGTGTAATATTTTTTTTTATAAATGATAAACATATGAAAACTTATTTTTGCTTCTTTCTTTATTAAAAAAAATACTTATAAATATCTGACCATGAAAATCAACCCAACCTATCAATGCTAAACAAAAATTTATAATTACTTGCAAGCATAGAACTATTAACTCTAAGTGACATAACATTTGTGGTGGTAGGTTGGATATCATCACCACTCGTAACATTTATTGCCCTCCTCTCAACACGACCTGGATTCTCAACAATGGCTTTTTAAGTTCTCCAGAAGACTCCCCGTCTTGAAGTAGAATTCATTGTGCAATTTTTATTTGTCGAAAACCTGAATTCTTGAAGTAGAATTCATTGTGCTTAAATTCTATAGATCATCACCAGCCATGGATGCTCTTCTGAAGCAATTTGAGAGACTGCAGAGGCCAATCGATCTGGTGCAAACTCTCCATGACTGCCAACTTAAAGAAGTGCCTGCTCGATATATTCTTCCATCTGATCAGAGGCCAGTCCCTGCTATTGAAGCTCCACAATCTATTCCTGTCATCGATTTAGCAGCTCACCACTCAGAAATAGTAACCCAAGTAGCCAAAGCATCCGAAGTCTGGGGCTTCTTCCAGGTTTGTACACAAACACTACTAAACCTTACATACCCGAATTGGGTATTTTAAATATTTCCTCTCAGGGTCACTGATTTCAGGGGTTTGCCATTTGTTTTTGAAGGTAATAAATCATGGGATAGATCTTTCATTGCTAGAGAGGATCAAACGTGTATCACAAGAATTCTTTGGTCTTCCTTTGGAAGAAAAAAGAAGACAGTGTCCAGTAAGGCCTGGTACTCGTATGCTTGAAGGTTATGGCCGCTTCTTTGACATCTCAGATGACACAGTCTTGGATTGGGTTGACGCCCTTGTTCACTATGTCTATCCACCCTCTGTCAAGGCAGTAGAACACTGGCCGAAAACACCCCACACATACAGGTAGACAAAGTTAATTACAACATAGATAGCCAATTTGCAATTTAAAGCATGAATTGATGCTGATTGATTTGTGGGTGGATAATGAAGGGAAACGTATGAAAAATATGGAAAAGAGGTACTCAATCTTACCGATAAGTTGCTGGGTTTTCTTTCCGAGGGTTTGGGGTTGGACTCTGATTATGTTCAAACCCTTATCAAGGAACCCCTGCTTCAGCTCAGAATCAATTATTACCCTCCTTGCCCTCAGCCAGATTTGGTGAATGGACTGAGACCCCATTCTGATGGGGATTTGCTCACTGTACTGCTAGATGACCAGGTTGAGGGTCTCCAAGTTAGAAAAGACGGAGAATGGTTTACCGTATCCCCTGTTCCTGGATCACTCATTGTCAACGTTGGTGATCTCTTGCAGGTAAGTAAATTTATCAAATTTTCTCTAGTCCTAATAGTCTTGTTTATACGCAATTAAAGTTTAATATTAAGATAATCTTCATAACCCATTGCTAATGTTCATGAGCTTGAAAGACACATTTGACACTGATTCCATTTAGGAGATTGTCAAAGTTCTTACAATTCTGTGCTGCTCTATAGTAGGTTGTTCATACTGATCATCATATTAATTGGATGTCCTAGATAAAGAATAGGATACCAGAATTAGACCAAGCAAATGGATGTGCGTGTACAGGTACGGGCACGAGTAGGGTTCCTGGGTATGGACCTTTTTTTTTCCGTTTTTCTTTTGGGTATGTGAGTTATATATGTCAGTACGTATATATATAAGAATTTTTTTTAAAATATATAGAATTATAAACTAAATACATCTGATAGTATGCTGGGAGAAACACTCCATAGTCTAGTCTAGTCTAGGCTTAAAAGGGATGAGTAACTTTGCTAGTAAAGCCTAGGTTTGAGTCCAATCCGGTTTGTGAAAAATTATATGACTTTGAAAATGGATTACTGTACTTAGCATTCCATATATTCTACATATCTGTCAAACCTGCAGGCTTGCTTCTTTCTTGAAGGTAGGGTAGTTCGAACTTCGGGGTACATCTCAACAAACGTTTGGTAAGATATATGTTAGGCGAACTGCACCACATGGGGTAAACTGTATATCTCAACAGAACTTTAGTAGGATGCATGCTATATATGGGGTAGGATATATCGCATACAAACTGCACCACATCAAACTGTGTTTCCCTTGTTTCTGAAGCGCAGTTTAGTGTAAGATATCCTTCATATGCATCAGCAGTTTCCTTTTTTTATATATATACTAGTTTGGTAACGTGTGTAGTTGGGAGTTAGGAGGAAATCTAAACTAAGTCGCGGAGTATGATCTATGGCTTGTAACTTCCAACCTCAGCAACTATGCAGGTTTCCTTGGTACTTGTAGGGATGAATTTGCACTAGTAATGAAATGCGCTTTGATTTTAAAATATCCTATCGATGAATCGATTTTTCAGGTTTGCTTAATACTTGTAGAAATAGATCTTGAACATTTTTATTTTGCAGTTTACATGCAAGATATCCTGCTATTAAGTGATAGAGATTTATAAAGATGAATTTTGTGTTCTAAAATGGCAGATAATAAGCAATGGAAAATACAAGAGCGCGGAGCACAGGGCGATGGTAAATACAAATCAGTACAGGATGTCAGTTGTCATGTTTTTAAGTCCACAAGATGATGTGCTGATTTCTCCAGCTCCTGAATTGATTGATGAAACTCATCCTAGATTGTATCATTCCACTTTATCTGAAGAGTATGCAACCACTTATATGAGCAAGGAACTTCAAGGAAAAGCTCCAGTAGAAGCTCTTCTTATAGAGCAGCAGTCTTAGAATGCAGTTAATATACTTCTAGCATCATATCATATTATTCCTGTTAAGTCAGAATAGGTAATGAATCTACGCATCGAAATCGAAGAGTAATCGAACTCAATCATTGTTGCAGAAAGAATCAAAATACCTAAAACTTCTTACACCTGCTTCCATCAACCAGATATCAAACTCAATAGACTCTACTACCTAGATGTACTTACTTTTTGATGTACTTCATTGTCAGAAACCAGGATGTTGTGTAGTATGCATATGCTATTACGTCTGTTAAATGAAAAAGTATAAATTGAATATATTTGTGTTTGAATACTGATCTGCAATATAATTCTTTAATTAGTTAAAAGATTTAGTGGTCATTCTAATTCCATCAATGTACATGGGCTGATTAGTAGGTGATTTTATATGAAAGGTATGCTTTTCTTTTATTTCTTTTCATTTTAAGGGCCCGATGCAAAAGTTAATCAACCTGACAAACCTACGCAGTTTCACACTTTTAAAATTCTAATGATGTAATATAAGTTTTGAAATCTTAAATATTTAATTTAATTTATAAAATCAAATGGAAATAAATACTAATATTTAATTTAATTTAAGTTATAAAATCTAACGGAAATAAATAAGATTGTAAATTAGAATTCTAATGTTTTTGACATTGGGTTTCAAAAATAAATTGATTGATTTTTCATTATTGATATATTTTAATTATGTTCAAAGGTGTAACTACAACGATATGAAGAGGTGGATTGTAATGACTAAGTGTATTTATAAAACTTGTTAACTTTAATTTAATGGTCATTTATAAATTTTATCTATTAAATTTTTCTATTTGTAAATTTTACATGCCATATAAATTTTTAAAAATATCTTTGAAATAGAAAGTGATATGATCCCTAGGCTTAGGTTAAGGTAATCCTATAGAATTCAAACACATAAACACACATTTGTCTAGACTAAATACAAATTAAGAGATGGGGTCAAGTGCAAGTGTTAGAAATATTGGCAATGATGTCAAAGGGATTTTCTTTTGTCAGTCATAAACAAGCATGGACAAAACTATTAGATTAAGTATCATCAATGTCAACCGAAAAATGATCAAGTTTCATGAAAATCTGATGTAAAAATTGGATGTTTTACCACTACTAATTTTTAAAATTTATAAAGATCCTAGATGGTTTACTACTAGATCACTATTCTTCATTGTAAGAGATCCTAGTTGATTTATCTACTAGGTCAATTTTATTGTTAGTGTATCTTCTATCATTTTGATGTGTATTGAAGAAATTCCACTTGTATTCAACTAGTATAGCTCGATTGAAATTTCTATATCATTATCAACCATTTTGAACTATTTTATCCTATAACCAAATTATTGCAAATTGGTTTGATAGCCACTAATATATCATATTTTTATTTTACTTTATTCATTCTAGTCTCCATATAATTTTACCTTTCTTGTATTAAAAACTTTAATAAAAAAGAGCAAAGATTTAAGTGATTACAAAAAAAAATGGATTTGAAGTATGACCTTGTGGGGATTACCACAATGTTATTAGAGTTGAAGTTCTTGCTAGCTTGTTTACTAAAAGACAATCCATTGCATATATAGATATATTTCTTATTCATTCAAGTGAAAGATCAAACATATATTATCAAAAAGGAAATCAGAAAAAATATTAGTTTCTAGAAAATCCAAAAGCTGAGTTTTTATCTTTAGATCTTGGCTTAGAAGAGCTACACATAGTAGAAAAGGAGAAGAAAATATTATAGAAGATGATTCAAGTTAGCTTGGTTGAAACATATTATCCAAGGGAAAGAGCACCCCACAGACATATCAGAGCAATTGCTTCATACCATGCAAAATAACATAGTTGTAGCTAGACATCACAATGGTGAAGTGAGCACTTCTAGGTCAATATTCCAATAAAATTAACACCCACAGTTAGAGGATTATCATGGGTTCAACTACTAGACCTTTCCAACTTGTTGGTTGAAACTTTTGCAAACTAGGGAAGTTTACAAATTTGTGGTTTCAACCATAGTATGTGATCTATTAAATCTCTCCTAATTTATAAGGGAAGGCTCTCGGTTTCATTTACTAATCTCTAAATTTAGAACGCAATTCACACAATGAATAATAATTCTTACAATTTCAAAGTTACAAATTAACTCAGAGCATGCAAATGAAAAATACAAAATAAAAAAGTGTAAGTTCCACCCTTGGCCACCACAAATATTTTTTTCCCAATAGAATTAACATCGATTCACAGCTTCATCAACCGAGCTACCTCCATCTCAATCAGAATTGTTGGTATCTAAACTCGTTCAATATTCATGGTGGCGACAACTCAATGATACAATATATTATATACTTATGACTGGAGTATTAGCCTTCCACAATCAGGGTCATCCCTAGACCTAATCTAAACCTTGAGGGTTCATGCCTAATGACCCATCCTACTTATCCTCTTGTGAAAATTTTGAGGCTCTTAGTTTGCATTCAGGAGACTACTCTCTCCTCTTGATGAGATCTTGATCTCTCTCTAATCCTAACAATTAATTAAATGAACATATTAACTTACCTCATTGCAAGAAGAGATACATATTGCCATCCAAAGTTGGTTCTGTTGGAATCCAAGAACACTAAGAGGGGCGGGTTGAAAGAGTGTTCTACCGAAATGATCCATTTTAACCCTATTAAAACATGCATACACCAACCTATATACTAGTACATATAGAATTGAAAGAAGTAAAGCAATCAATAAGCTAATCACATAAATGAATACCATAACACAAAATTATACGTGGAAAACTTCAAAGAGGAAAAACCACGGTGGGATTTGTGACCCACAATATCAATTCATTGGCCATATGAAGAGATATTATAAGATATTAGGAGCCTGCACTTGCAGGAAGGATTGCAACCTAGAGCACACTACTCAATCACAAAAGGAGTCTCATTGACAACATATAAATCCAAACTACAATCCAGAGAAATGAGTGAATTGCTAAGATAGCATCTTCTATGGTTGAATACAATTCCAGTTAAGCTTTGTCTTTTCTAGTCTGAAGCCCTAAACCCTCTACCAGAATAACCCCTTTACGTAAATATGCTCACATACATGATCTCTCTGATATATTTCGCATCTCCTTTATTATTTCCTTCCTAATATATATTCACATGGTATCACATCTCAAAATGATCTAACCTACTGACTTATATACCCTTTACAATTTATCATGCCTTATGTTGGCTTACAAAGATAATTACAATAACAATATATATGTCTGTCAGATAACATAAATACATGAATATCAAAATCAATTGTCAATGCCGGATCCAAAATTTGTCGGCCTCCAATACCGATAACCTTATTCAAACCCATGTCGGCCTGCATTGTCGGTAAACTGAGAATTCCTTCCATCCTACCAGTGTCAGTGAAGTGCTTGTCTATACACAACTAAACCAAAACATGAAGCTGAAACAACTTGTCATGTTACCATCAATGACAACATAGTGAACCAACCAATTGAGTATCAATTGCCAACAATCTTCCCCTTTGGCATTGATGGCAACACTCATGTGAAAAATAATCTTGGTTTCAACTGTCGGTTTCATCCTGAGCCTGCTCCCCCTGAGCTGAATATCCATCAATAAAAAATACTCCATACTTGCATAGTTTTCCATCTATACTCCCCCTAATGTATACAACTCCTCTTTTTTTCTTTTTCACATCTATATCACTCCCCCTTTGACATCAATGCCATCAAAATTTCCAAAAAGAGTACCAAAAATCCAAAATCGGGACAAAGAATGAAAGATGTTGTACAATGAATATCCCAAAAATTTCTTATCAAAGCTTAATATGTTTGAAAATATCCAGATATGCCTTCTCCAATAGCTCAAGATAAGTATCCCAACCATATTTGAAAGTGTCAGAAATAGATACAAGTCCATTGAGGATATGGGAAAAAGATTCTTTCTCATTTAACTCTGTCGGTGTGGGCTTACCAGCCATATCTATACACTCCTTCTTATTTACACTAAGTGAATCCAACCGGAGACTCACCAAACCTCTAAGACTTCTGACTCTCCTTATAATTTTTTCTTTTTCCTTCTCAAGAGCAAAAAATTGGGCTTCCAAAACCAAAATTTGACCATCAATGGATGTAGTCAATGAATTCAATCCATCAAAAGAATTTGCTATATTTGCAATTTTCTCCTGAAATTCCTTAATCTTCTTATCCAAATTAAATGTAAGAACATTTGTGTTACAACATACTCTGTAAATGTTTGTACACTGCTTCAAAGAATTATCTATCAGTTTCAATTTTTCATTAATTTCCTTTCTCTCAGACTCAATGATTTGATCAAATGTAGCTCTTTTAGCCTGTGTGAACCTTTATAGTGCTTGTCGGTTTCAAATGGGCTGCAAGGATTGGAAATCCTTTGAAATGTGTTATGTGATTGTCTTAAGCTTGTCAGATGGGCTCGCTTCCTTATCGAAATTGCAATCCGGGACTAGTTTGTGCAAAAATATGATAGACTAATCAATAATCCCTTTATCCATAGATCCTCCTTCAACATTTTCTATGCAACCATCATCATGAGTTCAATAGAACTCATCTTGGTTATGCTTTTATTTTCAATCTGCGAGGTGTCAATTGACAACAATGATGGACTCACTATCAGTTCCCTATCGGATTCCTCTTTCTTCTCCTCTAGTGATTTATCCTTTGTAGCTTCCTCACTTACACCATTGGCTTCACCACTTGGTGCAGTATCAATAACTGTCAGTTCCTCCCTAGGAACTGTATCCTTATCCTGTACATTAGTATCTGGAGGACTTTTGTCCTCAACATTAGTATCTTGTACATCATCAACCTTTGCACTCTCTATATTTGTCGATATCTCAAAAAACAATTGTACATTTGTATCTAGTTGTGGCTTAATTTCCATTACCTTAATGTTTTTTTTAAATTGAGGGTGAAGTACCTATAATACCCTTTCCTTTTCCTTCAACCAGGATGTCTACAGTGTCTACTTTTTATTTTGGTAAAGTATAAAAAACATGGTTCTTTTCAAAGAACTTAACCCATGCCTTGTGGGTCTCCTTGATTATTTCATTTACCCTTCCTAGCATAAGGTTGATTATTCTATGTTTTATGTTAAATATTTTCCTATCTACAACCTCAAGTGTTTTATCCATTTCCTCTAGAGCAATAGAAACACAAACAGATAACAACTCTTGTATCTTAATATGTTTTTCTTCTTGCATTGCTTATAGTCTCCTAGAATCTAACATATCATACAATTCTATCGGTATTTGGTTTTCAATTTCTATCAAGGCTTTCTTATAAATATCCAAATATAATAAAACTGCTTCCTCTACTTCTCTTTGTTCTACATTATCCAAATGCTCATAATACAACTGTACATTAACATGGCATCTTTAGTAATCTCATCTACTAACTCTGCACAAGTCATAGGTGGAATAGTGGTTACATTACCAGTGACAAGTGTCAGATTAGTGTCATCCATCTTCTTCCTTTTTGCAGTACTAGATGGGGTAGAGGATGTTTCTTTTGGTGCTTTCTTCTATGTCTGTAACTTGAATGTAACTTTCTTTACCGGTTTCTTCTTAACATCTACCTTAGTCTCCTCAGTTTTCTTCCTTAATACCCTTTTGAATGCCAATGGTGTGTCATCTTCAGATGCAGATTCAGCTGTAACAGGTTCAACAATCACTTCCAGTTCTTTTCTCTTCCTACCTTTCTCGATAAATCATTAATCAATGCTTTAATGTCCTAAGAAACCTTTTTCCACAAACTTGCTTGCTTTTGCTTCATGCTTCTCTCTCTTCTTTTGGTTGAACTCGGTTTTAAGCTCTTGTGTCTTTTTCTTTGTAGTACCAAAGGTCTTAACAGATTCATCTATCAGTGCATTAATTAATATTTTTCATAGGCATCTAAAATCTTTGCATCAACTTCATATCCCATCTCCTCCATCCGGATCTTCTAGGGCTTAACCACTTCCATAAGTGTTTCATCTTTCTTCACCATGAAGCATATGTCAGTTGAGTATTTTTAACATTGTGCTTAGGAACCCTCTCTCAAGATTTCATAGCTTTTGAAATGCCTTAAAATATCCCCAAACTTGATCATCTCTCTGATCACCCAATGAAGCAATTGATTATTTCAGTTGCCTCCCTACTGGGATGTCAAATACCCATTGGCTCTTCCCAAAACCGGGTGTCTCATTTATGAAAAATAGCATTAAATAGACAATTAAGTTCCCATACTAGAAAGTTCCTTTCTTTTCACCTTTAATCTTTCCTATGTTTATTAACAGTTCATCCAACATCTAACCACATAGATCTAATTTCTCATTTTCTCTCATCATCTTATAAGCTGGAAAAATGCAGGAGCTGGAAACAGAATTCAGTCTGTTTGACTGAGTTACCTTGTAACCAATTACCATGCTACCGAATCTGATGTCTGTGTCGGTGATAGTATAGATTCTCATAGATCATTTATCTGATGTAACACCAATGATTTTGTTGACATAATCATTAGAGACCTTCTTATCTAGATGTTGCCTAACCTATGGCAAATCGGTGAGTGCCCTGATGTCTTCCTTGGTAATCTTGTATGGTCTATCCAACCAAATAAAATCTCCATGTACTCTACTTAAAACATACCTAACAATTTCATCTTCGAATTCCAGAATGTCCAGAATGTCGGTAAACCCTAAGTCTTCAATGTGCTTGAATTTAGGTTTGATCTTTCTAGAATCTCCCATTAGCTCTCTCATGTAAATGTTCTTGATATCGGATGTCCCCAAATCCTCAATGTGATAGTGTATGTATGCCCTAACATCTTCGACATACACAACTCCTTCCAGAACATGGGAAAATGCTCCAACCAAGTCATCCAGGGTAGCCACATGCGCATATCTCTTGAAAGTTGGTCTGAGACGGTCCTTGACCTCAACAATACTCGTTTTTTCAATGAAAATAGGCACAGATGATGATCCCTCTTCCATGATTAAAGATAAATACATGTTAAGCATTGTCGATGAAACCCTAACAAACTCTTCCAATCATCAGTGAAATCTCTCAAGAAGATATATGATCACTCTAAATCGCCTTTGATCACTTTGAATGCAAGGTGATAAAAAAATTAAGTAGATTCAACCTTTTAACCTCCCAAAAAACCCCTAATCCATCATTGATATAAATGACTTCTAGTGAAAGATACCGGATCTATGTTAAAACATCTCCATGCCAGATAAGCATCTCCAATGTCTGGAACATCTTCCAGAATGTCTTCCCGGGACATATGCAGCATCTTCATGAATTTTGCCTACCCCTAAGGCATCTTCCTTAGTTACCAATTGATCTTCTTGCTGGTGTAGGAGCAACCTCTTCTGTCGGATAAGTAACCGGTGCATTCCCATCTACAAATTGATCTTCTAACTTCCTGACCCATCTCTGGGTGTGATCTTGTCAGATTTCATTAACCTTCTCTTTCCCTTTCTTATTTGATACTCTATTACCAACCAGTGGATTTCTGCTTCTACAAAATTTAGCAATATGTCCAACCTCATTACATGCATAACATGTAACATTGTTCTTTTGAATTGCTTTGTTAAAACCGGTATAATTGCTTGACCTGCACTAATTAGCCATATGTCCAAATTTTCAACATGCATAACATTTTATATTCATTATGCAAGCTTTTGTTTTGTGACCATTCTCATTGCATTTAGAACATTGATCAGGAGTAGAATTATTGTTCTAATTTGTTGTATTTCTACATTGCCTAGCCATGTGACCAAATTTATTACAAGCATAGCATCTACCATTAAATTTATAAGTTTTGAACTGCCTTATCGGTGCCTTATCATTTTGATCTTCATTTGCAGTACTGAAACTCTGTCCTTGTTCAAATCCAAGTCCACTTGAATCTCCATTCTGCCTTTGTCTCTTCAATAACTCATCAAGTTGTGTTGAACTAATCTTGATTTTTTCTTTATACTCACTTGCAATAGTCAAATCATCCCTCGGAATTATCATTTGTCTCTCAAGCTCTTGTTCATTACTCTGGGATATTATACAAAATCAATTCTGAACATATCATTATCATGAATCAACCTACCACATTCTTCAAATTTGTTCTTTAAAGATATGGCAATATTTTATTCCTTTTTCTTTCAGTCCTCAATCTCCTTAGACATTCTCATAGTTATATCTTGCATTTTAATTTTCATGACCATGTTCTCTTGATTCAACTTCTGACACTGTTCCTTAAGTGCATCTTTTTCTTCGTCATCCTGATTTTGCAAAAGTTCCTTCTTCTTAGCCTAAACAGATGATAACCTTTCCCATGGGACAAGAATGAATTCCTGAGCAGAATTCAATTCATTTTATAACTTCAAGTTCTTTATCCTTTCAGCATCACAATCTTCAAGTGCTACCTCAAGTTGTTTTTCCAAAATCATATCCATGGATTACGGGTTCAGGATCTCCCTCACGTTGTTAAACTTCCTCTGAGGTACAAGGCTCTAATACCAATTGTTGGAATCCAAGAACACTGAGAGGAGAGGTGAATTAGTGTTCTACCAGAATGATCAATTTTAACCTTATTAAAACATGCATACACCAACCAGTATACCGGTAGATATAGAATTTAAAGAAGTAAAGCAATCAATAAGCCAATCACATAAATGAATACCATAACACAGAAAATTATATATGGAAACCCTCAAAGAGGAAAAACCACAGTGGGATTTGTGACCCACAATATCAATTCACTAGCCATATGAAGAGATATTACACAATATAAGGGGCCTTCACTTGCAGGAAGGCTCATAGCCTAGAGCACACTGCTCAATCACAAAAGGAGCCTCACTGACTACATATAAATCTAGACTACAATCTAGAGAAATGAGTGAATTGCTAAGATGACATCTTCTATGCCTGAATATAGTTCTAGTTAAGCTTTGTCTATTCTGGTCTGAAACCCTAAACCCTTTACTAGAATAACCCCTTTACATAAATATCCTCACATTCATGATTTCTCTGATATATTTCATATCTCCTTTATTATTTCCTTCCTAATACATATTCACATGATATCACATCTCAAAATGATCTAACCTACTGACTTATATACCCTTTACAATTTATCATGCCTTATGTTAGCTTAAAAAGATAGTTAAAATGACAATATACATGTTGGCCAAATAACATAAATACATAAATATCAAAATCAATTGCCGATGTTGGATCCAAAATTTATTGGCCTCCAATACCAATAACCTTATTCAAACCCATGTCAGCCTACATTGCCAGTAAACTAAGAATTCCTTCCATCTTGCTGATGTCAGTGTTGGTGCCGGTGAAGTGCCTGTCGGTACACAACTGAACCAAAACATGAAACCGGAGCAACTTGCCATGTTGCCATCAATGACAACATAGTGAAACCAACCAATTGAGTGTCAATTGCCAACAAGTTCCATATTCAAGAGCATACGAACACTAGTGTTTGATGTAGACATATACACATGAGCCATAAAACAACTCCTAAATTCAAAGACTATCTCAATTATGTATACATGAGGATATATCTCATACACATCACAAGTACCAAAGATGGCCCTAGTTCTAGCATACATCACATACATGGTGAGTGGCTCATACATACATCGCATAACAATAGTGATTGGCTCATATAGGCATTACAATGATGGCAATGACTATCTCATTTACATACACCACACGTTAATAGAGATTGACTCATTCAAATGCATCACAGATAAGTGACTGGTTCTTATACATGCATCATAGGATAATACTGATCGACTCCTATACAAGCATCACAGGTCATTATGATTGGCTCATATAAGTCATTGCAAGAACAACATGACTAACTCATCCTCAATGGTTAGCTATCTCATGTCCATAGTGCATGCTAGATATAAAATGAATGTCAATGCACTACACACTACACCATGGGTCCTACTCTTTCATTTTTCTATTTTCACCAATGGATTTGAGGTAGAGGATTTAGTGCATCTCATACTACACTATGGGTACATCCACAATCGCATTCGAGTCAAGTATACAGTCAAACAACTAGGAAGAGAATTCGGTGCATCCCATACTACACCATGCATTTGTCCTCAATCGCAAGGATTTCCACAAGTAGTGAACCAACCTAGCCTATTGGATTCTGACTTCAATCGCCTATAGGCCACTGATGACAAGTTTGTCCAACCACAAAGAAGTAGCTTCCAACATATACCTCATAGTGACCTTAGAGATATTGTCATTTATCTTCTTCACAGTCCTAGGTAACACTCGACATTGATCACCCCCATGCTATAGGTGACTACAAGTGAACCCTCTTGATACTATGGTTAGCTCCAGTTAGCGATACCTACATGGTAAGGTAACTACTTGTGCAACCCTAACCATATCAAATCCTAGATAGCCCTTAGAAATCCTTCACCTCTGTGAACTCGGTAAGTGTTTGTTGATCCAACAACACAACAACAACTCTAGGCCTCCACCATTGGCATGGTCTAATAACTCGACCTGCTAATTATTACCATATCATGTCCAAGGTAGTCTAGGTAGCATCACCTCCATGAACCAAGTGATTGTCGACTATCCCTCGCAATAGCCTAGATATCAGTCATTCGCATGGTCCTATGATTGTCTGACAGTGCATAACAATCCTAATGGTTCACTCTTGGGGATCATACATAACCAGAACCACAATTCTAAGCATACGTGTAAGAACATCACAATCAAGCAACTATGTAGTGTAAAGGTTTAGGACTCAATTAGATAAACACAAGATGACATTTATATAGAACCAACACAAGATGGCCTCCATTCATCATGTTCCCATAAGCTAATATCGAATATAAGGTAGTCAAACAATTCTTATTGTCTTCAACTCGATGTTAGATGGTGTATTATTTATTAAATACCATTGGTTGGGTTTTTCCTATCCCCTTTCATAACCACGCATTACCCACTTTGTCCTCCTTTGAATCCTAGTGTAGAGAGAGGGTCTATCTTATTAGGAACAACCCTTATCTTGGGATTTTTCTCCCCCAAGACCCTTCCCCTATGGACTTGAGGTCACAAGGGTATCCTTCACCCAAGGATCGCCTATGTTCCCACTTCCAAACGGGTCAAAGTCACACATAGTTCTCCTTTCCAAGTCTCTCAAAAGACATCTACACATAGGTTCTTGTAACCTAAGGTTGTTGAGAATCCCTATAATTAATATCCCTACCCTTTTAAGGATAATAATATGTCAATAAATATCTTTGGACATGTAGTGTCATGGTTAAAACACTTCGTTGGTGAAGCGGCCACCATGGTTCAAATCCCTGTTGGGCCTTTGTGCTCGCAAGGCCTTGTGCGTGTGCTGGGTCGTTCTGCTCGCAGATTTGAACAAGTGAAGTGTGGGGATGAGGTCCCCCGGTTGTGGCCTCACTGGTTCATAGCTCCAGATCAAAAGCGTTTACCCCTTAAAAAAAATTTTAAAAATAATATGTCAATAAATCTCTACCTATTAATATCCATGACTCCACATAAATATGCTAGATCCCTTTTAAGTTCACCTTATTAGCATAGAGACTAGGTTGGTCACCTATCCCCAATAGATTCCCCTTATTTACACGCGTATTGCAACCATTAACATATGACCCATGATGCACAAATTTCAATAGCCACTATCACATCACTTGCAAGATACCAATAAAACAACATTGATATAAGGTCTTTAAAATTCAATGGGTTAGTTTTATAGGCTAATGTGGCACCTTATTATGAACCCATTTCCTACGCTACCTTTACATACAAAGGTGCAACCCAATTTTCTTATGCTTATTTTGAAAATTTTACCAATCATATATATCACAATCATAGGCATACATCACTATTTGGAGTTTCCTCGCAATTGATCAAATGTTACATTATTAGTGGCAACACGTACATGATAACTATTGTATCATCTTAAGTAAAGGCCAAGAAATTGGATTCTTACATTTATATAATGTCATTTCATATCTAATCTTATCAAATAAAATCCAAGTGTCATTTCTATCTCATGAGATTATTAAAATTCTAATTCTCAACCATTAATGGTGCTTAAGTATATGCAAGGAAAGTCAATTTCTATTTGAAGTTAATTTAGTCTGCATAAATCTAGACAACTCTTTGTCACATACATGAGTGAGGTGTATGTTTTGGGGTTTCCCAACCTTGGCAGATAGTTACCCCTAAGATGACCCAAGGTGGTATTAATGAATAGAGACAATGTAAAGAAAACAATAAGAAAATATTTAGCGTTACCAAAAGGAATTAGTTCAATTTCCTAGAATGGGCATTACTCAGATCAAGATCCCCAACTTCTCTATGTTCAATGATAACATTTTTCAATCATCTTACATTTAGCTGTCTTTAATCATCACCATATCTGATGATTAGGTTCTTTTGCATAAGATTTAATAAACAATAGTTGTAGAGCTAATAATAACTAACACTATGTTCAATTTCTCATGTATCATAGTTTTACTAATTTAAAGGACACATCGATATCGACCTTTATAGGAAATATGAGTATCAGCTTTTGGGTTTAATTCTATTTACAAAGTCAGGGTGTCACAATCCTAAATAATATTTTGATTAAGGCCAAGCCCAATAGGATCGCTTCACCACATGACAATCTAATTTTATGATACAAGTTAAGGTCCAAGCCACTTCTTAGCCATGGAGTAATAACATAATTGATTTTACACAAACATCCTAAGCCACTATTGGCTATAATATATTAAGTTGATTATGACCCAATGTACTTAGTACCCCATATTACGAAATATGGTTATCACGAAATAATGTATTAACATAATGTCATGCATGAGTATGTTTTTGGATCCATATTCTTCATTATATTCTTTACAATTTCTACAAGTAATTAAACCTTAAGGAGAACAAACATGAGATCAAAGTCCTATTTCTTGACTTCCTTCCATCCCAAATAGAATCAATTAATTGTAGTTTTTACTCATTAGTTCAAATGCAAGTGATCATATTTCATAATTTCTTAAGTGAGGGTTTATCACAAAATACAATTATTTTATCAATTAATAGGTTCACTAATATTTATTTACCCCTTCTATATTGAGTATATTAGAGAATTCCTCAATTACATCCAGTACACATGGATTCAACCAACCTTGCATGATTCTCTCATACCCATGTTATTATGAAGTATTTATATTGAACTATTGCATATCACCAAATATCTCATGTCTACCCATCATGATAGGAACATGTTTTCATAATCACCAAGGGTTATCATTCTATAGGTTTCCACGCCTTATCAGTAAACCTATGCCCATGTTTTAAACTATAATTGTACGATATGAAATCCCCAATCAAAATAAACTACATAGTATATAATTTGTTGACTTTCATGATGTAGTAACGTGAAACACTAAATATGACTCCTTTATGAGAACTTAAATAAACAACAATTTCTATATCTATATAAATTCTTGTAAGTGGGTGCATTGAGTCACATACAAACGATGATGTGTGTGACCACCTGCAAGACTCTGGCATTTGCACAAATGTATGTTTATGTAAGTGTAAACAATAGCTTCGATACTTCCTCTCCTCAATATTATAATTAACAATCAGCACTATTGGAATTAAAATTCAAACATAGACTACATGTTATGCAAGGAAAGATCAATTTGAATAAAAATAACTTATCGGTGGGGATTCCATACAAGCCCAAAGAGTAAGCCTACTTCGCATACTTGCGCTTCTTTAAATATTTCTAAAGGCTCCCATGTTGGTGCACGTTCTACCCTCTGAAAAATATTCCTCCCTTTTAGCTAAGATAGATTCCATTATATGTTCCTAAGCTCTTTGGCGGATTCACATCTCTTCCTCCTTCCTCCCGACTCCATTTTACCTCTTCCTCCCTTTCAAACTAGATATATCACGCTAAGCTTATTTAATTCAATCTCTTTTCTTGCCTCATGAGCTTCCTCTAATCAAGATCCCTTTTGTCTCTCATATGTCCTCCATCTTCAAAAACAAGGCATCCATCTACCCTCTTCTATTCCCATTATGTGGTCTTTTTGCAATATTTTCTTCTCTCACGTGTTCTTTCTCTACCTTGTCCCATTCATGCCCTCCTCCATTTCTGCAACTTTTATTGCTCTTCAACAAAGACATCACACCATTCCTATCTTTGCATTCCTTTCTTCCTCTATGAAATTTGGTCTTCATCAACTTAACTTACATCCTCCTTGCTATGCAAAAATGAGAGATTTGAGGATGTTTTTGTTGCAACACTCTTAGTGGGGAAGTACACAAAATATGGAATCATAAAATAGGCATGTAAATTGTGTATCAAATGCCTATGAGATATGTGGTGTCACTAGTTCCATGAATGCCATATGCACCCGAAATAGATTTTTTTTTTTAATATAAGGATAAGAGGTCACACAGGTTCCAAGACTCCAAGCATGCCCTTTTTTCCCCTCTCCTACATCATACTGTGATTGACTTCCCTAATGGGTAGCCATACTTTCTTCCCTTGCATGTCTTACTTTTGGTCTACCGGTTCACATGAATGATCTATAAAATGATAGGGGCACCATTCCTCATTAATGATGTAGCCTCCCCTCAACATTTATTTTATTATTCATTATTAATTATTTTCCCACACCTACACGATCCAACTTGGAGATCGTTGGTGGTGGATGTGACAAGAAGAAATGTTTTTATAAAGGCTCAAAGTCCTTTGTTTCTTCTCCGTGACAAGGAAATAGTGTTCAAGCTCAAAGTCTTGCAATCACTATAATCCTATTAGCCTTTTAACAAATACTTTTGTAACCCATGGTGTTAGCTAAGAAAATCAAAGCAAAGCACAAAGTCTTTAACTTGATTCCTAATTACAACTTTTGATAATATTTTTTTGAAATAAAAATATGAAGCTCAAAGTCTTCAAGTTATTACCTCCTTCTACCAAGATGAAAAAACAAAGCACAAAGTCTTTGAAATGTTATCTTACTATAATTCAACTAACTTTAATCTTGAAAATACCAATATGAATCTCAAAATCTTCAAAATGATATTACTCTCACCTATTATTAATTCTAATAAAAAGAGCTAAAATATGACACGAAGAAAAAAAATCAACACTTATTTCTATTCTTTAACAATATCTTTCCACAACCCTTTTACTTAATCAAAACAAGATTTTAGTAAGAATGCTCTCACCATAAACACGATGAATCCAATAAAAAGTTTGAATACCAAAGATTTCTTCTTATTTGATCAAGTTTGTAAAATAACAATAGGAACACAAAGTTTCACTTTTTCTCTTCAATTTAGTAGAGTTTTCTTGCATATAGATTAAAGATTGATTCTAATTACAATAAGAAACCTCGCATATATAGATGAGGTGCATTGAAAAAATCTCAGAAAAACTATGACTAGATCAAAGAAGAGTCCTATTTGACTTAGAACTTGTGCATTGCCTAAATGCAAAAACTTAGATACAAAATGACACTTGAGGTGTCAAAGTCTTATTACAAAAATACATCTACAATTTCTAGGCTACAAAAAATACTAAGTGTCATCGGCCACTCCATTTTGATCATGTTTGATGAACTCCTCGAACTTTTGTAGAACTGCTTTCATTTGTTTTCTATCAGGTCCTTTGGTGTGACTTCTGATGACCTTGACCTGGGTAATAGAGTCTTTGAGGCTTATGAAACATTTCTTGTTCTTTTTCAAAAGAGAGGCTAGATTACTCAGATTAACTTGGATATCTATTAGCTTATCTACTGAGGACAATGAGAATACCTGTTTATCCACTTTTTCACCAACAAGTAGACTGAATTCTTTGATGATGACATCTTCATGAAGAGGTTTCTAATTCTCATCCAAGAATGTGCAAGGGAGTGTTGATATCTTCTCAATGATGTCCTTTCCCTTGTCATTGCACTCTTTCTGAGCTTTTCTCATACCTTTAATAAGTGGCTTCAGGATGTTCATGGGTGAGTTCACAATAATGGTTCCCACTTTCACTCACGAAGGAAAAATGCAGTGGTGGGATTTTTTTTTGAAGGGTGCTCAAATGAACTACCCTTTGGGGTTCGAGCGAACCCCCCACTTCACTCGAACCCCTCTCCCCTTTTGAATGAACCCCTTTTAAGCATTTTTTTTGTTGACTTTTAGTTATTTTGGGGGGGTTCATTTGAACCCCCCTTCATTCAAAGGTATTTTGGGGGGTTTTTTCGAAACCCCCTTCATTCAAACCCGCTTTTTTGCACTTCTTTGAAACTTTCTACAGATTTCTATAGAATTTTGGCCTTCAAACCATTGATGGCTCAAATGGAACAATCTTGATAGCCCAAAATCTATGATGGTATTCCTCTAAGCAATCTTTCCAACAACTATAATTTTATTACAATGTGAGTTTATTATGGTCCTGTTTTTTAAATTTTACCAAATCTAGGTTTTTCATTGAACATGAACTTCTCTATTCAACGTATTGGGAAAAATAGTAAACTAATTCATAAAAATTATGAAAAATATCTATGCATTAGGCATTGATGTCTTCTTTCTAACCAAAAAAATGAATTTTGATATATATATATATATATATATATATATATATATATATATATATATATATATATATATATAAAAGTTACGTGTTCAAGCGTACACCTATGTCTAAATTATAATTAGTCCGACTTCAAAACTTACTAAAATAAAAAATATTCAACATATCATTGTCAAAACAAACTGTATGCACTAGGTATTGATGTTACAAACCAAAATTCAAAAGAATTGAGTTTTGATCATTTATAGAAGAAAAGTTATGCATTTTGGGATGCACATCACTCTTAAAAATGTTGTTTGTAGTAAAAAACTACTTTTCAAGGGAGATGGAAAAATCATTACAATTTTCTTCAAAAAAATTTGAAAAACATATATTTAGTACCTACAAACAAGATGTTATAAATCACTATTTTACATTATCTTCAAATTTTTTATGGTTTAAAAGTTATAGGTGTCAAAAAGTGAAGGAATTTTTCAAAATGTTCATCTAAGTGTCAAATTTTGCCAAAAAGTGGGAACCAATATTTGGAGTTCACCCTCATTTTATGTTATAACCCCTCCCTTTCTTCAATATACATATCTCTTGAAGTGAGTACTCCATTGTTGACTAGAACATCTAATTGGAAATCTTCTAATTTCAACCAAGAGTCGAAGTATTTTTCATATGTCTCCAACTCATTTGTGAATACATCCAAAGTTTTATCTATCTCAACCTTCACCTCCTCCAGATTGTTCATTAGTGTAAATGTTGAACATAAGAGATGAGCCCCTTGACACATAAACCTATCCATCCATTCACCAACTATTTTCTCACGAGAATTGACCTATTCAGCTTGCTTAATGATATGTTCATCCACTAATGAGGTGATTGGCTCAACCACCTTTGATGATTTCATTATCTTAATCAAGATATCAGTGAGTTGATCCACATGTTTCTTCAATTTGTCTTTCTTGACCTTTTCTTCATTAAACAAATTGTCACAAGATATGCAAAGATGCTTGAGCATCTTCCACAACTCCTTCATGTGTCTATTTACCCAAGTTAATTCTATTGATAACATAGTTAAAGGGCTTCACTTTATCCAAATCTATGTCTGGAGGAGGAATTACCATCTCTACATATTTATTCTTTGATTTTTCCACCTTCGCCCTGGATAAAGTTTTGGCCTTCTTTCTACCTTTGGGCTTAATAGCAATCAATTGATTGAAGTCAAATTCATCTAGAGATATAGCTTGCTTCTTTCTCTTCGGAGTTTTAGATAGTTGCCAAGATGGAAAAGGTGTATCATTATCCACTCTTGCAGTCAGTACTTGTGATAACAACTCGTAAGACTAAATACTAGTAGTAACAATGGGTGGAGTAGAGGTAACTATGGCAAGTGGATTTTCAAAAATAGAAGCTCTAGGAGGAGCCTAATTTTCAGACAACAATTTCACACTCCTTTTTCCCTTCAACAACTATTCTATTTGTCTTTGGTCTCCATATTTAAACTGAATATTTCCCACCAAAACACCAGTTCAAATAGAGGATGGCTAGGGTTTCCTTCTTTCAACCAAATCTACATCCAATCTGATCCAATTCACCTTGGATCGCAAACCTGCATTGGATGAATAATCCATAATGCAGTTTGCATATGTCCAAAGTATGTTTTCCAAAAATACCAAACTCAACCATGATTTCTGGCCTTGAAATCTGTCGACTCATTTATAACCTAGCTGTTTCCTTCTCAAGGTCCTTTTGAAATCCGATTTCCTTGCTTTGATCTAGGCACCAACAACTCCTTGATCTTTCTTTGTCATTCATTCTTCCTCGAGCTGTATTAATCTATTATCGACCCGTGATTTGTGGTTGTTTCATTTAATGTCAGCTAACTGCTCCAACAACCATGTCGATGGAAAATTCACCGACCTCTGCATGCTTGCCACCTTGGCTTCATGTGGCATCACATCGGCATACATTCGGCTCAACAACACAAGGTCGGTTCAAACTTGAACATTCAACAAATCCTCATGCCAACACAAACCTTTACCGGTAAAACATTCTCCTTATGTTGTCAACAACATACATTACATCGGTAGCTCAACTTCACCTCTGGTGATTTGTGTTATCTTTGTCACTCTGCCTCTTCATCACAGATATTAAGACAGACAAATAGCCAGCCTACAAACTGGTTACAACTTCCCATGCCAACACACAACTTCATATCACCTCTTACCAGTGATGTCATTGGTAGTCTCAATACATGGTCGTCTTCCATGCCTTCATATCGGTTTTGTCTTCCATCATACCAGTTGACAAGCCTCCATGTTAATCTTCCTTATGCCAGATCAATCTTCTTTATACCGGGTTGACATACCTCTACAGGTATCCTGCAATACCGGTTGACATCAATGACAACTCAATGCCAACAATCTACCCCTTTGGCATTGATGTCAACATTATCTATTTCGGTTTCTCTCCCCCTTTGACAGTAATGGAAAAGGGAACCTTAGTCTCACATCAATAATCTCTCCCTTGACTACACTCGATTGGGACACAATCTCCCCCTGTGTCCATGCTTCACGATTCAAGAGTCAGAAAATGGTAACAATGGTTGACTCTCTCTGAATCATACATCCTCCTACGCATTTAAGTGTTATCAGATGGTGGGACAACTCTGATCTTTTGTCTGAAGTACTCAAATGAACCTAAAGGAAGTGGCTTGGTAAATATGTCAGTAATCTGCTCACCAGTTGGAACATATTCAACTATGATCTCCCTCAAGCAATGATACTTGATTGCAATGTGTTTTTTTCTTGAGTGCATTACTGGATTCTTGGAGATGTTGATTGTGCTTGATTTATCACACCAGATTGGAATAAGATCCGATATCTCCACCTATATGTCCTTCAATTTCTTCTTCATCCATAGCACTTGTGAGCAACATGTAGCATTAGCTATATATTCAGCCTCATCAGTGGATAATGACACCAAGTCTTGCTTCTTGGTGTACTAACTAGTCTCCTAAGTAGAAAGCACCTCCACTTGTACTTTTCTAGTCATCAATACTTCCTTCCCAATCTGCATCAGTATAAGCCTGCAAAGAGAAGTGTCCTTTCTTTGGATACCACGGGCCATAGTTGATAGTTCCTTGTAGATACCTAAATATTCTTCTGACTACATTTAGGTGAGGCTGTTTAGGAGTAGATTGGAATCTTGCTACCATGCAAGCAACTTGTACAATATCCGGTCTAGATGTTGTTAAATATAAAAGACTACCAATCATAGACCTATAGAGTGTTTTCTGAACTTCTAGTGACTCATCTATTTTTCTCAACTTACAACTAGTACCCATGTGAGTACTTACCGGTTTGTTGTCCTCCGTTCGAAATTTTTTTAACATGTCTTTCGCATACTTGGTTTGGGAGATGAAAATTCCTTTCTCCTGTTGTGAGATCTGTAAACCAAGTAAATATGACAACTCACCCAGCATGGACATCTCAATTTTTGTCTTCATCTGATATGCAAATTTTTTGCACACGATGTCCTTGTCTCCACCAAAGTTAATATCATCCACATATACAACTACTATAATCATGTGATCTCCATCTACCTTGACATACAAGTTACTGTCTGCATTCCCTTTGTGGAATCCTTTCTCCTTCAAGTATTTATCCAACCAAGAATACCATGCTCTAGGAGTTTGCTTCAAACCATACAAAGCTTTCTTCAACCGGTATACAAAACTATCATCATCATGTAAAATATAACCCTCTGGTTCTTCCATATATACCTCTTCTTCAAGGTTACCATTCAGAAAGGCAGATTTGACATCCATTTGGTAGACTTTGTAACCTTTATAGGCAGAGAAAGCTAAAAAAATTCTTATTGCCTCTAACCTAGCAACCGGTGCAAAGGTTTCTTTGAAGTCAATACCTTCCACTTGAGCATACCCTTTGCAAACCAACCTTGCTTTATGCCGGATTATCTTGCCTTCTTCATTCATTTTATTCTGGTAGACCCACTTGGTACCTATGATATTCTTGTCTGCCAGTCTAGGAACAAGTTCCCATGTTTGATTCTTCTCAATTTGTGTCAATTCTTCATCCATGGCATCTGCCCATTTCTCACTTTTGCTAGCTTCATCAAAAGTTTTGGGTTCAAGTTCTGTCATGAGGAAGAAATTTACCTGCTCATCATTTCAGGCTAGTCTTCTTCTAGTTTGCATAGCTTCATTTTTATCTCCTATGATCAGTTCTTCCGGATGGTTCTTTTGCACATACTGGTTGGAGTTCTTGCTTGGTGCTTCCTCTACTAGTCCATTTTTAGATTGATCTTCATGCTCATCATTTGAACCATCAATACAGGGTGCCAGTACAGATTCTTTCTATTGTAGGTCTTCATCTATTCTTACATTTATACTATCAACCATTTTTCTCAAATTCTTGTTGTAGCATTTGTAAGCTTTGCTCTTGGTTGAGTAACCCAAGAAGATTCCTTCATCGCTTTTGGAATCAAAACTTTCTAATCCATCTACATCTCTCTTGATGAAGCACTTACTTCTAAATACTCTAAAATGCTTGAGTGATGGTTTTCGGTTGTACCATAACTCGTAGGGAGTCATTATATTGTTCACTCTTAGTTGTACCCAGTTTAATGTATAGACAAAAGTATCAATTGCTTCCTTCTAGTATGTATCTGATATGCTAGCCTCATTTAACATTGTTCTAGCCATTCCCTTTACTGTCCTATTCTTCCTTTCTGCCACACAATTATGCTATGGTGTTCTTGCTGCTGAATACTGTCTGGATTCCATGTTTCTCATAGTAGTCAATAAACTCATTTGAAGAATATTCTCCACCTCAGTCTGATCTTAAACACTTTAACTAGTGTCCACTATCATTTTCAACCATCCTTCTAAAAATATTGAATATTTCAAATGCCTGTTATTTTTCATGCAAAAATGTCACCCAAGTCATCCTTGAGTAGTCATCAATGAATATCATGAAGTGTCTCTCACCAGTCAGGGCCCTTGTCCTTGATGGTCCACACAAATATGTATGTACTAACTCTAGAGGTCTTGAGGTATTATACTCTTTTTTTTTGCATCTCACTTTGATTTGCTTTCCTCTGATGCATTCATCATAAAAGGCACTTGTTGGTTTAGTTATTTGTGGAATGTTTCTTACATACTAGTTCTTGCTTATCTTCACCAGATTGTCAAAGTTCACATGGCCTCATCTTTGGTGCCTCAACCAACTTTCATCAACCTGTCCCATCATACATTGGGACTCATAGAATTCCCTCAGATTGTAGACATTACCATATGTTCTCTTTCCTTCTGCCACAATTGAACTAGTACTCTACTTTCTTATCTGACAACTGGTAGCATCAAATGTGAACTTGTACCATTTGTCACACACCTAACTTACACTCAGCATATTATGCTTTAGTCCTTCCACATAGTACACATCATGAGCCTTAAGCTTTCCATCAATATTAAATGTACCATGACCTTTAATCTTGATGGAGGAGTTGTTACCAAAATGGACATAACCACCATTCCAATCATCAGGCTTGATAGAATTTTTCTTGTCTTCGGTCATGTGGTTTGAGCAGCCACTATCAACTACCCATAAATTCTTCCTTTCAACATGTAGAGAAGTCTACATAATCAAGCTTGACACTGTCTTGTTTTTCTCCTTCTCTATCCAAACTTGTTTCTCTTCTTTCTTCTCCTCTTCTGTCATCTTGTGTTCTGATTTAGTCTCTATCTTCTGATCCGGTATAGTTTTCTTTTTCTCACCAGTTCTCAGCTTACAATGCCTTGCTATGTGACCAAAATTTTGGCACTTATAACATTTTACATTAGTATTGAAAGATGTATCCAAAGCATTCTTGTAAGACATCTGCACACTTCTCCTACACTCATAACTCTTATGACCAAACTCATTGCAATTGTAGCAAGTGACATTTGTACCTTGTAATGCAGAAAATTAGTTTCTAATCTCAAAACTAGGATTTAAATTCATTTTCTTACAGTCTACCATTATATGATTGAACTTATTACACCGGTGACAATAACCATGAAAGTTGGGAACATACTGGTTAGATTGTCTTGGTCCTGCAAATGACTACCTTAGCGGGGGTCTTCCTTTCATGCTGCTAACTCTGGTGAATCCTCCATGATTAGCTCTTTCATTTCTCCTTGGATCTGCATGTTAGTGCATTGAGTATGGTCTCTAGTTCATTAATTGTGTATACTGGTTTGTGTGATGATTCTTGACAGCATCTGCATATGTCTTCTTACCAGTACTTTGCTTACCATGAATGTCTTCTTCTCTTCGCTTTCATTTGAATAAGTAAATAGTATCTCCTTACTAGATGTGTCTTTGCCATTTGATCTTTGACCCTCTTCAAATCCTAAGCCACCGCTATCCTTAGATTTATTTTGTTTGCTCAACATCTTGTCTAAGGCTTCAGTGTTGCCTTCATATTTGATTCTCACTTTCATTTCTTCCTTGCTTTTCTCTAATTCCTTTTGGAGCTTGACAATTTCTTCTTCTAGGTTCTGATGTTCCTTCTCCTTTTTACTCAAACTGGTGCTAGTAACTTTACAGATCCTCTTGGATTCTTCCAATTGAAGTTTTAGATCTGCAATTGTTTTCTTGGACTCTTCAAGAGATTTATCCAACATCTCTTGTTCTTCAGCTGCAACCTTTTTCATCTTCTTTAGATTTATTCTTGTTTTTTGTAGCTCTTCCAAGGCACTAATGAGCTCAACTTCAAGATCTACTTCTCCATCTTTCTCTTCCTCTTCTCCTTCTTCAGGTACCAGAACCTCTTGGGCCATGAAAATGGTTGCACTGTCATCATCTTCACTACAACAGTGGTCTAAGACATTTCCTCATCGGTGGTATCATTTTCATGTGTGTAGAGACTAATCTGCTTCTGGTTGCCTCTTCTACCATACTAGTAGACATTATTCTTCTTGTCCTTACCATATGATCTCCTACCACTTGATTGATCATCTTCATTTCTATCACCATAGGGATATTTGGCAACAAAATGTCCAATATTTCCACAGTTGAAACATTTCAAGGGCAACTTGCCTTTGTATTTTCCTAAACCTATCTTGAGTCTTCTGACAAAGTTTGTCGTGTTGTCATCAAATTCTTGATCGGTTCCATCATGAGCAGACTCTTCTTTTCCTTTTCTTGATGTTTTGAATGCAACTTCTTTCTTCACAGCCTCAGTACCGGTAGTCCTCAATTCATAAGCAACTAGGGAACCATACAACTCATCCATTGTAAAGACTTTCAGATCTTTTTCTTCTTCTATTGCAGAAAAATTTGTATCATACTTAGGTGTAAGGGATCTCAATACTTTCTTCACCACCACTTCATCTTTTATTTTTTCTCAAAGCCCTCTAATGGTGTTTATTGTTCCATCAATCCTTTGGAGATAGTTAGCAATCTTCTCTTCATCTCTCATCTTCAAACCCTCAAGTTGTGCTCTCAATGTCTGTAACTTAGCTTCCTTGACTTTAGTGTCGCCTTCAAATATTTTCTACAACTTATCCCAAGTTGCTTTAGCAGATGAGTAGTGCATGACCTTAACAAAATCATTATCTGATATCCCACTAAGAATAGCATTCTTTGCCTTAGCATTGTTCACATATTCCTTCTTAGCATCTGGATTAGTAGGAGGATTATTAGGGATAGTATACCCATTCACAACCGACATCCATACATCACAACCTAGAGAGGACAAATAGGTTTCCATTATTCTACTCCAAAAAGTATAGTTGACACCATCAAACATAGGAGCTTTTGAGGAGGCTGATTCATTTCTTGCCATTGTGAACACTTGACATGATCTACCCAAGCTAGAGAATGCTTTGACAAAATAGGGTACCTAGGCCCTGATACCAATTTTTGGACACAACGGATCACCGAGAGGAGGGTGAATTAGTGATTTAAACATTTTTTACTTAATCAGAGCTATATCGGTTCAATAAGAGATATACAAGATACAGACCAGTTACCAAAGTAATGCAAATAGTGTGCGTAGGAGAAATAACTAAAGGATTAATACATCACACACATGAAGATGCAACACATAACACTAGATGTACAAGGAAAACCCAATGTGGGAAAAACCTCGGTGAGAATAGCTGCTAGAGATCTTCTACTCTAATCTAGCCTCACAATGAAAAGATCTGATTACAAAATTTAGGGCACCAACCCCTGATTTATGAGTATCAACTCAAAGGAGCACCAACCCCTACACAAGCACCCAGTGTAAACAATATGAAAAACTCAGATTACAATTGAGATCCTTGCTACAAATGAAGTTTTGCAACCTTTCAAAACTTTGCACTACCGGTTTCTATCTTACCGGTTTATATCAACTCAACATACATTGCAACTTTGCCTTCCCATTAGTTTCACCTCTCCTTAATCTTCTCTCCCTCCGTACTACTAAATTCAAATCACACTAGATCACTCTTCTCAGGTATTGCTTCTTTGAGTTTGTCACCTTTGCATTTTATGCTCACTCTGTCAGTTTATTCCTTTAACTGGTTTACTCTACTTCTTCTTGCTAGTACAATCTTCACTCACAAACACTTCAAGTATTTTTCTCTTTGGTTTTCAGACACCAATTTCACACTCTCCTTTTTCCCTTCAGCAACTATTCTATCTATCTTTGGTATCCATATTTGAACTGAAGCTTTCCTGCCAAAACACGAACTCAAACAGAGGGTGGCTACGATTTCCTTCTTCCAACCAAATCTGCATCCAATCTGATCTGATCCACCTTAGATCGCACACATGCATTGGAGGAATAAGCCATCATGCGTTTTTCATCTATCCAAAGTATGTTTTCCAAAAATAGAAAACTCGACCATGATTTCTGGTCTTCAAACCTGTTGACTCATTTATGACCCAATTGTTTCCTTCTCGAGGTCCTTTTGCAATCCGATTTCCTTTCTTTGATCCAGGCGCCAACAACTCCCTAATCTTTCTTTGTTGTTCATCCTTCCTTGAGCCATATTAATCTATTATTGACTCATTATTTGTGGTTGTTTCATTTAATGTCGGCTAACTACTCCAAAAACCATGTCGATGGAAATTTCATTGACCTCTGCATCCTCACCACCTCAGCTTCATGTGGCATCACATTGACATACATTCAGCTCACCAACACAAGGTCGGTTCAAAATTAAACATTCAACGAATCCTCATGCCAACACAAACCTTTACCAATAAAACCTTCTCCTGCTACTATCGACAGCATACATTACACCAGTAGCTCAACTTCACCTTTGATGGTTTATGATCTCTTTGTCACTCTGCCTCTTCATCACAGATATTAACACAAACAAATAGCCAACCTACAAACTGGTTACAACTTCCCATGCCAACACACAACCTCATATCACCTCTTATCGGTGATGTCACTAACAATCTCAACACCTGGTTATCTTCCATGCCTTCATACCGGTTTTGTCTTCCACCATACCGGTTGACAAGCCTCCATGTTAATCTTCCTTATGTCGAATCAATCTTCTTCATACCGGGTTGACATACCTCTACCGGTATCCTGCAATACCAGCTGACATTAATGACAACTCAATGCCAACAAAAAGTTTCACCATCGAAGCATCCAATTCTGAGATATGTGAATGTATAGAACTGTGAAAAGATAAAACCATATGTATTGATTTGCTACATTCTAGGCCTCATTTAACACTCTCTTCTTTTGGAAATCCTTATCAAACATACACATGTAGTGAGGGAAGAAAGAATCATTGACCCTCCTGAAATGATGTAAACTCTCTTTGAGAGTCAATTGTGGGAAATACTGATAAACAGGAATCTGACTTCTATCACTTGTGGTAGATAAACCTAGAAAATGCCTCATTGAAGTGGTTGCATAGAGAAGATATGAAGTCATGTAGAACTTCAAGATGGTAGGTACTTTGGTCAATTTCTCACACAATGCATCAACAATCTACTTGCCCCAGTAGATTTGCTTCTTATTTTGCCTAATGATGTGAATGTATTGATACATCCACTTATGATATGTATTAAAAAATGGGAGCCCTTTTACTCTACTAAGAAAAGTAATCAAATCATTGACCTCCTAGATGAAATCACTTCAAGGAAGAGTCCCAAGACACCTTGCGATTGTAGGCCTAGAAGTCTTCAACCAATTCTCATTGTTGTTTCTCCTGCACTTATCTAAGTTATTATCATAGTAAGTCACCATTGATTGCATGTCAATGTTGGCATATTGATCTATATCTGGACACTTGAAAATTGTGTCAAAGAAATCATCATTAAGCCTAATGAGATTCTTTTTCCCATCTATATCCTTCACTGATCTTGTTGTAGGATCATATTTGTTTTCTAGGGCTAAAACAAATTCAAGGTTCTGTGATGACATAGGGAATATCACAACTGGATGAATTCCACTATTAATGGTGGGCTCCATCTTGTAGAGGACACTAGGGGCTCTTTGAATCTTCTCATGAGTTCATCAAGATCTATCTGCCCAATTTTTGTATCTCCGATAATGTCAATATTAGATGATACAAAAGGAGGAAAAATTGGATGAAGCTCTTGCTTCTTGAACTTCATGGTTCTTTTGCTTGGTGACGGCTTCGTCATCTGAAAATAATTGCACTAGAACATTGAAAATATCATCACCATATTTGAGCTAATTAGCCTCCTTGCATGGATCTAAGAATTCCATTTGGTAGAACAAAAGCCTCTGATTGATCACAAATTGGCTTAAGATTTCCAATTTTTAAGTGTGTGCAATCAAGTGCAAATCAGACTTATAAGTCTTATTAGCAGGTAAAACAAGTGAAAAACATAAGTAGTGCATATTGGAGTTAAAGTTTGATTTGCATTGATTTGAAAAACTAAGCATCAAAATGAGGTGCATATCAGGTTTATAACCCCGATATGCACTTGGGAAGATCAAAGCATGAAGGTGCATATTGGGGTTATAACCCCGATATGCACTTTATATCGAATATTATAAATCAACAAACTTATGTTGTTAGTTAGGTTTATATCCCCAACTCGCACCTAACCAAAATTTTGTAGTGGAAATCAGAGATATAAACCTAACTAACACCATAGTAGGCACAACAAAGGAAGATGGTGGGTGGAAGGACTATGGCCCTACCACACACCATGGAAAGGCACAGTCAAAAGAAATAAGGATCTGATTTGGGTTTGAACCCAACTCACACCGCAAACTTCAACATTAAAGGAAAAGAAAAGGATGGTGAGGTGGGAATCACAATATACACCTCAAAGTATGCTTTGGGTGTATGTTGGGATTATCACCCCGACCTCTTAATGAAACAAAAAGAAACTAAGCCAAAGTTACTAAAGAAAAATTGTGAAAAATAAAAGGAAAGAAGCAAAGAAAAACATACCCAAAAATGTGATGATGACTTCGGCCTTGCTCAGATGGGGATCCTTGCGTGTCAAACTGATAAACCTCAAACAAAATGAGCAAAAAGAATGCTCAAATTAAAAATAAAAGAGGTGGAATCTAAAACAAAACGAACTCTTAAAAATAAATCAATGAAAATGTGTGCCTCATTATGGTGTATTTCGGACTTGTAAATCTGATTTACACCATAAGATCCCCAAAGCGATGTAAGTTGGACTTACAAGTCCGAAATACACGTAAAAAGACTACCAAGGCATAGTGTCAGGTTTAAAGTCCTATTTTGCACCTTGGAACCAAAAACGGTGTAAAGTCAGACTTAGAACCCAATTTTACACCAAAACAAGAAAAAACATCACTTCAAGTTAAAATTTGAATTTTAAATAATAAGGTGAGATTTTCAAGATTGAATAATAATTATTCAAAGACGAATGAGGTTACTAAAATGCCTAAAAACACTAACCTTAGAGAAATGAAGAGAAATTTAACAAAAAATCAGAGGAGGTTACCTTGTTTCTCTTGAAACAAAAATAAGGATAACACAACTAACCTCCTTTGTAGAGGGAAGTAGTTTCTAAAGTGGTATAATGTAAGAAATTTGACTCTAACAAAAGAAAAATTTGGTTCTTTTGAGAGTAAATTCTACTAAAATCTATTCGTTTTAAGACTATTTCAAATTAGACTGATATCTTAAACAAGAAAAATAGAAATAGATAACTAATATGCGTAAAGGAAATGAATTGGTGAAAATATTTTAAAATAGAAAAATAATTAGAACTCTTAATTAACAAAAATAAAATTTTTAGAAAATAGGGAACTTGTGGTCAAAATCTAAAAGTCACTAACGAGGATGCTAGCATGTCATGGACTCATGTGGTTGTCTTCATGTAGCACTATCATCCATATGAATAGTAGATGAAAAATGTCCACAAATAGTGTGTAAACATAACTTTTCAAATCAAATAACCTCCAGAGTTAAATGACTAACATTACAAAAATTTGTACAATAAAAACATAAAAAAATAAACAAAATAATAAGATTTAAATGTAATTCTCTAGATGCTTCTAGATTATATTGTGTGCAAAAAAAATTATCATCAACGTTTTGAATCACACTTCGTGATTCATCATCATAATGAGAGAAGAGTTCAAAAGAGATGAAAGATGGTAAGTTGCAAATTCAGACTGAATATAAAGATGAGAGAGAGAAGAGAGAGAAAGTGAGCACGCGAATTGAGGAAGAGAATAAAAAATAAACGACTAAACACAACTCATAAAAATATAATAATAAATAAGAAATCAAAACAAATAGAGAGACTCTTAATAAAAGTAAACTGGAAGATAAGCAAACAAAAATAAGACACAAAAAATTAAAAGGAAAAAAACAATGACACAAGAACAAGAGAATAAAATAGACCAAAATAAAAAGACACAAGAACAAGAACATATATAAACCGATATGTGTGTGTGTACACACACACATATAAAATTCAAACAACAAATAAAATAGACCAAAATAAAAAGACAAAAAACAAACTTGAGTCATTTTTTTCTCCTTCTAATTCTTTGTGTCTTACTTTTGTCTGCTTATCTTCTAGTTTACTCTTATTAAGAGTCTTTCTATTTGTTTTGATTTCTTATTTATTATTATATTTTTATGACTTGTGTTTATTGGTTTATTTTTTATTCTCTCCCTCAATCCATGTGATCTATTTTCTCATCCTAATGATGAATCATAGAGTGTGATTCAAAATATTGATAATAAACATTTTTGCACACAATTTAATCCAGAAGCATCATGTGAAGATTTAAATGTTTTAATAAAATGAATGAATAATAAATAAGCATTTACAAAACTCCATGTGGTTGAGTGGTTTGTAAATATCTACAAACACAAAGAAACACAAAAACTATTTGGGAATATTTGGAGAATTTGCCCTAGCCAAATCCCTACTTTGATGTTTCCACCTCGTAATAGCCAGAATAGAGAAATAAATACAAAGAGTGTGTAAATACTCCTATCTCAAGTATGTTTAGGAATGGTTAACACTATTATGTGCAATAATAAAATTAAAATAAAATAAAGAGGGTGGTGACAATCTAAAGTGTTAGTGGGTGGTGACAATCTAATGTGCTAGAGGGCACAAGAAATTCTTGTAGTAAAAATGATAAAATGAGACAATATCACCTGTAAAGGCTTGAAGTAGCCAACAAAGAGAGCTTGAGAGAGGGTTGTAAAAGTGTTGTAAGACAACGTAAGAGTTATTGAGCTTTCAAAAGTGAGAGCCAAGAGGGTTGTGAAATGTAAAGTTATATTTTATAAATGAGAAGAGGAGTGGAAGAGAATGGGCTCACAAGCCATTTGGAATCATTTTAAACTATTTTCATTGACTTGAGAAGGTGATGAAATGAAACTTATAGCCACCTAATGACAATTTCCATATAACCCAAAAGAGAAATCTATGTAAACAAGTATTTAGAATCCACATACAAGAGAATAGACAATATACCATCAAAAGATGACACAAGATATACCCTGAGAAAACCCTCAAGAGGGAAAAACCTAGCCTCCAAATGCATCCACAATCAATGTATTATTAAACAATAAACATTACAATAAATCTTTAGAGCCTCCATGAACACTCTAAAACATCAAGCCTTTCCAACACATCCTCCATGTGTCCAAGCATGAATCCACACATCCCACACCATGCTACATATATGCACTCTTCAGAAGAAGACTCTACAAGCCTAATACATACAATATACTAGGGGGCGGGCTAAATCAATATATGTCAATTTTACCTTAATTCAACATTAATTACCATTAATAACTTCTCAATCAAATCATGTAGCCAAAGCCATGGCGGCCTATCAGGGGATGATCCTTGCAAAGGAAGCCAAATGCACTAAAGTTTGGTGTGAAGGAGACTCCTTAAACATTATCAACTGTTTAAATATGAAATTCCCCTCGTCTTGGTCTATTAGTAATGTTGTTAAAGCTACTAGGAAAATTAGCGAAGAGTTTGACATGTGTGTTTTTACACATGTTTACAGGGAGGCCAACTCTTGTGCTGACTGGGCTGCCAACCTGGCTTGCCAATCAGGAGACATCATTACTAATTATGGTGAAATGGAGATTGCAAGTGAAATGAAAGCCTTGCTCAATCAAGACCGAAGCAGGGCTCATTTGAAGATAATGAAATTTTAAATAGGTGTCTTATCATAATTAATTGGCATGGATTCTGGGCACTCTCAAAGAATAACCACAGAAACCAGAGGGGAAGTGATCAAATTGAGAGAAGGAACTGCAAGGAAGGGGCTGAAAAAATGGGAGGTAACAAGAAGAGATTTGAACCTGCTTCCTACTCGGACTGGAGAAAGAATGATGAAGTCTGGGATATCCTCCAGCAGGGAGGAATGAATGTTTTCATGGAACGAATAAGTGGGAAAGACCCCACAATTACTTCTTACTTCATCAAGAATTGGAAAAATGGAAAAATTCTGATTGTCTCACAAATGATGAATGTTGACGAAGAGGTTATTGCTGAGGCCACGGGGATGTCTACTGAGGGTATGAAATTTTACAGGGATAGAGGAATATTTGACAAAGCTACAGACAAGTTTCTAGTTACGGATGGAGAGAGGCGAAAGATGATCAAAATTGACAATTCCTACCACTCCCCGAAGAGAATTTGCAGGCCTTGGAGGTTTGTTCTTTTCGCTTCTATTGAATACATTACCTTAGACGGTAGGTTTACCAGGGCCTACGAGCATCATTTCGTTCTTCTTAATCATTTTCGTCATATAGAGAGGGTTAGCCTTCCCTATTACCTAGCCTGTTCTATGGATCACACCATAAAGGAAATCCAGAGGGATCCTAAAGGTGATCATGCCCTTCACCAGGGGCTTATGGTCCTAGTTTATAAAATGCTAAAGGGGAAGTGCATTGAAAAGCCTATCAAAGGCAAAAATGCTAGAAACGAAACTACAGAAAGTAAGGATAGTGGTTTTAATTTCGACTCGAAAACTGAGGGAGAGTCGGAGGAAACTAGCAAGAAAGGGAGGATTAGGGCCAAGAAAAGGAGGATTATTGTGGATTCTGATATGTCGGACTCTGCAATTGAATCCCTTGAGGAAAAATTTGCTAAAAAAAGGAAAGGGAAAACCACTGGAAAGAAGCCTCAGAAAAAGAACATTAAAAAGGGGAACAATTCCGACTTCAATCACGTTCAGATTGAATTGGAAGAGGAGGCTGAAGAAAACAAGGTGGTTGATAGTCAGGACAAAGAAAGGGAGGGTAACCCGATGATGGATAATTTGGAGACCGTGAATACCACGAAGCTGCATAAGGAGGAAAAAGGGGATAAAAGTGACAATGGTGACAAAGACACTATTAAGGCCTTCTGTGAGACCATTGCTACTATGGTGAATTACAGTTGGTGACAAGCCCTTGGCGGAACATGTTAAAGAACTGGTTGTTGTTTTGCATAATGCACAAGCTATTGAATGCATGGTTTGAAAAATTATGGCAACGGAGAAAAAGGTCAACCAGATGGGAGATCCTAAGGAAATGGAAAACAAAATGAAAGATTTCAGCACCAGAATTGACAAGCTCGAGCTCAATGTAAAGAAGATAGCCGACCAAAACTTCCAAATCCTCAAATCCTCAGTGGACAACATGAACATCCTTATTAACAAGTTCGAGAATGATGCAGATAAGGAGGGTGATAAAGAGCAGTTGAACAAGAAAGGGCATGAAAGGAGGACCAGAGCGAACACAAAGAAAAAAGGTGACATTGAAGGTCGTGAGCTGGAGGATCTGAAGACCTCAGCGAACAACATGACACAAATGGTTGTTCACGCTGAGGAAATTATGAATAGTATTTAGTTTCTATTGCTGTCCCTGTTTAGGTCTCTTTGCTATCTTTATGCTTTCCTTTTGTTGTCTATACCGAGATACTTTATTATGTAATGTTGAGTTTAGTTGATCCCTTTTGGTGGGTTCATTTTGTTTTTTTGAAGTGACCAAGCACTTTTTTTAGCAATTTTCTCTCCTGGATTGTTCAAGGTTCGGGTACATTTCTAATACCTGCTTTTACTTAATCAAAACTTCTCAATCAAACATAGAAAGCACCAAGCAACAATAAGAAGAATAAAAGTGATCAATTGGATTTCTAGGTTGCAAAAGGTGGTGGCTCTTTCAATTGTCGAAGCAGAATATATTGCAATCACAAAAGGAGATAAGGAGATGTTGTAGTTGCAATAGTTACTCTATGACTTGGGTAATAGACAACAAGTTATCATTTTGTAAAGTGACAACAAAAATGCAATTCATTTGGCAAAAAAAAAAGATTTGTATTTATGAACAAAGCACAAGAACTTTGATATCATTTTACTCCAAAGTGCCCTCGAATAAGGTAAGCTAAAGTTGGCAAAGATACATATTAGTCTAAAGCTTAGATATGCATTTACTTTAAAGTTGTTTCAAAAGAGAAGCTTGAGTTACATAGAGCTTCTCTTGGTTATAACTAAGGTTTCAAGGCCACATCATCAAATATGATGCGACATCAGCTTGTTTTTTGTCAAGGTGTCCGAAACAACCCAAAAAAAAACGTGAGACCAATAGGTGTGCAAAAGGGGCTCAATACTTGTGCAGCTAATGTGACATTGCATAATTGGTTGCTTTTTACAACAAATTGTATATTTCATTCAATTATTGGTACTCATCATAGTAATAACAACTATTGGTACAATGTTGTACAAAAATTGAACATTAAATCAACAATATGGAAGTATTAAATCAACTACTTCTATCACAAGTATTGGAATGCCCTCTGTTGATCACTATGTTTGAAATAAAATAAAAAATCTTCCCATAGGATTGAAAACTAAAAGATTATCGGCCAAGATATTGTATCAAGCATCTCAAAAGAAGTTTCACCGAAAGGATACTTTCATCGAAATAGAGCATGACGTGTAAAGCACTACGCAAAAGTGTTTTCGGCAGAATATCACTGTTGATAAATATAGGAAGCCGCTCATCGATACTCTAGTTTCATCGAAAAATGAAAAGCAAAAAGTAAAAAGTGATTTCGAAGAAATACAACTGCCAAAGAAACTCATAAAGCATTCATCGATATGCAAATCTCATCGATAACATTATATCGAACAAAAACTGAAGTGTTTCATCGATAAAGGGGATATCAAAGGAAAGAGACTTTCGAAGAGCTTGCATGAACTTTCACCGAAGAACAAAACTCATCGAAATATGATTTCGATGAAACTTGCGAATAACTTATCGAAAGAAAGTTTATCGATGAAAAGATGATTTCGATGAGTCTTAAAAAAGGTTTTTCGACATGGGCTACTCACCGAAAAAGTAATATCGAGGAAAATGAGCTTTCGATGAAAGATCAAAACATTCGGCCGAAGACAAGGGTTTCATCGAAAACTTGACTTACGATCATTTTGATTGAACTGTACTTCCCGTGAAAGAGTTAAAGGCCCAAGTAAAGAATGTCACATCTGCAATTAAGTTTAAACATTTGAATAGCCGTTGTAGACGCAGAGACATTAACTGTGCACAAGTTGCCCATGCGATTACAGTTGAATTGATCGAATCTTCATAAGAGCCAGATTGATGCCAAGAGACTGAAAATTGCGAGGAACTTGTGAAAATTCGTGAACGACAATCAGAAGAGCCAGACATTTCTCCAAGTAAGTGTAATTTCTCGTATTTGCTGAAATTATGGAACTGTCTTCTTCTTCTAAAAAGAGTAGGAAAGGGAAAGAACTAAACCCTGAAGAGAAGCCCAAAAGACAGAAGAAGGAAGGAAGAGCTTTAACTCAGGATTTGCTAGACCAGTGCCCGACATCCAGCGTGAGGTCTAAAAAGATCAAGAGTGAAGAAGAAGGATTGGAGGATAGATTTGAAAATTTGGGAGACATCTGGACTGAAATCAGGGGACATGAATTGTTCCTATTTAGTTACAAAAGAAGGGATGCCCCTGAGACCATAAGTAATCTATGGAAGAAAAACTTAGGGAAATTGGTAGTCCCAAACGTGTTTGTGGATGTTGAACTAATGAAAGCTCTGGTAGATTGTTATAATCCGAGAACCAAAACCATATGCGACTACCGAGGGAATCCCTTGGCGGTGATTAACAAACAAACTATTGATATGGTATTTGATTTAGACTGGGAAGTAGAGGAGAGAATCGATATGCAGAAACTGTCACAAGAATTTTTTAGCTTGGAAAACATCTACAGGACATGGAGATTACCTATTCACTGGCCGAAAGTGGGTGGGTCCTTTGTTCTGTTCAGCAAAGATGACAAGGTGCCGTTTGATGTCAACCACTTCCATCCATATTTTAAGTATACATATTATGCTGCAGCCCAAGTATTAGGCCTAGAGGCTCATCCTCTCATGGATATTGGGGTTATGGTTATGTGTGTGGACTTACAATCAAAAGACCCTAGGTCATTTGATTATGCCACTTATGTTGCAGATGCCTTAAATCATGGGTTGGAGAAGTTAAAAGGGGACCTTGTGAATGTCCATTTTTCATTGTACTTATTGATGCATATTATTCTTTATTGTGGACAAGAAATCAATTTCTGGTCAGATGATTTCTGCATCAGAGCTTATGATAAGAATGGTTTGAAGAAACCAGTTCAGTTGTGGGTTTCTGCATGGGATCAGAGATTCATGAATAACCAGTACTGGCACTTTCAGGAATACTTTGTGAAACCCCTTAGTGCGGCCTTTGGGCAACATAGAGATTATACTCTGTCCCCTGAAATTAAAAGATTCCTTAGGCCAAAGGACTTCTCTCCGGAGTCACAGATTGATCACAATTGGGGTGATTGGTATTGCCACAATAATCATACAGAAATCAGGGTATTTGGGTATGAAGGAAAGCCACACATGCTTCCAATTACAGTACCAAATAGGGTGGCTAGCCTGGAGATTGTAAGACAACTATCTACTGTCAGTGCCAAACACCTTACAGATTTCGGTAAACAGTCCATCATTCCAGGTTTATTGGTTTTTTCTGATTTTATTGTTAAAAGTTCAAAAAGTTACCATCTACTTCAAAATAAATTAGACTACTATGGCATGACTCTGGGTGAACCTAGAGAGAACTTTGATCATGAGGGATATATAAGAGCTGCCAGGGCGTCACAAAAACTAAAGGCTAGAATACATGTGGCTAAAATGTCAGATGACTTGATCAAGAACCTTGAAAGAGAGGAGGCCAGGGTTTTGAGAGAAAGGAGTGAAATGACTTGGGAGGCCTTCAAATGGAAAAGGGCAAGGGGAATGGTGGATGGAGATTTACTTGGAAGCCTCCAAGATCCTCTGGAAATAGCCAAAAAGCTACTTCAACATGAAGTAGAAATCATGCATAGAGTGCCCCCACAATTCTTTCATTTTATCAACACTGAAAAGGATAGTCAACCATTGGCTCACATGTCACCAAAATCAGCTGCTAGTAGTATCCCTGCTGATTCCCCTAGAGAAGATTATCCTCCTGGTTTTGAAGTAGAGGTGAATGTGGACACTGGTGAAATTAACATTAAAGATGTAGTTGATATAAGGATGACAGAGCATGGAGATTTTGTTGCTGATGACGGATTTGCCTCTTCGAGGGAATTCCTTTCATTTTTTACCAGTATAAAGGGGCACATGTGAAACGAAGCATGGCTGGAAGACCAGAAGAAGAACATATGAAGAGACTGCAGGATGAAATTGATATCCTCATGAAAGATATGACCCCTGAGAAAGGGAGGAGATTACTAAAAGAGGCCGATGTTATCATCTTTTCTGGTTGGGATATAAATTTAGCACTTCTGTTTGACGGATTCTTGAAGAAGTAAGACTTGAATCAACAGGTGTTGCCTCAGGAGATAGACAAATTATTCCTAGGCTCCGGATATGATCCTGATAAGAAGGCTCTCCTACAGTGGGCGTTATATCCAAAGGGAAAAAGGCCTATTATTGTGGATATCAAAGAAACCTTTGGACACCTCATGGTTCATCAGGTTGGAAAGACTGACCCTAGGGTCACTGCTAAATTAAACTTGATGTTGCCAGATTAAATTTGGACCAGACAGAATTTTTGGTCAGGGAAAACATCACTTATAAGGGGTTGTATGAAAAATCTAAAGAGGAGAATCAAAAGTTACAAGCAAAAATATTGCAACTTGAGACAGGGACTCCCATAAACGAATATACCTCATATCCCACATGACGTAGCTTGGATGACGTTTCTGATGCTCTATACTGGAAGTGTCAAGCAGATAAGGCTACCAAACAGGCAAATAATATCCAGCAAAAGATGGATAAAATGGTCAATGATATCATCGGACACCGATTCAACACCATGCTTTCGCATGTTGAACCATATTGGAAGGTGTACACTGGAACTATAAAGGCATTAAGAGAGCATGAGAGATTAAAAGCACGATTGCATGAAGTACTAAATAGTATTGATACAATGACATCAGAGGAGAAGGCTGAAGGGACTGCATACATGGAAAATCATGTTAAACTCGAAGATATGCTAAGAAGAGATCTTAAGGAATTGGATGATGGGAGACCTATTGGAATGCCCTCGGTCCATAAAGAAGGAGAAGTAATATCTTTGGAGGATTTGCGGAATGAGCTTGTCAGCGTCAAGGATTGGGCTTTATCAAAAATGGATCGAAGCAAAGACATGGCCCCTACCGTCAACCAGATGATATTCGAATACCTGTCGCAAGGAGAAGAATTGAAGAAACAGAGTGCTAAAATCAAAACCTTCAAAGATGATGATTATATTCATCATTTAGGAATTCTTAATCTCTTTTTGCTTAAGTTTGTTAGAAACATTCAAACTAACGATTAGCATTTCGAAAAGACATGTCTTTTCATGAATAGCTTTCGTTCTCATATATATATGAGAATGGTTTTTGTAATATGGGGCGAAAAAAGACATAAAAAAAAGAGCAATGTATGACAGCCTGTAAGTTTTCTGTTATACAAACCTTAATGGAATACATGCTATGATCAATTGTTTTTCTTTGCGTATGTGTTGTGGATTATTTCACTTTGTTTTGGCAATCGCCTGTGATATTATCTAAAAGAGATAAGGTTATTCATATTCTCGAAATCAAATTTATGCTCTCTGTTATAAAAGTTAAAACATGAGTTTTGCTTGCGAATTGTAATTGTTCCTCGCAGAATTTAATTGACTGGTCCCTTAAAGGTAGGGTTAAATTCATTCAATTAACATATGATATAAGCATTTGATTGATTTCAAAAGAAATAATAACTGACAGGTCCATAAAGGGATGGATTAAAAAACTGTCTCACAGGCTCGCACAATAAGTTCTAAAGAAAGTATAATGACTCTGTAGCTCAAACAGCAAAGAAGGCACTGGTTAATTTCAGATTATACTTATCACTATATTCATCATATGTTATTTTAAAGCAACAGAAGTAATTAGGAAACATAGATCGAATAGCTTCTACAACAACAATCTTGAACTCATCTGCTATATCTCCATTCTAAGAACTTATGCCATTTTGAGACTAGGAGATATTAGATTAAGACAATAAATCTACTATAAAAAGCATTGGTTATTAGAAACAGCCGGTGAATAGGTATACCCGCCTAGGCCCTGCAGAACCTGAAGTGAGAGAATTAAAATCTGAACAGGTTTGCTCTATAATTTGGCCAAGTCAATTGGAGGGTTTGATCATAAGAGTTGGCATTTCCTTAGAACCATTCCAATCTGTTGATTTGAGACCCAACACCCTCAATTCTAGATTCTTTCCCCTAATTAATAAAAGAGAACCATATACTCACCTTTCCCATGAATGTAACCAATTTCTATGAATGAGTATTTATTTGATATCTTTGTTTTTCCACAGTTTACTTAATATTTTATTTGCTGTGTGTTTCCTTAACATTAGCCAAAACGGACATTGAGTACCTTTAACATTATCCAAAACGAACATTTCGTACATCATGATAGCGACGTGTTAGTCAATCTAAAACACGCGAATCTGTACTGTCGTTTTGAAACCAGAATAGACGCATCCCTCTCATCACATGCCTGGTATAATCGCTTATAATTATTTTGAAGTTTCCTTAATTTTAACTTTTCTCTTAGTGCTGCTTTGATCACAAAAATAATTCTTTTCTCAACTAGAATTCTTTCTGCTCAACGTCTGTTGAATATTCACAGAAATGGATGCTCTTTTGAAGCAATTGGAGAGACTACAGAGGCCAATAGATATGGTCCAAACTTTCCATGATTGCCAAATTAGAGAAGTCCCTGCTCGATATATTCTTCCGTTTGATCAAAGGCCATCTCTTGCTCTCGAAGCTCCACAATCTATTCCTGTCATTGATTTAGCAGCTCACCGCTCAGAAATAATAACACAAGTGGCCCAAGCAGCCCAAGACTGGGGCTTCTTCCAGGTTTGTACACTGACACTATTAAGATATACATACCCACATTAGATATTTTGAATATTTTTGATCTGAGACAGTGAATTCAGGGGTTTGGCTTTTTCTTTTGAAGATAATAAACCACGGGATAGATCTTGCATTGTTGGAGAGGGTTAAAGGTGTGTCACAAGAATTTTTTGATCTTCCTTTGGAAGAAAAAAGAAGACAGTGTCCAGTAAGGCCTGGTACTCATTTGCTTGAAGGTTATGGCCGCTTCTATGACATCTCGGATGACACAGTCTTGGATTGGGTTGATGCCCTCGTTCATTTTATCTCTCCATCCTCCGTCAAGGCAGTAGAACACTGGCCAAAAAGACCCCTCACATACAGGTATATAGAGTTAATAACATACGTAACCAATTTGCAATTTGAACCATGAATTGATGCTGATTGATTGGTGGGTGTATAATGAAGGAAAACCTATGAAAAATATGGAGAAGAGGTACTTAATCTTACAGATAAATTGCTGGGTTTTCTTTCTGAGGGCTTGGGGTTGGACTCTGATTATGTTCAAACCCTTATCAAGGAACCCCTGCTTCAGCTCAGAACCAATTATTACCCTCCTTGCCCTCAGCCGGATTTGGTGAATGGACTTAGACCCCATTCTGATGGGGATGTGCTCACTATCCTGCTAGATGACCAAGTTGTGGGTCTCCAAGTTCGGAAAGGAGTAGAATGGTTTAACGTATCCCCTGTTCCTGGATCGCTTGTTGTCAACGTTGGTGATTTCTTGGAGGTAGGTAAATTCTTTCAATTTTTCTCTTAGCCTAATGATCTTGTTTATATGCAATTAGAGTTTAGGAGACTGTTAAATTTGTTACACTCGAAGTTAGATTCTCAGAGGTCAATCTTGATGAAGGGTTGAAAGGGGGAGTAAAAACATGAAAGTAAACTTTGAATTTTTTTATTCATTAGTATGATATTACAAAAACACTATATCTATTGATTGAGCTGCAGCTCTATAACCTTCACACATGAATATTATTCTTCATATCATCTTCCTGACTCAAAACTGCATACAGACTCATCTTCTTATCACTAACAGCCCTGCGGAGGTGAACTTTGATTAGAGTAGAGAGAAAAATGCAGTCATACATTATATAGGAAAAGTAAACAGCTACAGAGGAGTAGAAGATAACCAAAAAAATACTATTTCCACACTACTCACAAGGCATCTGAAACCTACAGATAGTACAGGTTGGAGGAGTAAATGGAAAATCCATTCAAATCCAAGAAAGATCAGCTTTGACTGCTTCTATTTAATGCTGAGGAATTTGCCTGCAAATGGAGGATATGGAATTGGCAGAAGCAGCAGCAAATATCATTGTGCATACAGAGGATGTAAAGGTGGTTGTATACATGAAATAGTTGGGATTACAATCTCCATCACTCTCCTGAAATCTGAGATATCAATTCCAATTTCCTTCCTCACTTCTTTTACTGATATTTTGGCATCTAAAATCTTCTAGATCTAGAGATCGAACCTAGGAAATCTCATGATGCTATTGGAATGTTCCAACCATGAGCTTTGATCCTTTTGATTACCAGTCCATTGTCAATTCTGATGCAAAACATTTATATTTTCTCAGCAGCTCCCATAAAATCTCGCTGCAAATGCTTGGGGATCCTAGTGGATTCTGCTAGCCTCAAGCATGCTTACATAAATATAGAATGCTGTGCTATTCAACCATATTACTTCTTTAATTTTACACTTGTTTTTTCACAATAGACACCTCATATCCTCCTCTGATTTTCTGATCTCCTTTTATCAACTCTTCTTACTCAATTTGTTTTAAAAAAATGCTCTTCAACCTAATTTTGATTCTCTCTCTGAACCTTTTCTTTGGTGGCTTATGAATCAAGAGCTGCTGCTCTTTCCATCTTCTCTTTCATTAAATTGATGGCTTGCAAGCTTTACTTTAGTTAGATGTCCTCCTATGGAACAATGGTGCCTTCAACAGCTGCGGCTGTGACCTTTTTATCCTCTTCTACACGATCTTTGGCAGCAACAACAACAGTGATTTCTTATTTTCTGGAAACTAGTGAGCTAATCAATCTCCTTCTCCTCTTTTGACAGTGGCTAAACTTGTGAATTTTTTAAGTCTTCAACTGCTGCGACAGTTCTCCTTGGCGCTTGGCAATTTATTTGTTGGTTGGCAGTTCCTGCAACTTTAGTCTTCTCTGCAAACAGCATCAGGCTTGGCATCTCTTTGATGGTTTCTGTTAAGTTTGCACACTTCTCTTCTGGCTGTGGCCATCTTCCAAACCCTTTACTAGCAGCTACAACTTAAATCCTCAAAGGTAAGCGGACATCATTCAAGGCTATGGCCTTTTGTTACGTTTTCCCTTCCATTTCTGGACTAGAAAAACATCTCATCTCCTCCTTTCTAGTGACTGGGCTTTGACTACAACTGCTCCTTCTTTTTCTTTTCTACGGTCTTCACTTTTGTAACGTTTTCAGCTCTCCTCCAAACTTTAATTTTGCCCTCATTATGTTGCAGCAATTTCCTCAATCCACTCTCTTTAAGCACAATCGAGTGACTCTTTTACTTGACCTTGATAACTTACAAAGAACTACTATTTATGCAATCTCCTTCTATAACAGGTGGCTGCAGTCAATCTACATAGATCTGAGATCCTCCAAGTGCAGCGGTTAGCATGAATATTTTTGTCCTTTCCATTTGTTGCATCTCTGTCCCGTCACAGATCATAACCTCAGCTGCACCGAACTTCAGGTTGGCATGAAGGATAAGAGGGAACTCTTGGTCAGCCTTACCTCTTCCGCTTTAAATGCCTGTTTGTGGTGCAGTCGCGGTTTGGAGGGACCTCATGAGATCTATCCGGACTGTGCAACAGCACAACGGAAACAAGACAAGATGATGGAGGCAATGCAAAGCTGATTGAATTATATCATGAAAACCAATTATAATCTGCCGGCAATATGTGGACTGCAAGATTCGGCTCACAGGCCTAATACGTACATACTCAATTACAATGGAGGTCAACTCCGGGCCTCTTAATCCCCAGATCTATCTTCTATGTTCTCAGAATTTAATTCTACAAGCTAAATTACATTGATTTATATGATCTAGAGGGATCCGCGTTGGCCCAAGAAGAATCAAATGCCGATGAACAAAATGAAATGTGTAAAACTACCAAGTCAGCCTCTGCCAAAGAAAGTCCTCTGGAAAATCCAAAGGATGAAGTGCGGACCAAAGGGAAGGTTGGCCACACACCAAGGAACATTGGAAACAATGAATTGAAGCACCACAAGTTACAGAAATGATCGGCAAGATTCACCAATAGGAAAATAGGTCCAAGCGGTTTCGGTGTTCTAAGCTAGAAAATTGTCTCGGAATCCGGAAGCGATAACTTGTTGGAAAAAGATCCAAACGTCCTGCAGACCTAGGGTAAGGAAATGCAAAAAGAAATGATAAAACAACAAAACAGGAAACAAACTGAGAAGAAATGTTTTTGGTTGATGCAAGATTCCCAAAAACCAGGGATGCTCCTACATCAGTTTGTAAAACTGGATAGTGTCTATTGCCTCTGGGGCCTCCACCATTAAGTGGGGTCTCAGGGCGGAAAACACATAAGCTGTATTAGCAGCCTTTGCTCCACCATTCTGTTTTCCAGTTTCTTCCTGGGCCATTCTCTTCTCTCTCCCACCACAACTTGCAACTCAAACAATCTTCATCTTTTACCCCAAGAGTAGAATAAGTAAATAAATGATTCTCTCAAATCTTTCCCGCTCTGGTACCAGATGAAGGGTTGAAAGGGGGAGCAAAACAGAAAATAAACTTGAAATTTTTTTATTCATTAGAATGATATTACAAAAACATTTCATCTATTGATTGAGCTGCAGCTCTATAACCTTCACACATGATTACATTCTTCTTCATGTCATCTTACAGATTCAGAACTGCATACAGACTCATCTTCTTATCAACTAATAGCTCTGCGGAGCTGGACTCTGCCTAGAGTGGATAGCAAAATACAATGTAAACTAAACAGCTACGAAGGAGCAGAAGATAACAAAAAGCAATATTTCCAAACTACCCACAAAGCATGTGAAACCTGCAGATAGTACAATGGTCCGGGTTGGAGGAGTAAAGGGAAAATCCATTCAAATCCAAGAAAGATCAGCTTTGACTGCTTCTATTTAATGCTGAAGAGTTTGTCTGCAAATGGAGGATACAAAGGATATGGAGTTGACAGAAGCAGCGGTAAATATTAATGTGCCTAAGGAGGATGTAAAGGTGTCTCTATAGATGAGGTAATTGGAATTACATTCTCCAACACTTAATGCAGTGTACTTTTATTGGTTGTCTATGTCTAACTCTGGTTCGAGCCTTAGGACCTCCTATTAATATTCTGTGGTGCTCTAGTTAGACTAGGAAATCCAAGCAAATAAATTTATAAATGTGGCTTTTGAATTCTGGAAGAACTCTCTATAGTCTAGATTTCAAAGAGATAAGCAGCTGGGGCAGTAAGGTATTCCTGCTTTGCTAGGAGATCCTAAGTTTGAGTCCAATCTGGTAAGTAAAAAGTAATATATAGGTTTCCCTTGCTTGTGAAGTGCAGTTAAGAGTGTAAAGTATCTTTCTCATGCATCAGCAGTTTTACTTTTTATTTGTAAAAGTAGTTTTGCAACGTTGGTAGTTGGGAGGAAATCTAAACCAAGTTGCATGAGCATGATTTATGGCTTGTAAAGTCCAACTCAGCAATTATGCAGGTATGCTTGGTATTTGTATGGATGGATTTGCACTAGAAATGAAATGCGCTTTGATTTTAAAATACCCTACTGATGGATCATCTGATCAGGTGTGCCTATTACTCGGAGGAATATATCTTGAACATTTTTATTTTGCAGTTTACATGCAAGATATCCAGCTCATAAGTGGTTGAGATTTTTAAAGATGAATTTTGGGTTCTATAATGGCAGATTATAAGCAATGGAAAATACAAGAGTGCAGAGCACAGGGCAGTGGCAAATACAAATCAGTACAGGATGTCAATTGTCATGTTTCTAAGTCCACAAGATGATGTGCGGATTGCTCCAGCACCTGAGTTGATTGATGAAACTCATCCCAGATTGTATCATTCTACTGTATCTCATGAGTATGGAACCAGTTATGTGAGCAAGGATGTTCGAGGAAAAGCTCCACTACAAGCTCTTCTTATAGAGCAGGAGTCTTAGAATGGAATCTGTATGCTTCTAGCATTATGTGATATTATTCTTGACATGTTAGGACTGTTAACTAATGGTAGGGTCCAAATTGAAGAAGAGTACAACTCAAAATCATTGTTACAGAAGGAATCAAAATATCTAAAAGTAAAACTTCTGATACATGCTTCCATCTACCCGACACCAAACTCCTTGATAGATTATTCTACCTGGATGTCATAATAAACTTTATTGGTAGAAACAAGCAGGTTGTCTTATATGCATATGATGTTATGTCTGTTAAACCAAAGGAGATAAATTGAATAGTCTTAGAATGGAATCTGTATGCTTCTAGCATTATGTGATATTATTCCTGACATGTTAGGACTGTTAACTAATGGTAGGGTCCAAATTGAAGAACAGTACAACTCAAAATCATTGTTACAGCAGTAATCAAAATATCTATAAGTGAAACTTCTTCTACATGCTTCCATCTACCCGACACCAAAGTCCTTAATAGATTATTCTACTTGGATGTCATAATAAACTTTATTGGTAGAAACAAGCAGGTTGTCTCATATGCATATGATGATGTTATGTCTGTTAAATCAGAGGAGATAAATTGAATATATTTGTACATTACTAGTGATTATGTTTATAGGAAATGGATATATGGGTTGTGTTTGAATAGAGTATGCCATATTATTCATTACCCAGTTTGTAGACTAAATGGTCACTCTAATGCCGTCAATGGGCCGAATCGCATGGGCTTTTTATTGGAAGTTACCCTTGTCTTCATGTTCATTTCTTTATTTTCTTTATAAGGGCCTGATTCAAAATTTAGTCAGGCTGAATCTAAATCTTAATATTTCATCTAATTTATAAGATCCAATATAATGTTAAGAGTTATACTGTTTTGGGCTTATTATTATAGAGTTTCACAAGTAAACTGATTGATTTTTATTATTGATATAATTTATTGTGTCAAAAGATGTAACTATAATGGATGCAAGAGGTGGATTGTAATGGCTAAATGTGTTTACAAAACATGTCGGCATTAATACAATGATCATTTCTGAATTATATCTTTTACATTTTTCTATTTTAAAATTTAGCACATTATATATAAATATTTAAATATTTTTGAAATAGAAAGTGATATGCTCCCTAGACTCAGTCTAGACTAATCTTGTCGATTTCAAACAAAAACATGTATTGACCTAGACTAAATAAAAAATAATATGTGGAAACAAATGCATGACGATGTTTTTTTTACTATTTTTAGAGGGGGAGTGTGAAGGAAAAGTTGTTTGGCTTTAGGACTGAAGAATGCTTATAAATCAGTTACAGTGCTAAAATTTGTGTGGTTTAGGATTACAAAATGATCATAAAAATTGATTCTATTAATTATAATTATAATTTTTTTTTTTTGTTATATTTTTGTTCAACTTTATTAATCAAGTTCAAATTTTTGATGGAAGATTATAGCAATTTCAATGGACTTGGCTTTTGTTGTAGTCTAGCTTTTATACTTTATGTGAGCTAATAGATGATTATCCAATCTCTCTTTAGAATCTATTGATTGGTGGTAATAATAAATAACTTTGCCAAGCAATCGTATGACCAAGTTGTGAGGGCTCTTAACCTTGATCTACCCCTTATAGAAAAAAAGGTCAAAGATAAAAACAAGAAGCCCTATAATGTATACTTTTTGCTTCATTTTAATCACCAAACCTAAGCATGCCACTATTGTTTATGTTTATGTGTGTTTGTGTGTGTATGTATGCGTGAATGTATGTGTGTGTGCATATATGTGTATGTATGTGTGTGTCCATGTGTGTATGTATGTTTGTATGTGTGTGTGTGCATGTATGTGTTGTTTGTATGTGCATCTATGTGTATGTGTGTGTATCTATTTATGTGTATGTATCTATGTGTAAGTGTGTGTATGTGCATCTATGTGTATGTATGCATGTATGTATGTATGCATGTGTATATGTATGTGTGTGTATCTACGTGTATATGTATGTGTGTGTATGTATGTGTCCGTGCATGTGTGTATGTATGTGTTCGTGCATGTGTGCATGTAAGTATGTATGTATGTGTGTGTGCATGTATGTGTGTATGTATGTGTGTGTGTGCATGTATATCTATGTATGTGTATATGTTTATGTATGTGTGTGTGTGTGTGTATGAGTGTATTTGTGTGTATGTATGTGTGTGTATGTATGTGTGAATGTATGTATGTGTGCATATATGTGTATGTATGCGTGTATGTATGTGTGTGTGTTGTTTGCATGTGCATCTATGTGTATGTGTGTGTATGTATGTATGTATGTGTATGTATCTATGTGTATGTGTGTGTGTGCGTCTATGTGTACATGTGTACATATGTATGTATGTATGTGTATGTATGTGTGTGTGTGTGTATGTGTATATGTATGTGTGTGTATGTATGTATGTGTGTGTGTGTGTGCAAGTTTGTGTGTATGTGTGTATGTATGTATGTGTGTGTGCATGTATGTGTGTGCAAGTATACATGTGTGTGTATGCTTGTATGTATGTGTGTGTGCATGTATGTGTTGTTTGCATGTCTGTCTATGTGTATGTGTGTGTGTGTATGTATGTATGTATGGGTATGTATCTATGTGTATGTGTGTGTGCATGTGAATCTATCCATATGTGTATATGTATGTATGCATATGTATGTGTGTGTATCTGTGTATATGTATGTGTGTGTATGTATGTGTATGTATGTGTGTGTGTATGTGTGTGTATGTATGTATGTGTATGTATCTATGTGTATGTGCATCTATGTGTACATGTGTACATATGTATGTGTATATGTTTATGTGTGTACGCATGTCTGTGTATGTATGTGTGAATGTATGTATGTATGAGTGCATGTATGTGTGTGTGCATGTATGTGTATGTGTGTGTGCGTGTATGTGTATGTGTGTTGTATGTGTCTGTATGTGTGTGCATGTATGTGTATGTGTGTTTGTATATTTGTGTGTGTGCATGTATGCGTTGTTTGCATGTGTGTCTGTGTATGTGTGTGTATGCATGTATGCGTGTGTGCGTGTATGTGTATGTGTGTGTGCATGTATGTGTGTATGCATGCATGTGTGTGTGCATGTATGTGTGTAAATGTGCATCTGTGTATATATGTGTGTGTATGTATGTGTATGTATGTGTGTGTATGTGTGTGTGTGTGTATGCGTATGTATGTGTGTATGTGTATGTATGTGTGTATCTGTGTGTGTGTGTATGTACGTGTGTGTGCATGTGTGCATGTATGTGTGTATGTATGTATGCATGTGTGCATGTATGTGTGTGTGTATGTATGTATGCATGTGTCATTTTTTTAAGTAGTGGTATTGTTTTTTATAAATTGTAATATAATGGTTCATATTGCCACCTTAGGATGTGCAATATGACTCCTCAGGACACCATATGATGTCATTACGGGTTTTATTGCGTTCTAAGGGGTCATACATGTGTGTGTGTCTACACCAATCTTTCAGTGCAAGTTCTGTGGAAAAGATTTGAATATGAAAAATACCAAACAAAGTCAAGAGCTGAATAAAAAAAAATAATGTGAAAGAGAGTGAATTGTCTTACAAAGAGTTCATGTGTCGATTTCTGGACATGATATATCCACATATCCTACAGTGTCATTGCGCAAGATGGCAAACACAACAATTTCGTATCTCAAAAAATTATTTTCCTCCAGGTTGTATTATTTCCATAGTAGACTTCTTTGAGAACTATACGTCCAATCCTCACAGAAAGATTCAAAGTCAATACTATAATTCTGAGCAAGTTGCAATTTCCGTACAAGTTTTATATAGACATGCAGAGTTATATGTGGATGGTTTAGAATCTTATGAAGATGAACACATTATCATTAAGGAAGTTCATTTTTATATCAATGATGATACTTGCCATGACGAGTTATGTAGCACATTGTTTTGAGATGTTTTTTGAAAATATCATAGATTGTCGGATAAGTGCTTCACAACATTGGATTTGCTTTGATGGATGCGCTGGTAAGAATAATTAAGTTTTAATTAAACGTCTTTTAATTATCTAGTATAATTAAGTTTTCTAAACTAATAAATATTATATATTTGATTGTAACTTCATAGGACAATTTAAATTTGCAAAAGCATTCAATTGGTTGTCACAAAAACATGCTAAACGCGGTCTAAATTTTTTGTAGAACTTTTTTGAGGGTGAACATGGAAAAGGAGAGCATGATGGAGCAGGAGCCTGTGTGAAGCGTGCACTTCGTCAACATGAACTTGGAGGTACATGTTCAATGTTTATAGGAGAGTGTGTATCTTATGGGTTAGAGTTAAATTGCTAAAATAAGTTAATGTGTAGGTAACAACATAAGAAATTCAAATGATATAGTAGAATGGTGCAGAAGCCATTTTGGTTCTCGCAACACGACATACAACAAACGCTATTTTTGGAAAGTTAAAGATATTGATCAATCCAATCCTTATAATTGTCAAACAATTAGTGACATTAGAAAATTGCATCAAGTGATGACTACATGACATACCAAACCTCTTGTGATTCAGGTAAGAAAACATAGAATTTGTTTTTGTGTTGACTGCATCGAAATTAAGTCAGGTCTACATAACTTAACAAACCTATTGTGATTCAGGTAAGGGAAAATTCATGTTTTTGTGTTGACTCCATTGAAAACAATGCAAATATTCAACAATGTTAGAACATTAGAGATGAATTTGTTTCTGAATGGGAGATGAAACAATTAGTGGCAATGTCTCCTTATGAAGATAGTGACATTGTAGATATTCATGATCCTCTATATTCAACAAATTATGAGCATGTTTCTGATTTAGTTGTGCCAGGTACGTTTTAAATTTTAATTTAATTCAAATTCATGTCTATACATTCAGACATACACTTTATAATTTAATTGTTTGTAATTTGTGGTGTATAGGTGATATTTTTGCCATGGTTGCAAATCCTTACAATGTAGAAGGGGTTGACTATTACCTACTACGATGCACAAGACCAAAAAGTAAATTGCCAGAATCAGTGGAAAATGATGATGGACAACAATACCCCATTGGATCAGTCGTTGTTGAAGGTATTTATTATCAACAAACGAAGATAGATAACAATGGTGTTACATTTACTGAATACAAGCTCAACCAAAAAGTTTTGCATTATAGTCACTTAGTTATAGCAACAAGACTACAATTTGAAACTTTATAAAAAAGAGGTCGTTGCCCCCAAAAGTGGAGGTTGCTTATCGAAGATCATGAAAAGATATTAGAGATAGTAAAAGACAGAGAGGATCCAAATTTTATCTACCATGAGCTCACTTGATTTATTCTAGAACAAGTGATTGCATGTATTTTTTTGAGCTATTTTTTGGATCTTCATACATATGTACATATGTACATTCGACAATATTTTGGATTGTCGTACATAAGTATGTATGTACATTCAAGCTATTTTTTGGATCTCTATACATACATACATATGTATATATGTATATAAATACATATGTACATATGCACACACACACACACACACACACACACACACACACACACACACACACACACACACACACACACACATATATATATTTGAGTTAATTTGCACACTTTCATTTAATTTGTCTTAGTGGATTAATTGATTTAATTAATTACTTCAAGTAATTAAATCAAATCAACAATTAATGTAATTCAACTAACTAATTAATTGATTAATTGATTTAATTAATTTATTCAAGTAACTAAATCAAATCACAACTAACAAATATCAAGATTTATCATCTACAATAACATGATCAATTCTATATATGTAACTTGAACTAATTATTAAAATATAATTATATGAGCTCATAGACACATGTAAATAACAAACAAGAAATCTCATCAAATAAGTGTCAGGTACATAAACAAACATATACGTATAAAAATATCATCAAACAATTGTCATAAAAATATAATATCATCAAACAAGTGTCAGATACATATAAGTATAAAAAGGAGTACATGCACGAGCTACATATAATATCATCAAACAATGATTAGTGATCCCTAAACTAGCTCAGTGGGCCCTCCGCTGATCCATGATCTGAATGCTCTCCCTGCACAAGAAAGTACATGTACATGTTTAGCACACACACATATATATATATATATATAAACAAAAGAAAATATTATCTAACTATTACTTGCATGGAAATTTTACTTCAACATAAGTACATGTGCAAAATTTACCTGATGTGATCCACTTGATGAATGAGTAGAGCATGCATGGGCTACATGTGTCCGAGATGAAGAACTCAAACATGCATGTTAATAATCTCCTAACATCTCCAATGGAGCACCACACTGTAAATAATCCCAAATTCAAAATGTGTTAAAAATTTTGAAGTTGAAATCCACTATTTAAAATCAAATAAATGATGACCTTAAAGAAAAAATAATGTATACCTCACGAGAATCCAAAGCTCTTCCAATGCTGCTAATCTCAGATGTATGGATGGATACCTCATCAACATCTAGATCCAATGTTGCATCCTCTAAATCATGAACAAGTAGATTGGTAAAGCCACCATGAGCTCCAACAAGAGGTGTGAAAGTCACAGGCCGCAGCGGTGTAGGTTGTAAGGGCCCAGGTGTCAGATCAAGTGGTGTAGGCTGAGGAGGTGTAGGATCAACATCAGTATGTGGTGGAGGGGTTGGAGGGTGCATTGTGGCTCCCTCATCTCTCCCCATATCACCCTAACATGCTCCACTACCAGTGTCTCTGTGTACAAGGCGTCTCACCTCTCTCGATGCATCCTCGAGTGGGATCCTAAGAACCATTGCAAGAGTTGTATATGCATCCAATAGGTCACTAGACAACAATGCACTCATTCACTATAAAGAATCAACCTTTGTCAACCAAATGGCGTCAACAGGAGATGGTATGTCCAAATGAGCGCAAGGATTAGAGCCATTGCTAGATGTCGCCTCTGTATCTCGCAAAATGGTAATTTGGGATTGTAATAGATATAGATCCTAATGTGATTAGATGTCATCTAACCAACCTATGTGGCAATCTCTATGATGCTGGAGTAAATATCTCATCTAGTATCATCTACTGCTGCATCACCTTCCTGTGCTAACTCCAAACATTTTGGTTGAACCAAAAGGTTTGGACCAACTAGTGCTCGTTTATTAATGAGCGTCGATGCCTCTGGTTGTCTGTACCTATCACAAAGCCTCCCCCTACCTTGTCCTACATTCCTTGGTATACTAGTATAATCCACATCCAGGGCCATATGAAATTCTGCAAACAATTGTTTGTTGAAATAGAGTGGCAACTCATCCTTTTGTGGCCACCTACCATGAGCTGCCAACCATGTAGGATAAATGAAAGGGGCCACCATCAGATCAATGCATCTGGTGAATAAATAAACCCTAATCCTCCCTATATGTGTCTAATAGTCAGGGAACATGGTATGGACCTGTGTAATAGAAACACTCATGTTCACGGTGTCCCATTTCACCATGCCAGTCACACTCCTAGAAAGGGATGCATATAAAGAATCAGTAGAGATCTCATCAAAAGGATTGTATGTCCTAATGGTCTCAATCATGGAAAGTAGTTGATCCCTAATAGCCTTTTCCCTTTCCTTATTAGGATGGGAAGGGGTAACAAGTATGGTGGTATCAAGGGTGTCTATGGACCTCTACAAGGAAAGAATGGTCTCAACATAATTTCGAGACTTGCACTGTGAATCATTGGACCAAACTATCTAGATGTGTGGTTGACACCCTCAAGGTGAACACTACCATCTGACATATGATCATCCATGTAAAAAAATATTTGTACATGTGTAATAAAAGAAAATATTAATTATTTAATTTAACTATTTTCAAATAATTCAAATACACATTAACATACACACTATTTTCAAATATTCAATTTAAAGCAACATTAAAATTAAATACATACATACATACATGCATACACATACATATACACATACACAAACACATACATGTGCGTATGTATGCATGTGTATGTGTGTATGGGTGTGTGTATGCATGTGTATGTATGGGTGCATGTGTGTGTACAGTTTAGGGTGTAGGGTGTGTGTATGTGTGTGTGTATGGGTGTATGTGTGTGTAGGGTTTAGGGTTTATGGGTGCATGCGTATGTGTGTATGGGTGTGTGTATGTGTGTATGGGCATATGTACGTACACATACACACACACATACACATACACATACACATACACATACACATACACATACACATACATGTACGTATGGATGTATGTGTGTGTATGTGTACATGTACATGTACATATGCATGCATGTGTATGTGTGTATGGGTGTATGGGTGTGTGTGTGTGTATGTATGGGTGCATGCGTGTGTACGGTTTAGGGTGTAGGATGTGTGTATGTGTGTGTGTGTGTGTGTGCAGGGTTTAGGGTTTATGGGTGCATGTGTATGTGTGTATGGGTTTGTGTATGTGTGTATGGGCGTATGTGCATACGTGTACACATACACATACCAATACACATACATGTACGCATGCATGCATGTGTGTATTTGAACATGTACATATGCATGCATGTGTATGTGTGTAATGGGTGTGTGTATCCGTGTGTGCATGGGTGCACGTGTGTGTATGGTTTAGGATGTAGGGTGTGTGTATGTGTGTGTATGGGCATATGTGTGTGTGTAGGGTTTATGGGTACATGCATATGTGTGTATGGGTGTGTGTATGTGTGTATGGACATATGTGCATATGTGTGTATGGGTGTATGGGTGTATGTGCATATGTTTAGGGTTTCTAGGGTATGTGTGTATTGGTGTATGTTTAATTTTGGTAAGTTTGATTTCAATGTGTATGTGTATGGTGTTTTATGTGTGTATGTGTCTATGTTTTAAAATTTCATTAAGTTTAATTTTTCTAATGTTTTAAAACAATAAATAAATAAATTTTTTAATTATAGCTACAAAAAAAATTAAAAAATAAAATAAATTAATTTTTTTAATTATAACTACACTAACAAAAAATTAAAAAACAATAAATAAATTAATATTTTAAATTATATCTACAAATAAAAAATTTAAAACAATAAATAAATTAATTTTTTAAATTCTAACTACAAAACAAAAACATAAAAAACCAAGAAAAACCAAAAAAAAAAACCTACTTGGCAAGAAGGGGGTTGGAGTTAAGCTCTTCTTGTGTTCGACCGAACTCCCAAGCAGCTCACAGTGCAAATGAGGGGGGTGGACCGAATTTTGGTTTGATAAAGACTTTTATTTGGCCGAACTCAGTTTGGTCGAACTCAGTTCAGTTGAGCTCAGTTTGGCAGGACAAAAGGGGCCACACAGCGCAAAGCAACGCCCAAGGAGTCCGACCAAACTGAGTTCGGTCAAACATGCCCAAGTTGGCCCTAGGTGTGACACACTTTTGTGCTTTGGCCCAAATATTTTTGCAAATGATTGCATCTGAGAAAGTTAAACTCCAAATTTTCTTGCAATCCATTGATGCAACATTGGTGGAGGGAGGAAAAGTTTACAAAACTTGTCTAGATTTTGCAAGCAGATCTCAGACTATAGGAATAATTTGATTCAAATTTCTAACTCTTATAACCCGATAGTTAACCTAACCAGTTCTTTCGATGGTCCAATTTTGGCTGTCATGGATCAAATTTGGAAATTAGAGAAAGAAAGGAACAACATAATAAAGCGAGCAACTGAGCTCCAGAATTTCATAGATCCCTGGTTGGATAATCTGTTATTTCATAAGACTGAGTGTATATCTAACATGCAAAAGGAGGATCCCACCGAATCAGAGGCAATTGAATATTACGTCAGTCTCTTGAATGGATTCACCTCCATTCTTGACTCTCTCAAGCAAGGTTGGGACACTTACTTTTCATTTTTGAAGACTATTTATGCTGATATTTTGAAACTTGTATAGAACCGACACATGTATATCTCTATACAACATTCTTTGTGGGCATCCCACTTTGTCATTGGAGAAGTACAGTGAAAAATGTATATATAACTTAGGGGGAGTCTATCTAATGTATATAGCAGTTGTGTACAACTTAGGGGGAGTAGATTCAGAGGCAGATTCAGATATGATCATTTTTCACATGAGTGTTTCCATCAATGCCAAAGGGGGAGATTGTCGGCAATTGACACTCATCCAGTAAGGCTAATGGCATTTAGGGTTGTTATTGATGGGAACTCATCTGAAAACTCATCTTTAGGTGTCTATATTTATTATCGGGAGTCATTGATTCATCATTTTTCTTTGATTGGGTTAACCGGTATTCACTACACTCAACTGGTATATTCACTTTGCTTTACACCCAATTAAGTCTCGGTCCTGGTAACATGTCTTTGGAACTTGATTAAGGATAGGACCTAGTTAACCCGATTATTTATTTCATGGAATTTTTGGTAGCGTATGAAGGATGACATGGTCATTGGGATTATGCATGATATACCTTGTGATCCAACAATCGACAGGTTTATTTTCTTCATTGAGGCCGACATGTTCAACAAGTTAAAAGGGTATTTATGGAGATCTTTTAGCGATGGATTTAATGAGTTGGAATGCAATTTTGATTGCGAATGAGTCAAAGATTGATGGTATGCTTTTTGGTCAGTGAAAGGAAGCTTTTGTACATAGTTTCACATGCACAGTCTCAACCGGTTGCAGAACGGGATAAAACAGAGTATCAATAATTGGCACACAGAAAGAGTTAACAAAGCTTAAACCAAAACTTATCTAGCATGGTCAGATGCAATTATAAGTTTATTTTTCTTATTGTATTTACTATGTAATGTTGTGTAAGTTAGTGAGACTTCTATTTGAGCAGTGAGCTCTAGGCAGTTGGCCTGATTGCATGTGCAATCCCCTCTATGTAATATTTGTATACCTTGATCAAGTATATAGATATTGTGGGTATCAGCCCCACTATGATTTTTCCCTTTGCAGGGTTTTCCACATGTATAAATACTGGTTTTATGGTTGTTCTTCTTTATGTCTTATTTGGTTTATGCACTTTAATTTTATTTATTGTTAACTGGTTCATAAGCAATAAGTTCATAATTAGTTTTACTAGTAGAGCACCGATTCACCCCCCTCTCTCAGTGTTCTTGCAATCCAACAGGTAATGCCTCTGAGGAAGCTGACATGGACTCCTTCGGTGGACAAAAGGATAAGTTGGCGAACCTGTCCTCCAATCAGCGTGGGGGAGGTGCTACATGACACAATTGCCACTAAGGGTGATATTGTTGACTCTACATTTTGCCCCGACTTTAGCAAGCATGTCTCTATTAAGATATGCGAATGCCTAAGCTAAAGTATGAAAGGTAGAAAAGGTGAAGAGGAGAAAATATCATGATAGGGAAGTAGATGCTTGTTGATTAGACAAAATTTCCCCCGATGATATGATGCTAGAATGTTGGAATAAAAATTGGTACTTGGAAGATCGAAAACACACTAGCTATAGTCTAGCCTAATGGATGATAAGATATGATAAAGAATTTGGAACAAAGCACAACAAGAACAAGCCTTTCCATGGAGGAAAGTCCCTAATGATGAAAATATACAAGATAGGGCGGTCGCTATTGGTACAATATATGTAGATATGGTTAGCACGATGCTCCATGCTAAGAGCCATATGATAGGGCATGATAAACCGATATGGATGACAATACGATAGGGAAAATTGGAATGCTGATATGGATAACCATATGATAGGGCAAACTGGAATGATCATCTGGATAACCATATGATAGGGAAAATTGGAATGTCAATATGGATAACCATATGATAGGGTGAATTGGAATGCCGATGTGGATAACCATATGATAGGGCAAACTGGAATGCCGATATGGATAACCATATGATAGGGAAAATAAGTTAGCTAACATGGGTAGCGACATGCTATATTACCATGCGAGAGGGCAATTGGAATTGGAACATAGCAGATAGGCCTCTACCAAGGCAAGCAAGATGATGCAAATTAGAAAGATGGTTTAGCCCCCATGTAGGAAATCTTTGGAATAGATCAAGTGGTTTGGCCCCCACCTAGGCGATCTTGGAAAGAAAAGATCAAGTGGTTTGACCCCACCTAGGCGTACATGATAAAGCAAATGCATGAAAAGGCATAAAGATAAAGACACAAATGAAGAAATGATGATATGATGCCCCCCCTTAGAATAAGATATTTGGAAGAAATGTTTTATTAAAAGAGGTGATTACAAAGCAAGTTTGAAGCTAAGAGTGATGAAGGCATATTTCTTGGCTATTCCACCAAGAGTAAGGCCTATAAATGCTTCAACAACCAGACACAAAAAATTGTTGAGAGTGCTGATTTTTGTGTAGATAAATGTCCTAAAGTTTCAGAAGGAACCATTTCTGAGAAGAAGGATGAAGATCCTTGCATTTTTCTTTTGGAACTTGAAACTCTCAAAGCAAAAACCAGTAAGGCAAATCCCAATGTACTTGTTCAACTGGAACAAATAAATTCAAAGGAAGATGATAATGAAGAAGTTGAACTTGAAGAGAATGATCATGTTATCCCTAGGTATGTGAGACTAAATCATAGCCCTGAACAGATAATTGGGGATAAGGATGCCGGTGTACTAACTAGAAGGAGAATAAGAGAGAACTCTTGCATGATCTCCACCTTTGAACCTAGAAGTTCTAAGGAGGCATTTATTGATGATCATTGGGTGAAAGATATGGAGGAGGAGTTGGATCAAATTGAGAAAGACAACACTTGGACCCTAGTATCCCGACCAGTAAACAAGAATGTTATAGATACTAAATGGGTGCTTAGAAACAAGTTAAATGAAGATGGTGTTGTAGTTCGCAACAAGGCAAGATTAGTATGCAAAGGTTATGCATAAGAAGAAGGAGAGGATTATGGAGAAACTTTTGCACCAGTAGAAAGAATGGAAGGTGTCAGAACATTGCTTGCATTTGTAGCTCATAAGAAGTTCAAGGTATACCAAATGGGTGTCAAGTCTGCATTTCTAAATGGGATACTGGAAGAAGAGGTCTATATAGAGCAACCTAATGGTTATGCATTGACAGATAAGGAAGACATGGTATGCAAATTGCATAAAGCTTTGTATGGATTAAAGCAGGCACCCAAAGCATGGTATGAATGGCTTCATACTCATCTGATGAAGATAGGCTTTGCTAGAACCAGTGATGAGAGCAACATTTATCTCAAGTCTGAAGGAGATGAAATACTACTTAGTGAAGTATTTGTTGATGACATTATATTTGGAGGTAATGATGACATGAGTAATTGTTTTGCAGATGAAATGAAGAATCAGTTTGAGATGTCATTAGTAGGGGAAATACAAAATTTCATAGGCTTACAGATACAACAAATGAAGAATGGTATTTTCATTACTCAATCCAAGTATGTAAAAGAGGTTTCTGTAAACCAGTTGGAATCCCAATGGTTACAGGTTGTAAATTGTCCAAAGAAGATGCATCTAAGTCTATAGATGAAAAGGAATACAGGTCAATGATTGGCAAATTACACTATGTTGTTCACAGTCGACCGGATATTGCCCATGCAGTTGGTATTGTTGCTAGATTTCAAAATAATCCAAAGGAGGCACATTTGATGGCAACCAAAAGAATTTTTAGAGATCTGAAAGGTACTATTGACTATGGGTTATGGTATCCATATGGTGGAAATTTTGATTTGAAAGCATACATAGATGCTGATTGGGCAGGAAATATTGATGATCAGAAGAGTACTATCGGTGGAACATTCTTTCTAGGAGGAAGGCTAGTTTAATGGAGTAGTAAAAAGAAGAGTTGTACTTCACAATCTACTATTTAAGCTAAGTATGTAGCATCTTATATGAATTGCACACAAGCTATGTGGATGAGACACATTTTGGAAGGTTTGAAGATGGAAATCTCAGAACCAATAAATATTTTGTGTGATAATACAAGTGCAATAAACATCTCAAAAAATCTTGTTTTGCATGCAAGGACTAAGCACATTGAATTGAAATATCACTTCTTGAGGGAAAAAGTTCAAAGTATAGATTGGAGCATGTTTCTACCAAGGAGAAACTTGCATATATCTTTGCCAAACCTCTGCCTAAGACCACTTTCGAGTATCTTAGAAGTCAATTGGGGGTTGTCCCTCTTCATGAAGTTAGTTGAGCATGATGCTAATTGCATCAGTCCCTAAACCACTTGCAGAATTTTACATGGATTGATGAAGAAGTGGATATATTCCACAGGGGGAGCATCAAGTTGAAGTCTAATGTTGATGCACGGTGAGAGCAAAATTACATTTTATTTTTACTTTCACTTTGGCATTGTTGTCAAAGGGGGAGAAGAATTATGTGTCTGATTAGGTGAACCAGCGACAGGCTGAAGACATACAACAACAAGGTGAATACTTGGTAATGTAAACCAAGATTCCTATTCACAAATCTCAATAGCAATCAGAGGCGTTGATATTTGTATTGCCATCAATGCCAAAGGGGGAGATTGTTGGAATTTTGAGTTTGTTGACATTTTGCATAGAGATTGCATTAATGATATGTTGCCATTGATATCAATTAAACCGGTAATGGTATTCATGTTATTGCTGATATTGTTGTTTTTGATATTAGCTAGTAACTGGTGAAAATAGCTTTGTGGAAGATGTTGTAAACCGGTATGCAAAGTTTGTGAGTTGAACTGGTGAACCAGTATAAAGGGTTAAAAATTTCTATGCAATGTAACCAGTAAACCCTATCAGTTGTTAAACCCTAACCGACCAAGTTTGTTGGTTTATTATCTGATGAGCGGTAATGATGGAGACACGTGTGATCATTGTATGAGGATAAGTTCAAATTGTTTTGGCGCGTTTTTTTTTTTGTCTAGGGAAGGAGCAAAGTGGATTGCATCTAATGCAAAGTGCATGATGAGTTACAAAGTCCGATGAAGCAGTGATCATGGAGTGATTGGAATTTTTTTGAAGAATGTGAAGAGATTGTCATGATTTCTAATGGTCAAGATTGTACCGACTTGTTTGTAATCTTGATGATGAGAATTAGGTTTTTGTTGTGTTACCGACCTAATTGATTTTTATTTAAGGTCGATGAAGTTGTTTGTAAAGGTTGTTGGCAAGATTGATAGAAACCTATTGAGTGTGTAGTTGCCTAACTAGTGAATGGATCTGCACTTTGAGTGAAGGCAGATTGAAGCTTAAAAGGATCTGATCAAGCAAAAATAGTGCTACTTAGATAGATCAAGAAAACCTGTTGTTTTCTAACAATTAGAGAAAAAGTGAAATCCCTTAACCAGGTAAGCTCTAACAAGCTTGTTTACTCATTAAATCCTCTAACAAGGTGGTCCATTAGCTTGGATTCTCAAATCCTCCAACGAGGTTACTCTTAACAGAGTATAGTGCTTTTCATCAAGGCATATTTGTAAATCCCTTAATTGGGTGATTCCTAACTAGAATTAGTTCTTAACAGGACTTACTATAAAGCTTTAACAGGCTTGGCTCCTACTAGAGCGAACTTCAGAAGAGTTCAGATAGCTATCCTTGTGAGTGAGTCTCATCTCACCATGGTTTTTACCTATTTGTGTTATCCACGTATAAACATTTATGTCAAGTGGTGAATTCTTTTGTGGTTATGATCTTATTTGTTGATTTGATTAACTTCTGATAAGGCATGATAAGTAGAAGCATTGAGAGATGAATATGTTGGGTTATGATTATGCATTGTTGATGTTTACAAGATTGAAGTTATTTACTATTAAGTTGTCATAACAGTTAAACCGGTTGATGTCAAGTATTCCTATGGATATTGATCTTGACTGAGATATGTTTATTTTGTTTGATTGAATTTGAGTTTGGGAACTTTGTATCAGTTTTTGAATATACTGATTTACCCCACCTCCCCCCCTCAGTATTATACCGAATACTTATTATTTCATCATACCATTATCCTCATTGAAAGTAGCTCAAGAAAATTTTAAGGACCTTTTTTCTTTACTTTGACAAATTATTTTGTATAGTCTTTGCCATTGATGGCAAAAGGGGTAATTTTGGAGACTTGTACATTGTGAGTTACAGGGGTCAGAAACATGGGCCAAAACTGACACATTTTTGTAGTATTTGCCACCAATGCCAAAGGGGGAGTTTATTGGCATTCTAGTGCATTTTGCATGACCGTTGAATGATATAGTTGTCATTGTTGGCAAAATCATCTTCCAAGTCTTCCCAGTCTATTGACAGTAAGTAGACCAGTATACTGAGGTTAACCGGCTAAGCAATGTGTAAATAGGGTAAGCAGAGAGTAGACCGACACATAGGAGGTCAATCGACAAGCAATGAGTAGACCGATGCATAGAAGGTCAACCAACAAGAAGTGAGTAGACCGGCACAAAAGAGGTCAACTGACTAAGCAAAAAACAAATCGGTATACAGGAGGTAATTGGCTAGGTAGATTTTGATCGATACACCGGTAGAGTCTGAAATCGATAGGCTTGGTAACATTCAGTTAACATCTAGTTAAACTGGCAGTCTTCTCTAGTCAACCGACAAACTTATCGACATGAACAACTATTTTGACAGTGATTGCTGGAATGATTTCTTGAGAGTGATTTATGGTGCAATAACAAAATTTTGAATAGAATGTTTTGGAGGGAAAGTTGGCGATAGATCCAAAGGGTAATAAATTCATATAATTCATTTTGATGAGGTTGTTGTTCATGTGAAAAAATAGATGTGAAATTGAACACAGAGGGAGTATGACAGAGTGTAGAGTCGAGTGACAGAGGACCGACAGAGTGTAGAGCCGAGTGACAGAGGACCGATAGAGTGCAGAGCCGAGTGATAGAGGACCAATAGAGTGTAGAGTCGAGGATCAGTAAATCAATAGAGTGCAGAGCCAAAGGTATATTCAGGAAACTGATGTTGTGCAGAGCAGACACAACCGATGCAGATATAATATGATTTTCAGTGTGATATGATCAAGCTATCAGTAGCCACTCCAGCAGATCATCCTTCTGTTGCTTTCTAACCATTGCAACTAAAATCCCTTAATAGGGTGGACTTTAATAGGTCCCTTTGTAAAATCCCTTAACTGGGTGACATCTTGATTGACGTTCTTAAGACCTTTAACTAGGCTACCTTTAACAGGGTAAAGGCACTAACATGCCTAAAACAAAATCCCTTAACTGGGTGGCACCTAACAGTGTCTTTGTAATCTCCTAACAAGGATGGCTCCTCATCGGGCGTACTCGAGAAGAGTACAAATTTTGTGAATTCCTACTCACATCATGGTTTTCTCCCATTTAGGTTTCCACGAGATAAATCTTGTTGTCAGTGTGTATCTTTTCATGTATGCATATTCTTATGCAGTAATTACTTATATTGATGAATGTTAAGTTAGTGAAAACTTGAGTGAAAAGTTTTAATTGAGTAAAACTGGTAAAGTGCTGATTCACCCCTCCCCTCTCAGCACCGGTTGGGACTAACATACTCTACTATGAAAAATTGGCCTTTTATCATATTTCACCTTGCATAGCACCTTAACCCTAGCCCAAATATGGAATAGGACTAGGGCGTGGTGCCTTGTTCATCCCTATTTGAGGCCCAATTTAAACCCTTTTCCCTCTCCAAATTTTGGGTTGGAATATCCTCTCCATGTCGGCCTATGTTAAAAAATTAATATTTTTGACAATGGGAAAGTATATAAGGATGTCATCTCCTCTCATTTGGATACACACAATAAGGCAAGGAGATAAGTGAACGTAAGGGAGACTACATTCAAGCAATCAAGCATTGAATTTTTCATCAACAAGCATTTCTAGAGGTCTATAAGGCTGCATATTCTACATCTATCAATTGTGGGGCAACATTACATCATTCGTTTGCAAGCATGTGTGTGTTAGGGTTTTGTCATGGTCATGCCATTTCACACAACATATGTTATTACATTCAAGAAGCAAAGCATAATTATCATTCATTGTGGATCTAAGGTATATATTTCCATTATTCATTTCAAGTATTTTCAATATTTCATTCAAGGTTAATTCCTAAACCAGGGTTTGACTTAGGAAGAGCACTATTCCCAACCTATTTCCCTTTCTTTTTGTGTGTAGGAAAAATGTGCACAATTGTACTTATCATACTAAGCTTCAAACATAGATGGAACAACCCTTTTTGGTGTGCAAAAAATTCAGAGGACCGTGTTTCCACGTCACAACCTCTTCTTTTTTAGGGCATTTTTTCGAAGAGCAGATCCAAATCAACTTATATTAATTAGATCTAGGTGCATGACAAAATCCCAAACATGTAGCTCATTATTTTCTCCAATTTGTCTTCGATTTCAGCACTTTACCCTAAATCAGCATTTCAACTTATAAAAGAGGGAAGAACACATCATAATCAATCAATCCACTTAGTATTCAGTCCTTATTTGATTTGTGAATGAATCTAGTGGATTCCTCCCCTCTTTTGAATGTAAATGAATTCCTCCCCCAAAGCAAAAAATTTATTTGGTTATTTCTCCTTCTATGTTGCAAATTGCCAAAACAAATTTTCCCCTTTACAAAATTATCAATTTTACCTTGCAATTTTGAGCATAAATATATGTTTTACTCTAAATACACATGTCAATATTAGCTAACTAGATTAGACATATATTCTTTAAACAAAATTAAACTAGATCATTCATCCTAGAGGCTTCAAATCCTCCATTTTTCATAAAAAAGATTTACAAAAATTTATCCCAAGATGTATTTCTTTCTTGATGTGTTAAATGCTAGTTATCAAATCCTAACAAGGTCAAATTTCTTTACAAGGTGACGAAAATGAGTTTCACTACATCCATCTAGATTTTCCTTTCTCCTTTCTACAAGATAATGGTTTTTGAATGATATTTCACATGTTATATCATCAAGTGCATATGATTATATACCATGTATACCCTTATATCATGTGTAAATTTAGTTATAAGAAATTCTATTTTTTGTTTATGACACATGTGAAAATATGAGGTGTTGGCATTTTTGATGTTTATGTTGTGATTGTCATTGATGGACACACACTTATATTGAGATACCCTTTATATGTATGAGCTTGTGCTCAACTGGTATTTGTTGCAACTGGTATGTTGTATACTAGTCTCTAGACTAGTGATTTTGCAGAATGTGTTTCCCGGTCTGAAGCGGCATGTCGACCCCAAGCGGTTCGTAGATCACAAGTGGTACGAGGGAGAAAAGCGGCACAACACAGTCTTACCAGTCTTCATTTTTGTCAAACCGGCAACCGGTATTGTGTATGAACCGGTAATACTTTGTGATGAGTTACCAACCGGCATTTTGTGATGAGTTACCAATCCACCGATTGTTTGACGGTGCCGACACATTGACGGTGCTTTTTGTGTCGTGTTACTAAGTATGTCTAGATTCATTGAACCTAGGAAATTGTAATGAAATCCTATTGGACCGACATGAAATCGGATTCCTTTAAAAGGACATTATGTCTAGGGTTTTAAGTTGTTGCTGAAAGGGTTAATGTAGAGCTAGGGTTTAAGGTGGAAGTCGAGAACGATCTTATCTAAGAAGATCAAGTTGTAACTATGAGAGAGAGAGAGAAGACTGAAGTAATGCTGGAATGCATTAGGTATGAGCAATACTGGATCTAACCAAGCAGTTTGTGCTATTAGATAGATCAAACACTTGTTGATTACTCACATCTTTGACAAGTCTGTAGCCCTTAACCGGGTAGGCATCAAAGCCTTTGTAAAATCCTCTAACAAGGTGGTTCACACATGTGAATCTAAAATCCTCTAACAAGGTAGTCTTTAATCGGACTTATCTCCTAACAGAGATTGAGATTCCTAACAGGATCTGTTTTGGTGAAGAACATTGTAAGACCTTAACCGGTCTGGTTTCTATTCTGCAGATAGTGACTTGTGAGTTGCATCTCACCGTGGTTTTTCCCAATTGGGTTTCCATGTCAAATATCTTGTGTTATGGTTGTATTGCTTTTGTGGGTGAATGCTTTATTCACATTTTGGTTTGCATGTGTGGTAACCAGTTTGACTGTTAGACTGCTTTATCGGTTTGTCTTTAGACTGTGTAAGTGTTTTAGTATAGTAGTTTTTGGCATACTAATTCACCCCCCCTCTTAGTATTCATCAATTGGTATCAGAGCCAACCTTTCTATAAGTTTAACCACTTGGAAAGAGATATGGGGGAATACACCTTGAGGGAACTTACTCAATGGCTCACTCAGTCTGAGCAAGCCTATGATGATCTCATGGTCAAATACAAGGCATCTCAAGCAAAAAGGAGAGAACATGTAGAGAGGTTGATGGAACTATCTGAAAGTAGTTCTGAAGATGAAGCTAACATGGAAGCCATGATTGCTGAAGTGAATAAGATGAATGATTCAAACTCAAATTTGAGAAAGGAGTTGGAAGGACTGACTATTTGGTTTAGTCAAGAGCTTGAGAACCGGAGAAAAGCTGAAGATCTGGTAAAGGACATAGATCATGAGATCTCCAAGTTGAAACATGATATTAGTGCACTAACTACTCACCTTCATGAGAGCAGAATGGAAAAAGAAGACATGCAAGGAGAACTGAACATTGCCATCTCAGAAAATGCAAGTCTAATGGAGACAAACACTGCTATTTCCAAATAACTCTTTGAGTCAAAGGAAATACTTGCTAAGTTTGGAAAAAGCACTGTCAAGCTAGAGCAAAAGCTTGAGTCATCTAGACCGGCAAAGAATATCAATGGTCTTGGTTTCTCTAGACATGAGGAAGGAGAATCCTTCAGGAACAAATGCTGAAGCATCAAAGAAGCAACCGACACTCAAAGGAAAAGGTAAGCAAAAATTCAAACCTGTTTGCTTTAATTGTCTTAAAGAAGGACACACTGCCAATGTATGTATGAGCAAAGCCTATAATAATTTTCCTTATTTTATCAACAATGTACCTATATCAAATAAGTTCAATGGTCATTGTTATGCATGAAACAAGTTTGGGCATAGAGAATTTGAATGCAGGTCTGTAATGGATAACACTAGAAGATATCCTCAGAGGACCCAAGGAACTGGTCCTGAACCTTTTATGAACCGGAACCACAACTGGTTTAATGTCTTCAATCATTAGTCAAGAAGCGGTGGCCATCAAGCGACAACCGGATGGAGAGAAAGTTGTATGATCTGTCATGGTCATGGTCACACTACTGCAACATGCAGAAGGAAGAATGGAAACATGTATAATGGACCTTGGAGAGCACCTGGACTTGTTTGCTATCACTGCAACAAACCGGGTCACATTGCAAGATTCTGCAGAAGCAGAAAAAGTATATCTGATGATATACTGGTCACTCAAGAAGGAAAAATAGATGTTGAAAAAGTTCAAGGAGACATGAAGAAAACATGGAAGAAGAAACCAATGATGTCGAAAGAGGAACCGGTTTCTGCACTTAGTGTGGAAATATTTGAACTGGCAAACTAAGCCTCAAAGGCTTAGGGGGAGCAAATGACGAAATGCTTTCAAACCCCTGGTTAACACTGATAAAATACCTTAATCGGTATGTGATACCTATCGCTTGGCAGAAGACCGGAAATGGTAAAAAAAAAAAAGGCAAATTAGGGTTTACGCCCTAATAGAGGAGCATTAATGACGGTAGGTGAGAGACATGTATAAATGCATTTTTCAAATCATTTCTCACTATTTGTTTTCGAGTGAAGAAAAGTTTTCAAGTGTAGAGTGAAGAAAAGGTGATTTGAGCGTAGATTTCAAGAAATTGAATAACGTTGAAAAAGATTCAAATCTAGTTTGCAAGCGGTAGTGGAGAACACAAAGTGGTGATTTGGCATCCGACGGAGAGTGAAGTGAAGCAAAATTAGGAAGCCCTAAATTCACGTTTGAAAGGTATTTTTCGTGCTCTTGAAATACTCTACAATGGCTTTTGCATCTCATACCAGTTTAAGTACATCCATAGAATCAGAAAGTTTCATTCAGAGGAAGTCCAAGTATAATGCTTTATCACAAGTTCCAGCTGGAGTCATAGTCGAAGAAGGAATTTTTGATTATATTAATTGCAAAATAGAAGACCTAGGGTCTTTAGCCATTCATACTCAGTTAGGTCTATTTTGCGGAAAGGAAAAAAGGATCAAACCGGAATTTAGTGTCATAGAGAAGAAGAAATTCCACAACGCAGTATATTTCCTGGAAGACTTCACAGAGGATCACATCAGGATCATCTTGAGTAGAGTCCATGGTGACAAGATGTACTTGGAGAGGATGCATGGTATCACGCCTCAAGCAATTCATGCAGTCATTGGTTTCTGCAACACAGGGGAAGTACCAGCCTTGAGAAAAGTGAGCAAAATAGAAATGACCAAGCTCACCAGTTCAACAAGTGATTCAAAGGGTATGACAGTCAATCCTATCAAGGATGATTTGGTAAAATACACCTGCATGGTGATAGGCTACAGAACATTCTCAGCCAGCAGGATTAATTTTGTATCTGCTGCAGCGGTAAATGCCGCTTACCGAATGATAAAAGAGGATGCATCTTTTGACTTATGCACCAGCATGCAGAGGCAACTCCTACTAAATCTTAAGGAAATCAAGCAAGACAACTCACTAAGGTTTAAGTTTGGACAACTACTGGTAGGGTTGTTCTTTTATTTCCAAGGCTACTTTCCAGGTGTAGGAGATGTCCAATGGTCACCTGACCAACCAGTAACCAAGAAGATAAAGGAGAGCATGCAAGCCATTGGAACCAGCTATCCTGAGGTACTGAACAAATATTTTGATGAGTTCAGAAGAAAGATGAGTCAGAGGGTAAGAATCTCAGGTGACATAGTGAAGAAATACGAAGATGACTTCTGTTTCACTATTCAGGTGGACAAATGTTTAATGGAGGCTGTTGAGCCTAGAATGGAGGAAGTGGAGCCTATGGGCTATGAAATCATGTTTGACATGCTGGAAGGGTATGCCTCAACCCTTATTGCCTCGCCTCTTGATCCAAAGGCTAAGAGGACCAAAACCTACTTGGAGAGGATTGCACAAGTTGAAGAACCATTGGTGAAGAAGGGAAAAGAACCAGCAGCTAAGAAAGCTAAGACAGTGCCTACAGCATCGGCATCGGCTACCATTGCAACTCCAAGAGTGACCAAGCGGTCACCGGCAAAGAAGAAATTGGAGGTAACACCAGAAAAAGTCTTCAAAAGAAAGAGGAAGACTAAGGCAAATGAATCAGACTCTAAAGAAACCGAGTTTGATGAAAAGCCAAAGAAGGCAAGACAGACAAAGAAGATGAAGAAGAATGAACCGGCAGCATCCGCACCGGTAAATATAGATATCTCCTCATACAAACCTTTGACACATTGTCAAAGAATAGTAAAAAATATTAGGAGAAAGTTACTTCATGATTTAATAGATTATTATGATGAATTCAATAGTGAGGAGAAAGATGAAGTACTATAGGAAATCATTCTTTATTTATGTAAAAATGACCGGTCACCATCAGAGATCAAATCTCAGACATTGGATTCATTATTTAAAGCATTAGATAATAAATGGTGCATTGCCATTGAAAAGGAACAGGAGATTAGGGAGAAAGTCTTTGCACAGTACTTCCCCGAACTCTCAAATTCAGAATTATTTGATGCTCTGGATCAAAATAAAGGTCTCTTCTTCACAAGGAGAAGAAGACTCTGGTTGTTGGAGGGGAGAGTTGATGATGTTGAAAAGGATACACATCAGCATATGGCTCATGCTATCAACTTTCACAAAGCACGAATGGCTAACCTCCAAGTAGAAAAAGAACCAGTTATTTCCAAACCGGATGAGGTCTTTGATGAGGAAGGAAACCTGGTGGAAGAACCAGTTGACACCATTGATGTCAATGCCCTAGATGTAGAAGATGTCACTCAAGACATACCTTTTGAGGGAACAAAATATGGGCAACAGGCCGATCAGGGTGGTGAACAAGCTAAGGACACATAGCAAGCGACAAAGGAACATGAAGAGAAAAAGAAGAAGGATGAAGATGAGAAACAAAAGAAAGAGGAAGAGAAGAGAAAAGAGGAAGAGGAGAAATGGAAAGATGAAGAAAAGAAGAAGCAAGAAGATAACAGGAAAATGAAAGAAGAAGAGGATAAGGAAGAAAAGAGAAAGAAGGAAGAAGAGGAGAAGAAAAAGAAGGAAGAGGAAGAGAAGAAGAAGAAGGAAGCGAAAGAGAAGAAGAAGAAGGAAGAGGAAGAACAAAAGAAGAAGGAAGAAGAAGCAAAGAAGAAGGTAGAAGCAGAGCAGAAGCAGAAAGAAGAAGAAGACAAGAAGAAGATGGAAGAGGAAGAGAAGAAAAAGAGAGAAGAGAAAGAGAAGGAAGAGAAGGAGAAGAAAAAGAAGGTAGAAGCAGAGTAGAAGTAGAAAGAAGAAGAAGACAAGAAGAAGATGGAAGAGGAAGAGAAGAAAAAGAGAGAAGAGAAAGAGAAAAAAAAGAGAGGAGAAAGAGAAGGAAGAGAAGGAGAAGAAAAAGAAGGAAGAAGCAGACAAGACAATTGAAGCAATGAAGACCACATAGATGGAAACTCCTAAGGCAACCGTTAGCCAAGCCAAACCGATTGCTATCTCGAGCCCTAATGATCTCCAATTTGCAAGTGAGTTTGAGCTTATGCAGAGCATCAAGGTTTCCCAAGAGCCCCTTGAAGGCATTCATAGGAAAAGAGAACAAGATATTATTCAGGTGGCTGTAGACACACTTACCATTTTAATCCCTGGTACTAATCTTCCTGACACTGAATCATCACTAGCACAACTCAAACTTCTGTGTACTATAGTGGATGATCAGGTGCAGAGTCTAGAAGAAGCAACAGAGGCCAATGTAAAGAAAGAGCACCAAAAGGCTCTTAATGTTGCTCTAGTGAAGAAGTTGAATGAGCTTAGGACTAAACTGCTAAAGGATCAGAAGGACATAAGAAATGCCTTGGATGAGGGAAACTTGCTACTCAGCAAAATCTGTCAACCTCATCTATTCTGTGATGATGTGCTAGCCAAGAAGCAATAGCTTCAAATGGACTTACAGTACTACTTGGGCACATTCAAGACTCCTTATGACTCCTTTGCAGCATATCGGCAAACCATTCACCGGTTCAAGATCCAGTTAGCCAAGATGGAGCAAGAGATCAGCACATGGTCTAGGGGTTTGCAGGAGCTTCAACTGGTATTACTTCCATGACTGCAAATTCTTCAGAAGTGTTATCTGAACTTGGATGCCCTAACAGTCACACAGGAACTGAGCACAATAGATGCCATGGAGGAACATGTATCCCAGATGCAGACAGAGAAGGAAGTGGCAACCTCCCTACTTGAGTCCTAGTCCCTATCCATGAAACAATTTTTGCAAAACTATAAATCGGTTTTTGAGAAGTATTATTCATTATTGTCATAAACTCTTTTATATATATATGGAAATAGGGTTTTTCAGTAGTACTTTGTCATTGTTGGCAAAGGGGGAGAAGTATATCTGGTTTTTGTTTTTAAAATTTTGATCTTTTGCCATATGGGGGAGAAGTATATCAGGGGGAGATGTATCTGTTTTGAAATTTTGATATATGCTGTGATATATGTTATATGCTCTGATGATTATGCTCTGTATGTAAAATTGCTATACACTGTGTTGATTAAGGGATAGTGTATATGCTTAGGGGGAGCAATTTTGTTAATGGCAAGTTTTTGTTGTAAAACACTTAGATGTCAAAATTTTATTTTCCTAAGTGTTGCCATCAATGCCAAAGGGGGAGATTGTTGGCATTTTTGATGTTTATGTTGTGATTGTCATTGATGGACACACACTTGTATTGAGAGCCCCTTTATATGTATGAGGTTGTGCTCAACCGACATTTGTTGCAACCGGTATGTTGTATACTAGTCTCTAAACTAGTGATTTTGTACAATGTGTTTCCCAGTTTGAAGCGGCATGTCGACCCCAAGCGGTTCGTAGATCACAAGCGGTACGAGGGAGCAAAGTGGCACAACACATTCTTACTAGTCTTCATTTTTGTCAAACTGGCAACTGGTATTGTGTATGAACCGGTAATACTCTGTGATGAGTTACCAACCAACATTTTGTGATGAGTTACCAATCCACCGATTGTTTGACGGTGCCGACACATTGACGGTGCTTTTTGTGTTGTGTTACTAAGTATGTCTAGATTCATTGAACCTAGGAAATTGTAATGAAATCCTATTGGACCGACATGAAATCAGATTCCTTTAAAAGGACATCATGTCTAGGGTTTTAAGTTGTTGCTGAAAGGGTTAATGTAGAGCTAGGGTTTAAGGTGGAAGTCGGGAACGATCTTATCTGAGAAGATCAAGTTGTAACTGTGAGAGAGAGAGAAGACTGAAGTAATGCTAGAATGCATTAGCTATGAGCAATACTGGATCTAACCAAGCAGTTTGTGCTATTAGATAGATCAAACACTTGTTGATTACTCACATCTTTGACAAGTCTGTAGCCCTTAGCCAGGTAGGCCTCAAAGCCTTTGTAAAATCCTCTAACAAGGTGGTTCACACATGTGAATCTAAAATCCTCTAACAAGGTAGTCTTTAATCGGACTTATCTCCTAATACAGATTGAGATTCCTAATAGGATCTATTCTGGTGAAGAACATTGTAAGACCTTAACAGGTCTGACCTTAACCGGTCTGGTTTCTATTCTGCAGATAGTGACTTGTGAGTTCCATCTCACCATGGTTTTTCCCAGTTGGGTTTCCACATCAAATATCTTGTGTTATGGTTGTATTTCTTTTGTGGGTGAATGCTTTATTCACATTTTGGTTTGCATGTGTGGTAACCGGTTTGACTGTTAGACTGCTTTACCGGTTTGTCTTTAGACTGTGTAAGTGTTTTAGTGTAGTAGTTTTTGGCATACTAATTCACCCCCCACTCTTAGTATTCATCATGAGGATGATATATCCTATCTTATAGTTTATTTATCCAATAAAATACATATGGTAGCATTGAAATATACCCATAAGAAAACTAAATATTTAGTTTCTTATATGTAACATCCTTTCCAAGTAGAATGTGACTTTACTTTGGTACACAATTGTTGGTGTAAATAAATATTCATTATGGATATTATTACACTTTACTTTAGTTAACTTAGAATAATGCATCTCTTCATAGTTTGGATTTGAGACACTTAGGGAAGTGTGCACATAGGGATAGAGCTTGTAGGAGAAATTCCACCTTTTGTGGTCTTGTTTTGTTGTTACACTCCACATTCGGTGGGTCATCCATCTCTTGTGGAATATTATATTATTTCTCCTACCTACCCTTAGTATTTTTTACCTACCCTTGTTTCTCATTGAGCCACATGCCATGATTGTGTGCTCGTACATCCATATGGCCTTGCCTATATAAGCGGGCCTATATTCATTGTATTGGTTAATCTAGTTGATCATTTGCATATTGATGAGAATACAATTTGTTCTTGTCATTCTATTGTCTCTTTTTTATGCTTTTCATTGTACTCTTGATCTTGGCAAAATCTCACATGGTATCAAAGCCATTGGGGCTTCATTGATTGGTTTTTGGAGACATCATCGAAGGCTTCTATTTTTGGATATGAGGAAATGTGCTTTTTGGAGGCATCTTGGAATGTTTTTGACCTCACCACTATGTTCGGGAGGCCATTTCCATAAAAATTGAGTATAAAGTTGACCAATTTTGGTGAAAATTGATTTTTGGGTGTGGAGGAAATTTTTTGCCCAATTCGGGCATCAACTTCTGCCCAGTCAGCAGCGCATAGTTAGCTTCTGCCCAGTCGACATCACAAAGTCAATGCCCAGTCAGCCCCCATTCAGCTCTTGATCAGCATTTTCTTTGGAAATGTTTAGACCTCTCTCCGTTGAGTAGTTTGGATTTTTGGGTCAACTTTGGAGGCCCATAACTTGCTCAATTTTGCTCCTTTTTGGGTGCAATTTTTTTTTTGATTTGGGCTAATTTTTTGTGCTCTTCATAGTGGTGTAGTTATTTTCTAGTTTTGGTGCACAGTTGTTTGGGAATTTTCAAATTCTCTCAGCTGTACCTGTCCAATCCTCAATTCTGCAACTTCAAAGGCCTCGTTTGAGCTCATACGACCTCCTTTTCGGGTGCCGTTTTTTTAAAAGTGTATGTTTTTTCATCTACTTTCATAATCTATGATAAGATTTTAGAGATTTTAAGTGGAAATTGTACTTTTAGATATTGGTCTTATTTGGCCTATTTGGTACTTGTAAATTGCTTGGATCTTAGTTTAGATCTCTTGCACTATTAGTTTGAGTTTCTTTTGGCCTTATTGAAGCAATTGTAAAATTGAAATCAGATGTCCACTTTGTCATTTTTTGCAAGTGGCCCATTGTACATGCACTAAGTATAAAGTGCCAAATCATCACTTTTGAGGGGGGGTTCTTTGATTGAGTGATTTTGGGGGGGTGTCTTGTATGATTGTGCCTCTCTTTCCTCATGCTCTTTCATTTTTGTTGCAATGAGTCCTCATAAATTTCCACCTTTAACTTCACATAATTATGCATCATGTAAAATTAAAGTATGGAGCAAATTAATGGAAAAAGGTCTCATGCATTACATAGATGGAACAATAGCAACACCACTTGATCCTAAGGCTGATCGTAATTCTCAGTTAGAATGGCTCACTAAGAATTGCATGGCTCTTGGAACTTTGCGCAAGTATGTATCAAATGACCTCATCTTTCATATTGAGAAGTGTACTACAATAAAAAATGCTTGGGATATGTCTCAAAAATTGTATGGTCAAGTTGATGAAATCAGAGATTATAAGATTGACAATGAGCTCACCAACTTGGATCCCAAGAGTTTTGATTCAATCCAAGATTATGTCACCAAAGCAAATGAGCTAAGAGAAAAGATTAAGGATTGTGGAATTGACAAAAAGGATGCTTAGCTGATATTCAACTTGTTGGACAAGCTTGCACTAGAATATGTAGCATTTGTGTCTAGCTTCCAAACTCATCGTTTGACAATAGGGAGTTCCTATGTTATCCCTTCATTTGATGCTTTCACAGAAATGTTGATATTGGAACAATCTAAGTTGTTGAACATGGGGCTTCTCAAGTCTTCAAAGTCCCAGGCTTTGGTGGCTAATCAAGGGAATCAAGGAAGTCAAGGCAAAGATTCCAACAAGAAGAAGAAGCAATCTAAGTCAAAGCCACAACAGGAAAAAGGACAACCATCCTCTCCATCACAAGGCAATTTTTCATCCTCTTCCAAGAAGGGGACACCACCTAAGAAGGATAAACCAACTTGTGCATATTTCAAGAAGTATGGTCATGATGAGCATCGATGCCACACAAAGCAAGTTGATGAGTTAACTAATATTCTTAAGAAAAACAACATCAAATTGCCATCCGCCTACATAAAGAAGGATTCATCTCCTTCCTCTTCCTCACATTCTAAGGGAAAAGGGCAAGTGTTTGTGGCTACAACAGGTTCTTCACAATAGTGGATACTTGACTCAGGTGCCTCATATCACATGGGTTCTACAAAGGAGCAATTTTCTTCATAGGAGCCATCTAAGGTACCTCACATTTACATAGGTGATGATACACAAGTAGAGGTTGAAGGGAAAGGTTCAGTTGACATGGATGATGGAACATTTGAGAATGTTCTCTATGTTCCTAACTGGTCTACCAACCTTCTCTCTATCTACCAAATCACTCACTATGGGAATGGGAAAAAGGTTGAGTTTACACCAGATTCAGTTGTGGTAAAGGAACTTGATGATGATGCATTGGTAGCAGTGGGACAAGTCAATGAAAACTCAAGGATTTATTCATTCTCCCACTTTGTGCCAAGTTCACCTTCTAGGGCCTTGCTTACTCATTCAAATTCTGAAAGTAAGCTATGGCATGAGTGGTTTGGTCACCTCAACTACCGCTATCTTCAGCAACTCAACACTAAAGATATGGTCATAGGTCTACCTTGAATCAGTTTTTCAGAGGGTGTATGTTTAGGGTGTTCCATGGGCAAGCATCCCAAGGAGAAGTTTGATCAGGTTCCTCACAAAGCTTTGCAAGGTATTACTCCTTTTGAGGCTTGGGCTGGTAGGAAACCAATTGTGAGACATTTTAGAGTCTTTGGGTGTCTAGCATGGGCTCGCATACCTCCGCAGAAACACAAGGCATTGGAGCCACAAAGTCTGTCTTGCATATTTGTTGGATATTCTGAGGGTGTTAAGGCATACAGATTGATGGATCTTGAGACACATGAGGTGTTCATTGAGAGGAGTGTTCACTTTGAGGAAAGATCTCCTAGATTAGCTTCTCTACCTCCTCCACCTTCCTCCATTATGGATAGTGATGCTAGTGATTCAGATGATGAGACTCCTTAACTCTGACTTGCAGGGTTACACCTCCATAGGGTCCACTTGTAGTTGAGGAGCCTTGTTCTCCACCTCCACCTAGACCTCGTTGGGCTTGACAAACACTTGAGTCCACGGGTTCTCTTGTTGGGGTTCCTTTAGATACACAGAGGACTCGATCACAACATCAGGATCTACCACATGCATTCATTGCTACCACTTTCGATGCACATACATTTTAGGAAGCATCAAGGGTTCCTAAGTGGGACCAAGCTATGGAGGAAGAGTATAGTTCCTTGATGAGGAACAACATATGGGATTTAGTCCATCTCCCTAAGGGGAGAAAGGTGGTTCGATGTAAATGGATCTATCAGACCAAGTATGCTGTGAATGGTAGTGTGGATAAGTATAAGGCTCGACTTGTTGTGAAAGGTTTCTCTTAGGTTGTAGGTGTTGACTATACTGAGACCTTTGTGCCCATAGCCAAGATGAACTCCATTCGCTTGACACTTGCTATTGCTGCAACTCATGGTTGGGTTGTATATTAGATGGATGTGAAGAGTACTTTTCTTCATGGTGATCTTGATGAGGAGATTTATATGGAGCAGCCACAAAGTTTCATCCAGGATACTTCCTTGGTTTGCAAACTAAGGAAATCTCTCTATGGCCTTAAGAAGGCCCCTAGGGCTTGGTATGCCAAGATGAATTCCTTTCTTCTCTCAGAAAGGTTCACTAGGTGTCATTTCAATCCGAATGTCTACATTTTGTGATAGGATGACTCTCACTTGATACTTGTGCTTTATGTTGATGATTTGATCATTATAGGGAGTATTGCATCCATCATTAGCAGGGTCAAATCTGCTTTGCATGACAAATTTTCTATGACTGACTTGGGTCTTTTGCACTACTTTCTCGGGATAGATATTTCACAATCAACTTCTGGGATTACACTATCGCAGCCCAAGTATGCTCTTGATCTACTTGCACGCTTTCATATGGCTGATTGTAAGCCTGCACCAACTCCCTTTCTTTTAGGAGTCACGCTTGAGGCTCAGTCTTCATCTCCACTAGTTGATGCCACATTGTATCGTCAACTTGTGGGTAGTCTCATCTACTTGACTCATACACGCCCTAATATTTCATTTGCAGTTGGCATGGTTTCTTGCTTCATGCAAGAACCACATGAGCTTCATTGGAAAGTCGCCAAACGCATCCTGCATTACATCCAGGGTACACATCACTATGGGATTCATTATGCAGTAGGCACAAGACTTCGCTTGGTTGGTCACACAGACTCCGATTGGGCTGGCGATCTTAATGATTGTAAGTGTACTTTAGGTTACAGTTTTCACCTTGGTTCAGGCCCCATTTGTTGGTAGAGCAAGAAGCAACATTCTATTTCTCTCTCTTCGATTGAGGTTGAGTATTGAGGAGCTATTAACACAATGGTTGAGACCATTTGGCTTTAGCAGATTCTCATAGAGTTTGGGTTCACCACTCCACGCCCAATAGTTGATTTAGGAGGTCATTGATTTGCAGTATTGTCCTACAGCGTAGTAGGTTGCAGACATATTCACCAAACCTTTCACCGAGAGTAAGTTCCAGCAGTTGTGAGCTCTCTTGGGGGTGCGAGATGTGTCCTTAGGGAGGGTCAGCTGACTTCTCCTTTCTCTCTTATGGGGGGCACTTTTTCCTCTTTGAGGTTGTGTCCTTCTTCTTTGAGAGTCTTTTGTACTTTCATCTCTTTTTTGGGGGGGAGTTTTTTCCCACTGGGTTTTCTCCCTTTCTCCATTTGTGAGAGATTGCATTGCACAGTTTTGCTTGAATTTGCATGTTGTACATGGGTACCTATCATGACCTAGTAGCCGGGACCCACCTTGCATTGTTGACTTGAGTCTTGATTCCCCTAAGTTGCACTTAAGGGGGGGTGTTGGTGTAAATAAATATTCATTATGGATATTATTACACTTACTTAAGTTAACTTAGGATAATGCATCTCTTCGTAGTTTGGATTTGAGACACTTAGGGAAGTGTGCACATAGGGATAGAGCTTGTAGGAGAAATTCCACCTTTTGTGGTCTTGTTTTGTTGTTACACTCCACATTCGGTGGGTCATCCACCTCTTGTGGAATATTATATTATTTTTCCTACCTACCCCTAGTATTTCTTACCTACCCTTGTTTCTCATTGAGCCATATGTCACGATTGTGTTCTCGTACATCCATATGGCCTTGCCTATATAAGCAGGCCTATATTCATTGTATTGGTTAATCCAGTTGATCATTTGCATATTGATGAGAATACAGTTTGTTCTTGTCATTCTGTTGTCTCTTTTTTATGCTTTTCATTGTGCCCTTGATCTTGGCAAAATCTCACAACAATAATATCAACTTGCATATTGACTAGTCAAATAGATAATTATGTATTATATTCAAATTTATAAAGAGAAAAGTATAGAGATATTTCTCTTAAGATGACATATTATTTTCTCATTATTTAAAAAAGGTTTCTCATCATATCCTATAAATATATAATTATTATCATTGAAAATATGACAATATACATATAAATTTCTTATTAAGCAATTAAAATTTGCTAGAAACAGGAGCCCTAGGTTCCATATAAAAGTAGGATCATAGGTAATCAATGTTCCCACTTGCTTCATTAATGGGGGATAATCAATAATATCCAATTCCAATCCTTTAAGGAAATTTGAATGTTGTATGCAATTATTCTCATTTTTTGTTGATCGATTGATTGTGATTATATGTGAGAATTAGGTATAATTCTCGAGAATTGATCAAAATTGACATAAACGGTTAACTATAAAACATAAATAAAAATTCTAAAGATAAATCTAGAAATGGGATTCAAAAAGTAACCTATTTCTACAATTTGAACATGAAAGTGTTGAACAATAATGAGAGTTTCCATTGTCCAGGGATGTTTTTACCATCTGGAGTGTGTGAGATATAGATTAGGATGGTTTGTATATTGTTTTTCTAAATTTCAACAATAAAGTTTCAAACACTTTCAAGTTTTAAATAGTATCCAAGGTTTTTTATCTATTCTAAATCTGAACATGTGCAACACTATCTACACTTTTTATATTTGCAACCCTCTATCATCATATCTATCACCTACACATATAAAAGACAAGAAAACTATTGTCTTGTATAGGGGTTTGCATAAATCAAAACCTAAGTAGGTGTTAACCTCCACTACAACAATGATGACTAGAAAAGATAGTTTACCCTTGGGAGAGCTAAGGTTAAATGTAAAGTAAAATGCTGAATTGACAAGTTTATACCTTAAGTATGATAGTGGAGGTAAGTAAATATTCTTTGGACAAGATTATCAAGTGTTTGATGCAATAAAAGGACATTACAAGACAAGATCAATCATGAATGCACACATGACTATTGTTGCAACGTGCTACTCTATAATGCTCAAATTTGAAGATGTGTTTTTAAAAATGCTTGCTCAAATGAAAGTACTTAATAGTGCTAGGACAATTAAGATGAAAATCAATTAGAAAATATTCTCTTATATAGGGTTCCCAAGGTTTTTCACAATAATGGCTCATTTCTGAGGGTCATATTCAAATATCAAGATCAGATAACAACTAGTGAAAAATGACACACCAAGTTTAAATTTGGGCCCAGTTTAGGGGACTATGGTGCCTAGCACCATTGTCTAGATAGATTGGGGTGGAACAATGGTAGGTGTGCAATACATAGGTTCAAGTCATAGAATCTTGTCACTACATTAATACATTCTAATAGTTTGGCAATAAAAAGAGCCAAAAATAGGCTTAGAAAGAGCTATGAGGGGGCAGTCTAAGGCAAGAACCCAAAAATGATTGTGAAATTGTAAGGGGTCACAATTTATGATAGTACAACAACTATTAAAAAATAAGACTTTGGTTGAAAGTTTAATAATTAATTAGTATCAATAAGTGTTAATTATTCATTTGATTTTCACCAAGTAGTGTATAAAAGAAAACATGTCTAATTTACTTTAGAAAAGTAAAATATCATAAATAATGTGAATTTAATTTCTTATGTTATATTTGTAGCGTCGTAAATTGTACGCACTTGCTAGGGTGGTACAATTTCACACCTAGTTTAGCACCCGCCTTGGCGCATTTTGCATTTTGCATTGCATTTCCCCTTTAGCACTTAATTAATCAAATTAATTAGGTCTAAGGTTCTATTTTATCATCTCCTATATCATAAAGTTGGGCCCTTTCATTAAAGTGTGCCCCTTTCATTTTATTCTTCCAATACATCATTTAATCAAAAACCCTGATTAGGTCCTATTTCGAACTTGGGGGCTTGATTTCGGGGGTCAAAACATCTCGAAATCACCTGTAACTTCGGGATTCTCTCTAAAATCATCATATCCGACGGCCCTGAAAATTTGGTAAAAAGTTGTCGGGACCATGGCGCCCGTGCAACACGGTCCCGGACATTTTTCCTGAAATTTTGGGAGCACGATCCAATAATAAAATAAAGCTTAACCCCAAGAAATTGGCAGGACATTCAATCTCTAGGTCGGCCAAAATACGAATTTACAACCTAGGGTTTCATACATAAAAGCTCTCTTTCCTCATTGGAAAGGATGGGATTTCTGATTTTCCAGGACCTCATATGCAGCGAAAGAGCAGATCTTTGAAGACTTCAACAACATTCAACATCCATCTATCAAGTATTCATCAATTTCATTCATTCATTTAGGGCTTGGAAGACATTGAAGAACAATAGGAGATTACCGACTGAAGATTGGCTTGTACTCCTCCCTTGAGGGTTGGGTATGATTTCATGTTGTTTTCATGTCTTTGCATAAGCTTTAATATATCATTTATTCATGCTTTAGATCACTTTGCATCTTGATTTAGAGCATTTACATTATCATTTACAAGCAATTAGGGTTTACTTTCTAGGTTGCTCTAGTTTGCTTTCTTGCATTTAAGGACCTTGCACACACACTAGGTCTGCACACACAATACATTTTACAATACAACTTGGCTATTCGTGGAGGTGGAAATCACCGAAGCGGGGGTTTGACTAAGGCAAAACCCTATATAGCCGCCCAAACACCTTTTCAGATATAAGTGCAGGTTTCGGGACTCGGACGACGCCGCAGGTTGCAGATCCGGGAGAAGCAGACTGAGACCGACCTTCCCACCAAATCTCAGAGCAAAAGACCAGGACAGGGGCGTGGGGCGCCCTGGTCCTGCCAGGACAGGGGCGCTGGGTGCCCTGGTCCCTTCTGGGCGCCCTGGTCCCTACTGGGCGCCCTGGTCCTCCTGACAGACAGCATTTTCAGCATTTTTGACAGCTTTTTCCAAAGTGCAAAAACAGCAGTTTCCGGAGCAGTTTCAGGGGCAGAATCAGGACAGTGGCGCCTGCGCCCCCGTCCCGAACATTTTCAGTCAGATTTTAACTCCGGGTACGCACCTGCATTCTTATTTCATCCTTGTATTTACAGCTTTCCATTGTTTAAGTTCAATTCTGCAATCTTGTTATTAGTTCATACTTGCACTTTGGGGTTAGGGATTGAACTTGCATCATTTGATCTTCCAATTTCAACAAAGGAATAGAAATCCTAATAGATATCCCGTGGCTCTCTCTTTCACAAAAAAGAAGTAGCCAATTGTGCGATATCTCTAGGCTCTTTCGTATTCCGTAATGTGTGTCAAAAGGTAGGATTAGGGCATGTTAACCTAGTCTCTCTTTTTCCCCTACACAATATTATATATTTCAATAGCTATGTTAAATATATAATTTATTACTTGTCAAACTCATTACTTGTAAATAATGATAATAACTAGCTATAATGTGACACTTGTTTATGCTTGATATTTTGGTTTTAAGTAAAATGACTTATTTTTCATGTTTAATTATAAACGTTTCTATGTAAATAATGTAAAATAAATTATTAGTGGAATGAACTCTGGAAAGGTCATTAGTGAACAAATAAAAAACATATCATATATAAAAAAATATATAGACATGTTAAAATCAATTATTGGTATAGAAAGAGAAGCCAAAGAGAAGAGAAAATAGGAATGCATGATACTAAAATTTAAAAGATTCCTCAAAGAATGAATGAGATAAATTAAAAAAAACTATGCAATAAAATACTATATATATATATATGAGAAAGACAATGATATATAAACAATGTAAATGTAATACAAATAAAATTATCATTCAAAAATTAAATTTAGAATAAGTGCTAAAGGTCCTAACAAGAGTGAGAGTGTAAAGATACCCTAAAGGAAACAACTATAATCACTCAAAAAGAGTGAAAATAATTTATTTTTTTAATCATTAATAAACTTTAAGATGCATTAGGTTAAACCTTGCAATAACATTAGCACAAGCAGAAGACTTATCTAAACACCTAAAGGGTTTCCAAGGAAGATTACTTGATTAATCCAATGAATATTAAGTTGTATTAATCCAATTAACAATGAGATTGATTAAACTTACTCATGATAGAATGATTACTACATGAACATAGAAATTAAATTCCACAAGAGTTTAAACTAAGCATGATTGGATATAAACAACTGCCATTAGTTACATTACATCACTAAAGCTACATTCATCATAATTCATATTACCATATTTTATTTATAACTTCACACATCCAATTAAGATTAATATCACCTAAATTACATTAAAATTTTTAACTATAATACCATTCATACATCCAAAATTAAAAGGAACTAGATGAACACATACACCATACAACACCAATTGATATCGGAGTTCACCCCTAATGGGCTACATCTTCGGGTCTGCTTCAAATGTAAGACCATTCTAATAAATAGAAGATAAAAAAATACATAAATTTTGCATCAATTACATCCTGCCATGAAGGCGTACATAAACAAATGATACATATGACCAAATAGGGTCCAAGACATACATGAATGATTCGAGAAGAACAAAATGATCCATTAAAAACATGGAATGGAGTAAATACAGAATACCAACTAGAGCACATGCAACACTAATCCATTGCAAGAAGGCACAAACAAAATACCCAATAGAAAGTCACACTACCACCCGACCATGTGGCCCAAAAAGGAACCACCCCTCCATGCTAGGAGATAGTAGTAAGACCCTCCATCAAGCCACAACAAAGCATCACATAATCTCACATGAACATTAGGTACTCACACAAGACATAAGAATAAAAGCATGACTCTCACAAGAGTGCTCCAAGAAAAGCCAACACATGACTACACAATAGTGAACATAAAGGAAGAGTGTCATCGTATAGCTGGTATGGACTATGGCAGGCGTCGATAGGCCCCGACCCCCATCCTGGGTTACCCTGGTAGTCTCTCCTGAACCTCTCACCCCCATCCATGTCTCATGCGGTACCCAAAAAGCCTTTCATGAAGACAAGGTAGTTGGTTTTCCATTCCAGGCCTTCCCACTACATCTTGAGTCTAGACTAGCACTCAACTATGAGCGGGGCACAATTTATCTTGATTAGTGTTTGTAGAACCCAACCCCCCATTTTTTAATTAAGTTCTCACTTATTACTCAGCTTTCGATGGGTTATCTTGCTACCTCTATGGGCACGGTTCCCACTCGAAAGCCATTCTTCCTTATGACACTACACAACCTCCGAAGAACCCCAAGGAAAATCACAAAAGCCAACCAACATAAGGAGTTCAAAAAGTAAAACTGAAGGACAACTTGATTAAACAAACCTTCTACCAAGGTTAAATCAATTGGAGGTGTGAAACAAACAACTGGTCTATTCACAAAATAAGACCAAAACCACAATAAGGCAAGTACTACCACAACCAAAACGTAACCCAATCAACTTGCACAATAAAATTACATTCAACAACATGCCATCATGACATGAAAATGACTCTTACAAATCGGAACCAAAAATCTACCAAGCAGAGTAAAACTCAAATGAATACACTTGCACTCTAAATCATCCATGTTAAGAAATAATAACAATCACACATAAAATACTAAAAACCAATGTCAACTAATTGCAGCTATTTCAATAAATGACTCTTTCATGATAATAAAATCCACATTAGGGAATAACACATCAAAAGGGTACAAGTAAACATACACCCCAAATAAGTTTGCTCAATACTTGATTTTAAACCACACACCTTAAACAAATAACAACAACTCGTAGCCTAATGAAACCATCATTTATAAACAAATATATAATCATTTCAATTTAAGCCAATTTGTCTATAACAAATATCATTTGAATTCGAATTTCAAATTAATGATATTAACATTTAAAATACTTTAGAAAACTAAATTCAATATTTAAATCAAAATAATCTTTTCCAAATTGAAAATCATTTCGACTAACAAAATTGATGGTTATTCCTATACCCTTTGTTTTCACAAAATTATTTACTATTGTATCCAATCAAATTCAACATACTCTTCATATTGCCAATTCAAAATACATAGTATATTCAATACTAAATTGATATTTCTTTTAAAGAAACAAATTTCCTCTAACACCATTTTCTAAATAAAAATTACAAATTATATATATATAAATAAAATTAAAACCAATATAAATATTATGCATTGCACAGGAAATAACATTTACTATGATTTTGTTTTGACTGATTTTTTTTTTCACACAAAAAAAATTCATGGCAACAATGCATTTCTAGCATATGTATTCAACTACTCAATTGGCCCTAAGGCTAGGAGAATGGATCTGATTCAATCCAAAAATGAAATTTTCATATATAATATCATTATTCCACATAATAATTTCACATTTAAAACATCAGGTTCACATTTTTCAAAAAGTGTAAGGAGAGCAATAACCAGGTTTTGGAGGCTATCCACCATTGATGGACCTTCAAAAACTCAAAAAATTAAAACTTGCCAAATCAAAAATTCCTTAAACCCCATTGGTTGATGGGTGCACAACATCACACTTTTGAAATAAAATTCACTTTTCGAGCATACATTAAAATTTGGGTAGCATTTCCCTAAAGCAACTCTCATTAAAAAACAAATGAAGCATACAAATTCAAATCTAAACTAAAATCCAAAATTCAAGTTGGAGAAAGTTTATAAATTCATTTGCTATCTATTTACAAAGCCAAAGACTCCGAAAGAACTCATGAAAACCAGGTAGCAACAAGATTTTTCCCACTCGAATCCAACAAGCTCCTACCCACAAAATCTCTCTAAGCAAATCCTTCCCAATCAAAATTTGAAAAATCCATTGTAGGGTTGGAAATCTCCAAAATTTGGAAAATAATAATCCTTGTTTAAAAAAATGCATAACCCCCATTTTAATTCCACCATATGGTAATAAATATATATTCTAATTTTGCTAGCTTAATAGAATTTGATTTATCAATTTATAAAAACACAATGGTCTTATTTTTATTTTTTAAAAAACAATTACTCAAGCCAAATATAATTTAACTTTCACTAATAATTCAACATTCACTCTAACTTAGACAATTAAAAAATAATCGATTAACTAATTAATAACAAAAATGATTCTAATATAATTTATTCTTAATTCCCTTTAATCAACAAGACACATTAAATTCTCATTAACTACTCAAGAAGATAATAATTAAACACACAATGCATAACACGCAACACTCAACTGAAACCAAAATAGAACATGACACAGATATCAATGTCGGAAAAGTGGCCTACTTGGCGAACCGAGAAGGAAAATAAATGACTGGCGATGCTCACAACTGAGCAATGGTAGGGACTCACAACTGAGCAAGGCTAGGGATGACATTAGGACCTTATAACTACCTCCTCCACTTCCATTAGGTTAATCAAGTACACTTAGACCTATGGAACCAAGTGGAGATGATACCTCATACCTACATGGTACTTGTACTTGTCATTTCCTACATTACCGAACCATGCATACATATATATACACAAACACGGGAAACACACCGGTGAAGGAGAATTGTGACGTTCCCTATGTCACCGAAGTGAGTGAAGGAAAATAATCTCCTCGCACCCCATACACTTTCACACAACATGACAACATATACATAAAGCAACTCACACGTAACATAAATGTGTTAGTCCATCATTAGTAATGCATAAATAAACTTAACATTTCATCATTTATGAAGTACAATGCAGAAGCAGAGTTTACAACTGCTCATCAATAAGCAATATTGTATATTCAATATTTATTCCTCAATGTAAAATAATGCATAATCATATACACCTAGTCACATTCCAAAGCATAACACCAGAATAACACATCACAATCATAATAAATCAACCATCCATGTAAGCAACATAAAAGTCAAACTTGGTCAACAAGGTCAAAAAGGTCTGAATAGGGTAGGGGTACTACATTCTCCCCCACTAGGGTTCGACTTACTCCTAGAAGTTGTAAGTATATGATGGTAAAAACAAGGACATATAAGTCATCACACTCACATATCATAACCCAAAATCATAACTTATCTTAAGGAGAATGCCATCCACAAAATCAATATACTAATGTATAGAAATCAACATCCAAGTCATCTAACTTAACATAAACATTTCCTGCCTTTTTAAAAATCAAATGGTTAACATTGAACAATATTCCTTTTACATTCCTTAATTACGGAAATCAATATGTTAAAAGAGTTACAAAAAAGATGCATCATCTTTAATTATCTAGGTTAAACATATAGTAACACCCTTATTCAACTTCTAGGATCACTATTCCAACATACAATCATACAAGAAAAGATCTTCTATGAAAATCCTTATCCAAAAATATACATGTCGTTTTGTTCAAAACATCATCACTTAGTCCATCCAAACATGAAAACATTTATTTTATATCAATAAGCAACATAAAGATGGTATTTACATGTCTACTGCAGTATCCTAATTATACACACTTCCCTGCATTACCAGGTTCATCAAAACATACTTTCAAATTAAACTCTTTAAAATTCAGTCAAAACTAATACTTCATACTACCTCTAAGGTACATAATGCATACAAATTAAATGAATAAAGGTTCAAGGTGCAAAATCGCGTCAATACCAACACCAAAACATCACTCCTGAAGCATGACACAACATCATATGAAAGAAGAAATGTATATATAGTAACCTATGTTCAATCATCTAAGGTCTACTTAATTCAATTAGAATTCATGTAGGCATTTCAAACACTCGATGAGACAATAAGTCTACAGAACATTATTATTTATCTAAAGCTACCACATAATTAATTAGGTCCAATTCACACTTATTTCTACTACATCTTATAATTCAGACAATTACAAACAAATTTCATCAAAGAAAATACACTTATTTGCTTAACTAATCTCATTATTTAATTAGTTACCTCATTATGCCTAGAATCACTTTCTGCGGTGTTTCACCTTAACACACTATCAGAGGTTCAAGAGAACATGATAGATATAACACTTAACACATAGATAGGGCCAGCCAATTACAAACATTTAAAATGACCACGAGAGATCTCAAAAGAACATCATCCAAATGATGATTGCCAAATACGATGATAAATAACAAAAATACCGACAATTTTGACAATCAACAAAATTGAAAACATGACAAGTGTCCATTTAAATAGAATAAGGGATGAATATTTAGTTGCCATTTCGTCATAAGAAATTTCAAAAGGAAGTGCTACCCCCTTAGCCACAAAATACAAGTCAAAAGACAGTCAAAACACTGTCACAATAAAAACACAAGACAAAGTTACCATTTTCAGCCACATCATAGGGAGTAACTGCTACACTACATCCAAGATCACACATCCTGAGTGCATTAGAGAATGAACCATAGAAACTAAGGCTATTATACTAACTACTATACTTTAATACCATGAAATCTTAATTCACAAGTGTCACCTTCCCCACATTATCATTTATCCATATTACTAGAATTCACAAATCGAATAAGATAAGGAAGTAACATCTTTTCTATATTTTCATTAACCCAACACAACATTCTTGTAGTTCTTAGCAATTACACAAAGGTTTTGCGAAGCTAAGAATTCTATTTCCAAATAAAATGGAATCACAAAAGATTAATTTCCTTTTCTCCACACACATTCTACATGTAGTGATAAGATTTTCTTAATCAATACTTTTCCCTTCATGATCTATCAATCGTTTAAGCTACATGGATTACCTATAAAATCTATGCAAAAAGTATTCCATTTACTTACTTACTTGACATGATGCACTAATACGCAAAACAAAACACTTTGGTCTTCAATGCAGAATGAAACAGACACTCCTTAGTACATGACTTATAATATTCGTTGCAAACTAACAATTCTTTCTATTTATTTTATATTTTTTTTAAGTACACATTTACTAGTATTTATTTTAATCTTCATAACTCGATAAAGAGAGAAGGGAGAGAATTTTCAATAATCAATTACTTCACACATATGCAAGTAAACTAACAAGTTTACACAATTAAGACTAGATTTCTCACTATATGCCTATCATCCTTCTTGCACTATTTTCACTTCACTACCGATATAATAGATTGAAAATTGGATTATCATGATATATCCTTACATTAAAGATGCCATTAATGTTTAAATTTCCAAATGAGGATAATAAAATTTCAATCTTTCCTTACATGCTAACTTTATAACGAAACCACTCAATACTAAAAATCACATCATTAACTATGACTATTCATTGAATGTCAAAACATGAGGAGAAGAAGGAAAATTAAAATTACCAATTATCTAATATGTTGTTATATAGGCACATCAAACATTCTCTACATTTAAACATTCTATTTAATATGCCGACTACAATTGCATTATTGTACTATTCTTACAGGTCATTATTCAAGTTGATCATATAAAACACACAATGAGATCCTTAATAAAAACACATCCAATTCCCTCCTATACCACTACACATAATCCTTTACCCATCCAAGATATCTTCTAACATTCAAGTACACACCAACCTCTCCAAGGTTCACATAAGTGTTTCAAGAAAATACAACATACATATATTTTAATTTCTAGAGAGGAGGAATAAATACATCTAATTCACAATGAATACACACTCAATATTTTCTCTACAAAATCTCATAGTTACGACACTAAATACAATTATAAGTATAACGCAAGCCCAAACTCATACTTTCAGACTTAAGACAATGCATTAATCGACCTATTAAGCTAGTCTTTAAATAGTATAATACTAGTTAGGAAGGTACATCCAATTAACTCTGAAAAATAAGAGTAATTGTAGACCTAACATCTTACAAGAAAATAGCACACATATAATCACACATCAAGCACTAATCATCAATCAGGAAGAGCAAGAATTGAATACACATGTTACACTCATTTAGGGTTTTCAGAAAGAGTGAGTTAAAGAAACAGAGCATGAAACATCTAAGATCTTCAAGATCCCAAGCGTTAATCACAAACATACGGGTAAACACACAAAGTTGGGTTCCAATCCCGTGGAATTCCGCGGGTTGGGAAATGAACCCACTAGAAACGGGTGCCCGATTTTTACAAATCAGGCACCCGTTTAGCTTCGGGTGCCCGAGCCATAAAGAAACGGGTGCCCGTTTAGCAATGGGTACCCAAAGCTAAACGGGTGCCCATTTATTTCAAATTGGGCGCTCGATTTGAAAAAAAAGGGCGCCCATTTTTAAAATGTATTTATTTATTTTTTTAACCATTTTCTATCATTTTTACTGTTTGAAAAATGGGTAGGCATTTCTGAGGAGCACGGGTACTCATTCTTTTCAACCCAATTGACCCCCTAGACCATTTTTACCTCCTTCCAGGTATTTAGTTTTATTTTTTGTATTCTATTTTATTTATTTTTATTGTTTTTCATAAAAAAACATTAATGTATTGTTATTTTTTTATTTTTATGTTTTAAAGTTCTAAAATCGTCTTTTATTTTATTTTATTTCATGTTTAAAATAGTTTTTAGTAATATTGCAAAAAACATGAATAGTAAAACCCATAGGAAAAAAATAAAAAACAAAAACATAAACAAACAATAAACATTAGACACAAAAAACAGACAATAAACCCTGAATAGAAAAATGAACACTAAACCCTGAAAAGAAAAAAACAAACAAGTCGCAGGAGAAATTTGACTATCTTGGTTGATTAACCCTAAACCCTAAACCCTAAACCCTAAATTATAATCTTTAATTAAAACCCTAAACATTTATGTTATCAACCACCTTAAGCATTCGTAATGGTGGCTATATTTAGTGTCAAAAATTTTAACGTTTTCATGTCCTAAGAAATTGAGTTGGACACCATGGATTAATGTTCCTTTTATAATTGCTTCACATCAAAAAACCCATCCTTATCCTTCTGCCCCACACCTAGATTGGTCACCCAATCAACCTCTATTGTTCGCCCACCATGCCACCTAAAATTCAACCAAGCATCCACCCAAGCCATCTCTTCCTCTTTACTTCCTAATCATCTTAATATGAATGCTACCAAGTTCGACCAAAGAGACCTCTCCACTACATCCCATATTGTACTAACTACTCTTTCCTTATCCTTGAAAACTCGCATGTTCCTTTCTAGCTAGATAGGCCAAATGATGATGATAAGAGTTTAATTCCAAATGAACCACACGATAGGACTAGACATATTAAATTTCAAATAGTCCAAAATATTAGGGAGATTGTGTCACATCATCCATTCAATCCCCCATCTTTGCAAAAATGAATTCCATATTATTTTTGCAAATTCACATTGCACAAAAGGATGATCATAATCTCACTAATTTCCTTACATAAAACACACTTGAAAGAACCCCAATGCCCCATAAGTTGTAGTAAGTATTATTGGCCATTACATTTAATTTTCAAACTAAAAATTGTGAGATATGCATTATAAGTGTTGTAGACAAGGTTGACATGGAAATATCCATAACTAAAATGGTTTTATTATTTTCATTAATAACAAAAGGAAAAATATGCTGAGATAGATGCATACCAAACTATTCAATTGAATTGGATTTTCAAATTTTGAAGTGATTAATTTGTCCTATCACCCCCATTAGATTTGATATGTTTGAGTAAATTCAAATCGCAATACCTAATTATAGGCTTGTCAATTACCCTCGTCACTCAGTAGTTTTCTTTTATATCTAATTAGATTCTTGGAAAAGAATTAGTTTTAATCATTTAAGTATGCATTCATTAGTTTTAATTATTATTAATTTATTATATATAAAACAACATTAATAATATACATAATAATAATATATTTCTAATAATAATATTAATTAAATATTTACAAATTATATTATATACTATTTTTTATTAATGATCTAATATTTAGATTAATAATTGCAACCAAATAATCAATAGAGAAACCATTTTACAAAAAGAATTATAGTTATCCCAAATAATCTAATTTAGATGAGTTATGTATTCTAATATATGACAAATTTTCTTGGATAGGTTTCATTATATAAACCCCACTAAATTACTTAAAAATTTACACGTCTATATAAATTTATTTTGCCAAGTATATATTAAATTAAAAAATTGATTATATATTTATATGTGTATGTACCATTTTACATTTAGAATGAATTGATTCTAAATTTTTTATGATAATTGCTTGTATTTCATTACCAAATGTTTATTCTAATTGATATAATTGATGTACATAATTAAAATATATTTTGAAAATTATTTAATATGTAAATAAAATTTGATCTTAAGTAAATAAATTATTTAATAAGATATAATAAATTTCCTCTTAAGTATCACCATCGAAGGGTATGTGATCTTCATCTAGTACAAATGGAATGAAACAATCTACAATAGGATCCTCTAGGAATGGAGAGATATGAGGGTCTCCATGGATCTCCTAAAGTCTATTCCAAAGTGTGTGGGGGAAATCAATATCCAATGCAATACACATAGAATCATGATCTTGATAAGTTAGATCAAATCACTCCTACATGGTCAATGATGTTACACCAAGATTATATACTTTCTAGTGTTTCTAGTTTAGGTATGACTCCATACATAAAAGGAAAATGATTACACCACCTAAAACTTATCAAGATAGCATTTTACAAAAGAATCATAGTTATCCCTTTCTAATTTTACCACAAAAGGATGAATAGAGAAACCTATGATACTAAAAACTTAAAAGATCAATAAAATCAATACATATAAAACATATCAAACAAATTCATCTCATGTAAGATGGTGATTTTCAAGTGTCAAGATGTCCAAGTAAATGACTAGAATGTGAAATCACAAAAAATGGTCATTTATTCAAGCTTCAACTTAGTGTAGTACTACTAGTTGCGATCACTAAATCATCCAATGATTCTACAAAAGAACACAACAAAGTAGTACATGTATTGACAAGTTCATAGATATAACTTATGACTTTAACTTATGATTGTTTTTATGATTTTGATGGAACTTATAAGTTAATTCATCTTTAGATGTTGAAAAGTATTGTTTGACTTGCATGGGCATTATGATGTTTTATTTTGTAGAATTCTTCTTATACTTTGATTTAAGTGGATAATATTTCTTAAATGATGCTTATTATTACCCACCTATTAATAATATTATAGATCTATATGTGAGTTTCCTTTTTTAATATTTAAGTTGCTAAATTGTATTTAATTATTATTATTTTTGGAAGGTGAAATGTAAATTAAATAGTTTGTAGTTGTAAATTTTCATGTTCAATGTAATTGTAATTGTAAATTTTCAAGTTTGTAAATTTTCATGTTTGTAATTGTAATTGTAAATTTTCATGTTTGTATATATATGCAGATTATTTTCACATGATGGATGAGTTTGAGATAGATGAGCTATTAGGTCTAGTACCACCTCCACCTCCACCTCCACCCGATCAATTGAGACAATAGGACAAATATTGATGCTTTGATAAGAGATATTCATACTATTAGGTGTGAGCCTCATCCACCTCCTCAGTTGTTACGCCTTGTAGATAGTATGCAAGGCATTGTACAATCTGTGCAGGAATTAGATAGCGAGCTAGATAGCTATCATAGTTGGCATGAGGGATTGCGTGCATTTTACATTGATGGCCTCATATACAAACAAGTTAATGACTTAAAAATAACAAAAATAGATTTGAAAAAATATTTTATGAACCCTAAGATGGGTGAAGAGATAGATCTGAAGAAGCCACGGATTTCTATTCGATGGTGTAGGCACCCGGGCATTGCTAGCCACTTTTGGGAGCGGTGGTGGATGGTACACTCCAATCATGAGGTCCCGATGTATTTTTTGAAGAAATTATGGGCAGAATTTGAATTGGACAAAAAACCCAATTACTTTGATATTAGATCATTTCAGGGGGTTGGGAGAGGCATGCCTCAAGATAGGCCAGGAGAAAAATTGAGCGACAGGGTTAGAAACCATGTGCGCAATGATCCATTGGTTCCTCTTACATCACCAGTTGTTCCAGCACCTGCCCATCATCGAGCAGTGGATTCTGCTCTAGGTTCATTGAGTGCCCTGTCGGGCAATTTGGTACAGCAGTTGCAGGAGGTGAGGGCTGCCCCCTGCTTAGCACATGTTTGCACGACCTGTGGGGATGTATGTAGGGGTCCACAGAGTGAGGCTACCCCTGGAGGAGATGGTGATTTTGATGATACTGATGCTGCCCATGGTGGTTATGATGATGCCGAGGAGGCTGCACATGCTGATGCCGTCTCTTCATATGTTGATCTCCTATGGGCAGACAATGATCAACCTACATAGGTACAAATTTATTTGTATAATTTATAGTGCAATATTAAATTCCTTATATATACACATATGAACCATAACATGAGTCAATTTTTTCTGAACAGAGGATGGATCATACCACATCATTAAGGAACCGACATCATGTTACCTCAATACCTAGAGATGTTGGTGCCCCATTTACGGTATGCACTTTCATCTAGATACATTGTATTGATATGTACATTTAAAATAAATAATAAATTTTTTAATGTAATGATTTACATATGATATGTTTTTTCAATTTTGTAGGGTGCTTCATGTAGCACTGAGGTGGGTAATTCTTCACGTGACCCATGGACCACTAAGGCTCAGCCTCATATACCACTAGTATGTTTTTCATCCATTAATTTGAAGTGTTTACATGCTTACTAATTTAAGTACAAATTTGATTCATGTTCATTATTTTTTGCAATTGTAGACTTCTGGATTGTTTGATGGTGCATCACATGTACGCCTTTGACCATCAGTTACTTTGTTTGCATCACATGTATGCTTTTCTATGATAATCTTGTAGTCTATATATATATATATATATAAGTTTGATTCATTCTTTATATATGTTGTTCAGGTCCACACCACTACCAATATTGGTACGACTATGGGGTTGAGCTAGATGCAATGATCGACATTATCATTTGAGGCACGATGATTACAAAAATAATTTCTAATTTGTTTATACTGTGTACCTGGCTTTTATAGAGATTATCAAAATTGATGTACAATTTGTTTTTTGCAGGACTTGGCTATGACCACTTTTCTTGTTCATGATAGTGGACCTCCATGTACCAGTGAGGGCATTGTAGAGCACGATCGTATGGTAATTTATTTTAAATTTTTTAGTATTTAATTACTTTATAAGTGAATTATGCAAGTAACTTCTTCTCATGTTAAATCTTCTTCTCATGTAAAATCTTTTAATAATGTACAGGAGGGTGCAAACACTGATACTGCACAGGAGGGTGGAGTCACTGATACTGCACAGGAGGGTGGAGACACTGATATTGCACAAACACAGGATGGTGCATCTCAGGACCACGTGTAGTAGGATGATTCATCTCAACCACCTTCACGTGGAGTGAAGAGGACTACAGATGAGATGCATGCGAGTTCTTAGATTGTATATTTTAGATCATGTCATGTTATTGTATTGTGGACTTTTTATGATGACACTTGTTATGTTATCCCGGGACTTGTTATTATGTGATTATATATAGGACTTGTTGTTATGTGTTATGTGATTATATATAGGACTTTTTATTATGTCATTTCCTTGCTATTATGATATTAGGTCGTGTTATGTGATTTGGCGCACTCTAGTGATTATATATGTGATACATTGTTTTGTTATTATGTTATTTGGACTTGTTTTAATGTCATTTCCTTATTAAACTATTATTTCAAGACTTGTTTTAATGTCATCAGGAATTGTTATGTGATTGTATATAGGACTTTTTATTTATGACTTGTTATGTGATCTATTTATGACTTTATATATTAACATTGTGATTGATCATCTTATAGTGCAACGGTTTATAATTCAATGTGCACAAAATAACATTAAGAATAAGATAACTAATACAATATTGTTTATGAAACCAAAATTGTATCAAATGAAGACAAATACAATGTTAAAGGGACAAAGAAAAACAATTATCATGATTAAATATTAAAAAGAGTTCACACAAGTATCGACTTATTAATTATAAATGAATCTCATAGAGGAATACAATAGATTGATGGAACTAAGGCTAACCAAATTATTAGGAAGCTACAAACATAGTATCGACTTTCCTCTTAAGTTGACCACACTACTTTACTAGTGTATTGATGGTTTATTAGTGCGGATAGTATTGGTATGAAAATCATGGACTTCATGGTACTAAAATAAAAAAGTACACTATAAATATAGATTTGTCATACAATGATAAATATAGAGTCAGGTTATATTTAAGACATAATTCTGTCTTTGAACTTACAATTAATCTATGAAGAAATTACAATAAAATAAATATATCATAAAAAATTAGAATTCAATTGTAACACAATTACAATGTGCACAAAATAACATTAAGAAGAAGATAACTAATACAATGTTGTTTATGAAACCAAAATTGTATCAAATGTAGACAAATACAATGTTAAAGGGACAAATAAAAACAATTATCATGATTAAATATAAAAGAGTTCACACAAGTAACACAAACTTACATGCATATAAATTTGATTCAACCTAATGTACCATCTGCATCCTCTCTCTTCTGCAATGCGTCTATGATTGCCTCATGCTCTTCTACTAAAAGTGTCCACAATACCTTATTAGCAGGTCTACCTTTGTATCTTTCATATTTGATGTTTGTTGCCACCACCAAATGAGAATAGTGTATAATCTTCTTTTCTGATTGGTAGTCTTCATAAGCTAGTAAGCCATTCCTTCTTGTTAAGTATTTGCATAGCCATGTACCAACCACCACAACAAACCCAACTGGATACTGAAAACCATCATCATCTACTTGATCACATATCAACTTTTTCTTAGGTTCTACACATCTAGCTAGCCAATACTTAACCTGCTCATCATTATCCTCAGGTGCAACAATAGCATACACATGTCCTATAAAACAAATTTAAGTACAATGTGTAGAAATAAAACTTGTTACAATTTATAATTCAAATATGTAATCATAAATTATATGACAATACATAAAAATATATAATTTAAAGTTATAAACAATAAATTGAATTAAATTACCAGGTTGTATGAGGTCTGAAACACGATCATAATCTTCTGATGCAAATGCATGATCGGGGTCTTCATTTCTTCTAACATCTTCATATTGTGTCTCAGTAGGTGTTAAGGATTTGTCTTGCCATTCTTCGACCCATTCCGTATTCTCACATTCTTCCCATTCACTTGCAACACAAAATTGACAAAAACATGCAAGCTCTCTAGTCCATATAGTCCAAGTGTTAGAATTATAACTCTTAAATGAATGCCATCTAGCTGACCCATTTATTGTATCACAATCATATCTTGGAAGGATATTCTCCTCTTTAACTAGCCTGAAGAAACGTCTAATTTTAGAGTTCTGACTTGATCCTGTGGATAAATTTGCACTACACCAATCCACAATTGCACTTGCATTTTTAAATTTAGCCATTTCCTTGAATTTGAGTTGCTCTCTGCAAAGGGATCTCTTAACACATGCACTGACATCGTCATGTTCTCCTTTCCCATGTCTAGCCTCAAAAAAAATCCAAATGTGTTTGATATTAGTTTTCTTATGAATCCTACTCAACCAATAAAACATTCTAGCATTCTTGAATTGCCCTATGCAATTATCAGACCATATTAGATGTTGTGTCATTTGAATTTCTCTCTCCCTCAAATTCTGAAAAAAGGTCTTGAAGCAAAACTGGACAAACTCAGATGAGTGTAATTTATTATCACTCATATAGAAATGGTACTCTCTCAAAATTTTGCGATGCTCTTGTGTACTATCTGGTGCATGCCTATAGACAATATGGACAAAAATTGATACCTGTACTGAATTGTAGTATTGTGATTGTACCTCATCTTGTGGTGCAAGCGTGTAGTTCTCTGCAAAAGTCAACAACCAAAAGTATACTACCAACAAGAAATGTATCCTTACATATTCGAAACTGACCATCGAGCCATCTAGCATTTTGAGTGTGTTTAACATATTTAGGTATGATGTTACTCTTGAATTCATTCATAAATGCATGAACACTAACTTTTTCAGTGATTAGATCGCATCATTTTCCAACCTTTCCATCCTTTAGTGGATACTCAATAGTTTTAAATCTTTTAACATCAATTAATTGTTATCCAAAATCATTTGAAAGATTTTCATGCAAACATTTATCCAACAATGCAAGATTGCCACATATATCACATACACCAGAAACACATGCATTGAAAAGAAAATTTTGTTCATTTAGTGGGTTGCAAAATAAACTTGAAATAAACTCCTTTATAGTTTCAGGTGGTATATTTATACCACATTCTTGGAAAATTCCATTACTATGCATGGTAACACATATATATCAAAATACATCATAATGGTAGCAAAATTGAACATGAGTTTTGCAACATGTGACTCTTTCCTTGTTAATTCGAACATACCAAGGTTTACACTTTTCAAAAAACCTTTGACAAATGCTAATAGTCAACACCTTATCATCCAAATTTTTTTTATACAATTCAGTTTGAGTCATGTCCAATAGGTGTTTTGGATGTGGATCATGAATTTTTGACCCAACTCTTAATTTAAGAACATCTCTAACATTAGGTGATACTCTCGTATTATCATGCCAGAATTTTTTGATCAAATTTTTGACTTCACCAGTAAGTTTCATATCAGACCTTGGTAGTCTACCACTAAAAGTCCACAATTTGTTTGCCGGATCACTTTCAAAATTAACTCTTCTTTTTACAGCTCTTGACAAAGTTTTGCAATGAATATTAAGATATCCACTTATGTTACTCATCATTCTTTTATTAGAAGATGTTTGGCTTACTAAAGCTGTTGTTATTGCCCGTCGTGCCACATTTTTATCTTTAGAACGACTTTTCTTTCCAATTGTATCAAAGGTGCTAGCAACAGTTGATACAACTTGTTTTAAAGAGTCCTCCTTCTTCTTGGGTTTGACATAAAAACCTAACTTCTTCATCACTTTTTGCATTTTAGTCAGTTTAATTAGTTGTACCATTAATTGACATTGAAACCCAAATTTTTTATTATAAAAAAAATGTCTAAACAATCTATTTGCATGTGTGCTAGTCTATCTCCATGAAACCAAGCCAGGAAGGTTGTCTAGTACATCACATTTAATTTCAAAATTTTCACTCATTTGATTATCATTCAAACATGTTTCATTTTCAATTGGTGTTTCCATGTCTACATACACATTATTGGTTTTAGTTGTAGGTGGATTTTCAATTTCATTTGGACTTTCAAATTTGGTTTCAATTTCAGTTTCAAGTTGAGATCTAGTTTCATTTTGGGTTTCAATTTGGATTTCAATTTCACTTTCAACTTGACTTCTAATTTCATTTGGGGTTTGATTTTCAATTAGAATTTCATTTAATAAGTAACCCGCTTCTACTAAATCACCAATTTCTTCATGAGAAAAAACATAGGGTTGTGAAGACATACATGTATCCAATAATGCATTAGAAGATGCACTTGGATTAAATGGTTCTATTGTGTTTCCTTTGTCAGCATTTATGGTCTAATTGATGTTCTTCTCTTCTAAAATGATTGTGGAACTTGAAGCTCCTTGTCTCATTCTTGATCTTCTCTCTCGTTGACACATTGCCTCCTCCCTATTTGCTGCAATCTCCTCAGTTGTCAAAACCTTCCTTTGCCTCTTCCTGCGTTGATTTGATCCCATGGCTACACCAAAATTTGAATTCAAATCAATCTCCTTACCAAATCGACAATAAGACAAACAAAGAGAATGATTAATCAAAACATTCTCTTTATAGATCGTATCTGTCAGCCAATGATTGGAAAATAATTCAATCATTGGGATTTGTGCTTGTGGGCCAAATTCTGGCCCAACGGATCTTTTCAGAAATGGGCGCTCGTTATTGAATAAAACGGGTGCCCATTTTTTGAATTTAAAAAACAGGCACCTGTTTTTTAAAATTAGGGGCGGGAAACATTCCTTAGCTTTTCTTTTTTCTTCAGGATAGGCTTGGTCTCACCAAGCCTATGCTTGGACCTCCAAAAAAATGACTAAGGTAAAACAACATCAGATTTCTACCTTGGCCTAATTTTTTGAGGGCCTTTCTGATTGAATTTTTTGACGAAATGAAAACCCATTAGAGTTTTCAGAGTCTTGATTTCAGAAATGTAAATTTTATAGTGATAATATTACTTTTACTATTTTTGTATTATTTATTAATCAAAAGTGGAACCTAAACCTAAAATACCAAGGTTCACTAAAACTTTAATAACTTTTTGGTTTTTAGGATTTTAGAAAAATAAATTATATGGCATCAATCTACATACAATTCTTTTGAATATTAAATTTTTTTTTGAAAAATATGAAATTTTCATCAAATTATGGTGGCCGTACACCCGATGTTTTGAAAATATACTTTATTGTCAGTTAAAAATTAATTAAAAAAAATATATTCAATAAAAAAAAAAGAAAAAATATTCTCATCAATATTTGGTGTCTTAGGTATCATTTACCAGAAGGATTTGCAAAAATTCATTTATTTGCATAAAAAAAGAGTGGTTGTACACATGAAATGGTATGGTCCTGAAACAAACATTTTGAAAAACTGGTTTTTAAACATGCCTACTAAAAAGGGATTTCTACCATGTGGGTATTAAAATCAAATACATATGTGAAAATTAGACTCTAAGCACTACATTTTCTATTACTGAATTTTTTTGAGATTCAATCTCTAAGTGCATCAAATTTTGACATCAATCGACATAAAATTTGAAAAACAGAGAAAACACTTCCACTTTTGCCCAAAAGTGGGACTCAACTTCTTGCAGCCACCCATACATCAAAGAGAACCATACAATAGAAGGATTATATATTGCACACCACACTAAGGGCACGAATTACACCAGAGATCCCAGTGTTTGTAAACTTGGCTCTGATACCAAGTATAATACCCCGCCAAGAGAGCCTAAAGGAAACAACTACAAACACTTGAAAAGAGTGCAAATAATTTTTTTTAATTATTAATAAACTTTAAGATGCATTAAGTTAAACCTTGCAATAACATTAGCACAAGCGGAAGACTTATCTAAACACCTAAAGGGTTTCCAACAAAGATTACTTGAGTAATCCAATGAACATTGAGGTGTATTAATCCAATTAACAATGAGATTGATTAAACTTAACCATTATAGAATGATTACTACATGAACATAGCAATTAAATTCCATACGATATTAAACTAAGAATGATTGGATATAAACAACTGTCATTAGTTACATTACATCACTAAAGCTACATTTATCATAATCCATATTACCACATTTTGTTTAGAACTTCACACATCCAATTAGGATTAATATCACCTAAATTACATTAAACATTTTAACTATAATACCATTCATACATCCAAAATTAAAAGGAACCAGATGAACACATACACCATACAACACCAATTGATATCAGAGTTCACCCCTAATGGGCTACATCTTCGGGTATGCTTCAAATGCAAGACCATTCTAATGAATAAAAGATAAAAAAATTACATTAATTTTGCATCGATCAATTACATCCTGCCATCAAGGCATACATGAAGAAATGATACATATGACCACATAGGGTCCAAGAGATACATGAATGATCCAAGAAGAATAAAAGGATCCATCTAAAATATGGAATGGAGTAAATACAAGATAACAACTGGAGCACATGCAACACTAATCCATCACAAGAAGGCATGAACAAAATACCCAATGGAAAGTGGTACTACCACCCGGCCATTTGGCCCAAAAAGGAACCACCCCTCTGTGCTAGGAGATAGTACTAAGGCCCTCAATAAGGCCACAACAAATCATCATATAGTCTCACATGAACATCAGGTACTCACACAAGACATAAGCATAGAAGCATGACTCTCACAAGAGTACTCCAAGAAAATCCAACACATGACTACACAGTAGTGAACATAAGAGACGAGTGTCATCGCATAGTTGGAATAGACTCTAGCAGATCTCCATGGGCCCAAGCCCCCATCCTGAGTTACCTTGGTAGCCTCTTCCAAACCTTCGGTCCCCATCCATGTCTCATGTGGTACTCAACAAACATTTCATGAAGACAAGGTAGTTGGTTTGCCATTCCAGGCCTTCTCACTACATCCTGAGTCTGTACTAGCACTCAACCATGAGCAAGGTACAATTTATCTTGATTAGTGTTTTGTAGAACCCAACCCCCCATTTTTAAATTAAGTTATTACTTATTACTCAACTTTTAATGGGTTATCCTGCTACCACTTTGGGTGCATCCTGCACTCGAAAGACACTCTTCCTTATGACACTACACAACCCGAAGAACCCTAAGGAAAATCACAAAAGCTAGCCAACATAAGGAGTTCAAAAAGAAAAAATGAAGGACAACTTGATTAAAAAAAACTTCTACTAAGGTTAAATCAATTGGAGGTGTGAAATGAACAACTAGTCTATCCAAAAAACAAGACCAAAACCACAATAAGGTAAGTACAACCACAATCAAAACTTAACCTAGTCAACTTGCACAATAAACATACATTCAACAACATGCCATCATCACACAAAAAATGACTTACAAATAGGCAAAAAAAATCCACCAAGAAAAGTAAAACTCAAATGATACACTTGCACTCTAAATTATCCATGTTAAGGAATCATAATAATAACTCATAAAATACTAAAACCCAATGTCAACTAATTGTAGCTATTTCAATAACTGACTCTTTCATGATAATAAAATCCACATTAGGGAATAACACATTAAAAGGGTCCAAGCAAACATACACCCCAAATAACTTTTCTCAATACTTGATTTTCAACCACACACCTTAAAGGAATAACAACAACTCATAGCCTAATTAAACCATCATTTATAAATAAATATATAATCATTTCAATTTAAGCCAATTTGCCTATAACAAATACCTTTTGAATTCCAATTTCAAATTAATGACAATAACATTTAAAATAATTTTGAAAACTAAATCCAATATTTAAATCAAAATAATCTTTTCCAAATTAAATATCATTTCGACTAAAAAAATTGATGGTTATTCCTATAGCCTTTGTTTTCACAAAATCATTTACTATTATATCCAATCAAATTTTACATTCTTTTCATATTGCTAATTCAAACTACATAGTACAAATATATATTTATATATTCAATACTAAACTGATATTCCTTTTAAAAAACCGAATTTCCTCTAACACCATTTTCCAAATAAAAATTATAAATTACAAATAAAAAATTATATATATATAGAATTAAAAACAATATTAAATATTATACATTGCACAAGAAATAACATTTACTATGATTTTGTTTTTACTGAGTTTTTTTGTTTCTTTTCACACAAAAAAAAACTCATGGCAACAATTCATTTCTATCACATGTATTCAACTACTCAATTGGCCCGAACGCTAGGAGAATGGATCCGATTCAATCCACAAATGAACTTTTCATATACAATATCATTATTCCACATAATAATTTCACATTTTAAACATCATATTCACATGTTTCAAAAAGTCTAAGGAAACCAATAACCAGGTTTTGGAGGCCATCCACCATTGATGGACCTTCTAAAACTAAAAAAATTAAAAATTTCCAAATAAAAAATTCCTTAAAACCCATTGGTTGATGGGTGCACAACATCATACTTTTGAAATAAAATTCACTTTCCGAGCATACATAAAAATTTGGGCAGCATTTCCCTAAAGCAACTTTCATTAAAAAAAAAAATGAAGCATACAAATTCAAATCTAAACTAAAATCCAAAATTCAAGTTGGAGAAAGGTTCTTAATCCATTTGCTATCCATTTGCAATGAGAATTGCACAATTTCATAAAGAATCAAGGGAGAAATCAAATAAACTCACCTTTAAGTTGAATAATTTCAAAATGAAACATGGAGCCAAAGACTCCGAAAGAACTCGTGAAAACCAAGTAGCAAAAAGATTTTTCCCACTCGAATCCAACAAGATCCTACCCACAAAATCTCTCCAAGAAAATCCTTCCCAATCAAAATTTCAAAAATCCATTGTAGGGTTGGAAATCTCCAAAATTTGGAAAATAATAATCCTTGTTTTAAAAAATGCATAACCCCCATTTTAACTCCACCATATGGTAATGCCTAAATACTCTAATTATGCTAGCTTAATAGAATTTCATTTATCAATTTATTAAAAAACAATGGTCTTATTTTGTTTTTTTTAAAACAATTACTCAAGCCAAATATAATTTAACTTTCACTAATAATTCAACATTCACTCTAACTTAGACAATTAAAATAATCAATTAATTAATTAACCACAAAAATGATTCCAATATAATTTATTCTTAATTCCCTTTAATCAACATGACACATATTAAATTCTCATTAACTACTCAAGAAGAGAATAATTAAACACACAAAATGCATAACACACAACACTCAACTGAAACCAAAATAGAACATGACACACATACCAACGTTGGAAAAGTGGCATACTTGGCAAACCGACAAGGCAAATAAAAGACTGGCGATGCTCACAACTGAGCAAGGCTAGGGATGACATTAGGACCTTAGAACTACCTCCTCCACTTCCACTAGGTTAATTAAGTATGCTCAGACATGTGGAACCAGGTGGAGACGATACCTCGTACCTACACGGTACATGTACCTATAATTTCCTGCATCACCGAACCATGCATACATATATATACACAAACACGGTAAACACACCAGTGAAGGAGAATCGTGACATTCCCTATCTCACCGAAGTGAGTGAAGGAAAATCATCTCCTCGCACCCCATACACTTTCACACAACATGACAACATATACATAAAGCAACGCGCATGTAACGTAAATGTGTTAGTCCATCATTAGTAACACATAAATAAACTTAAAATTTTATCATTTATAAAGTACAATGCAGAAGTAGAGTTGACAACTACTCATCAATAAGTAATATTGTATATTCAATATTTATTCCTCAATGTAAAATATTGCATAATCATATGCACCTAGTCACATGCCAAAGCATAACTCTAGATTAACACACTACAATCACAATAAATCAACCATCCATGTAGGCTATAGAAAAGTCAACCTTGGTCAACGAGGTCAAAAAGGTCTGAACAGGGTAGGGGTACTACAAAGTAGGGTGAGTGAATATGTTTAGGCAATAGAATATAAAACTATAAAATAAAGATATATTTTGGAAATAATACTTGGAATTACTATGAAATCTCAAAAGCATTTGAGAATGGGAATGGAAGGAAAATTACAAGTCTAAAGCTCTAAAAATAAATTAGGATATATTCCTAATCTTGATCATAGGGGATATATAATTTGAAGGGTTCAGAAAAAGAATAAAAGATAGTAACAATTTTCTAATGTTGATCGAGGCTGATCTAATCAAACACACATGTGTTCATCAATCAACATGAATTCATTATTTTTAATCTTGAAAGATATAATTAGATAATTAAAACTATTTTTGGAAAAGTATATGCAAGGGATTAGGATATATAGCTCTATCAATGTTGAAGAAGAATAACTCTACTATAAATGAAGGGAGCAAAATGTGTAGGAGTTAGCAACTTTACAAATGGAATTCTAAAAAAATGTTGTCAATTTGGTGGGTTGGGGGATCGATAGGAATTCTGAAATAGATTTAGGACAATGAAAATCCAATATACATGTGGAGGATGCATGCTAAAGCATGGAGGTTTATGGAGATAGTGCAATAATGTTAAATGTATAATAAAAACTATGTATATGCAGTGTATATTGTAAAATATTTAATTTCTTTTAGTTTTGTATTTATTGAACAATGATTTAGTAAGGTGTTAGGGTTGTTTTATTTTTTTATAAATTTATTATTCAATAAATGCCAGAAAAATATCTTTGGGCATATATTATATATTATTATTTAATATAATATTAAGTTTAAATGTGCGAAAATATATGTAAATATAAACAATTCACATAAAGGTTCTTAGAATTCATGTACAATATAACCCAAAAATAGAAAATATGCTTCGTGGCAACTGTTACTTAAATTACCTATTAAAGAAATGCCTCCCTAATTAATATTTCTTATATTTGTTGAAGATTGTAATCCCAACTACTCTCGCAGTACCTATCACCTTTGTATGCTCTTATCATCAGTCAGTCTCAATATTAAAAATGAACAATAAAAACAAATCTCCTAAAAATTTGAATGGATTTTACAATTTACTCCAACCTGGCCAACGTACTATTTGTAGGATTGCTCTTTAATGTTTTTTATTTTTCCTCCTTACCAAAAATTGGTAGAAGAGTCTAGAAGTATAGCAATAGTGAAAAAAACAGTGGATGTTTTGGGTAGAAAAATATATACGAAGCAGAAGAGCTAACAAATATGGGTTTTGTAAGATGGCTTAAAAAGTAATATATAAAGTTTAAGTTTGGATGTAATAATGTTGTGTGGAATGACTTGAACCTCAGGTAGACAATGTCATAATGTCTTCTTTTGCTTAACATGTTAAATCCTTGTTTTTCTTCTGTTTAAATTTCTTTTAGAAGCTCCCCTGGCAACTCCCTTGTTCTATCATGTAGTATCAGAGCCCATGGGATATGATCATGGAGATCCTCTCAACAAATGAATTCGAGGGTGTATTGCTGCTTATGTTACCCATGATCTGATGAGAAGATTTCTTTACTATTTTTTGTATTATGTTTTGTGGGATCTGTGAAGAGTTGTTATGGATGCTGCTTGTTTGTTGAAGGCCTGTAGGAGCTGATCAAAGTCAACAAGAAGTCACTGAAAATTCAAGAGAACATGCTGGGAGGAAGAGTAAGAATATGTTTATTGTAAGGAGTAGATTACTGCAAGCCACTATTGAGGAAAGTCATCCAAAGTCATAATCACTGATCAAAGAATTTTACCATGTTTAAAGGAGATCAGGGTGCTAGAGAAGGAGCTACAGTGTTTGGGAAAAAGATGAAGTGTTCCTAGGAAAGGAGATTGGCTCATAAGAGTAAGATAAGCTTGTGTGTGAATGCTTATAAAGGCAAGGAAAAAAAGAGCTACACTGACATATAGGGAAAACAAAAGAATTTTTTTTTGAGGGTTTGTGTAAAGTTTGAAGGAAGAGTTAGAGACTATAGGTAGAGAGGAAAGAAACCTTGACAAAAGGAAGAGAGAGTCAGTGAGAATGAATGTGTGAGATATAGAGTAGAGAAAGATTGTTGCATGACAAGATAGAAGAGTGGCCATTTGGGTTTTTGTGGATGATTTGTTGAGAGAGTGAAAAATTTAAAAAGATTGTTAATGCTTGAAGCCATTGAGTGAGGCAAGTGTTGTTCTGAAACTGTTGCAGTTGTTGGACTAATGTTTTAATGTTTGAATGACCACTATATTCATTCTATATATGTGAAGCTGACTCCTAAAAGGAGAAGATAATAGAAAGATAAAATTTGAAGCCAAAGAACAACTATAAGTTGTGGTCGTTATTTTCTTTAGATATTATTATATTTATTTGAAGTTAAACAACTGTTGATTGAAGAAAGGAAATTCACAGTATAGAAACACAGGTGTCTAAACAAGGTAAGTTTATTTTTTTCTTTTTCTCAATGGGTAAAGTTGGAAAAAGAGAAATGAAAGAAAATAATGATTTGGAAGAAGAATTGAAGGAATGTAAAAAGAAAATTTTAGAAATGATATTTCTTTTAAAAGAGAAACAAATGGAAAAATGTGAACTGTTAGATGAAAATTATAATCTTGAAAAAGAACTGAATGAAGCTAAAGAGAAAAATGAAGAATTAGAAGAGAAATTAAAGTTATTTGATGACGTCAGAAGGAAGTTTGGTGATTTGTAAGAAGTGTTAAAAAGGTTAGAAGAAGAAAATAGTTTACAGAAAAAAGAAATTTTAAATCTAAAACAAGAGAATGAATGTTTGAAGTTAAAACCACTAGTTAGTGATTCTTCATGTGACAAAAGATTTGTGTTCATCATTTGGTGAAAGTGATTTACGTGAAACTGTTTGTGATAAAGAATGTAAGAAATAAGATGATAATGTGTTTGCAAATATTGCTAGTTGTGATATTGATAACAAAGGATGGTTTGGAAAGAATGTTGGTTTCAAAATCATGAAGAAAATGGGTTATGCTGGTAAAGGTTTGGGAAAGTACGGGCAAGGAATCAGAGAGCCCATTGAACCACTAATGAGGCCAAAACATGAATGCCTTGGACATTTCAAAGATGAAAATGATGTTCAACATGATATATGTTCATACAAATTAGTTCAAAGAATGCAGTTGATTCAATGATCTCATTGTAATAGAGAAGGACACACAAAAGACATGTGTTGGGATCTACATCCCTGTAGTATTTGTGGTTTAAGAAATCATTCTGAAAAAATGTGTTGGAAGAAAGAATGGAAGAACGAATCTATGACAAGTTGTATAAAAGTAGATTGTGGATGGACCTATGGACCTAGTTGGCAAAAGTTCACAGGTATGTTCAAAAGATTGTATAAATGTTCATATGTGAAGAACACTAAAAGTCATGAAAATTTTGGATGTTGAAAAACAATAACAAATATTTTGAGTAAAAAGAAATCATTGTCTAGCAAAACAATAACATATTGTGTTATGTTTTGAGGACTAAAAATGAGTGTTTGAAGAAACTGCTGCAACAGTTGAAGAAACTTGGAGCACAAGAAAGAAAGAGGAGTTGATGAAATAAATAAAAAAAATCAAAAGAGGATATCGGTTGTCAAAAGTCATGAAAATATTAGTAGAGTTGATAATAAGTAAAGAAAAAAAATATTGTGAATGTTGTAAAGTGCAGTAACTGTAGCAACAATCATTTATCAAGAAAACCAAAGAAGAGATTGCAAATATAGAAAAGATTGTTGAAGAAAGATGGAAAGAAAAAAAGAATTTGAGAATGCAACAACATTCATGGTAGTTGTGAATAAGGTGGAGTGTTAGAGATTGTAATCCCAACTACTCTTGTAGTACTTGTCACCTCCATATACTCTTATCATCAGCCAGTCTCAGTATTAAAGATGAACAATAAAAACATATCTCCTAAAGAATTGAATGGATTTTACAATTTACTCCAACCCGACCAACGTACTATTTGCAGGACTTCTCTTTAATGTTTTTTTAATTTTCCTTCTTACTAAAAATTGGTTGAAGAGTCTAGAAGTATAACAATAATAAAAAAACAGGGGATGTTTTTGGTAGAAAATATATACAAAGTTGCAGAGCTGATAAATATGGTTTTTGTAAGATGGTTTAAAAAGTAATATATAAAGTTTAAGTTTGGATGTAATAATTCTATGTGGAATGACTTGAATCTCAGCTAGACAATGTAATAATGTTTTGTTTTACTTAACATATAAAATATTTTTTATTTCTTCTGTTTAGATTTCTTTTAGGAAATCCTCTGGTAGCTCCCCTGGTAGCTCCTTTGTTTCTTTTAGAATATTTGTGTTCATCATTTGGTAAAAGTGATATAGCTAAAACTGTTTGTGATAAAGAATGTAAGAAAGAAGATGATAATGTGTTTGAAAATATTTCTAGTTGTGATATTGATAACAAAGGATGGTTTCAAAATAATGTTGGTTTTAAAATCATGAAGAAAATGAGATATGCAGGAAAGAGATTAAGAAAATGTGAACAAGGAATTAGAGAGCCTATTGAGCCTACAATAAGGCCAAAGTATGAGGGCCTTGGATATCTCACAAGAAAAGAAAATGACGCTACTAGTTTAAGCAAGTCAACCCATGGAAGACATTGTATTAGGTGTTCTCATTGTAACAAAGAAGGTCACATTAAAGACATGTGTTGGGATTTTCATCCATGCAAAATTTGTCATTTGAGAAATTATTTTGAAAAAATGTGCTGGAAGAAAGAATGGAAAAATGAATCTATGACAGGTTGTTTAAAAATGGATTGTGGATGGACCTAGTTGGAAAAAGCTCATAGGCATGTTCAAAAGGTTGTACAAATGTTCATATGTGAAGAATAATAGAAGTCATGAAAGGTTTGAATGTTCAAAAGGAGTGAAAAATGATTTGAATCAAAAGAAATCATTGATTGCATAATATTTTGAAGACTTGAATACAAAGAGTTTTGGGACTGTTGCAGTAGATGAAGAATCCAAATGAATGGAATCATTATTAAGAATTGGAAATGGTTTAAAGGAAATATTTCAAAGTCTAAAGACTTATATTAAAAATGAGATAAAAGAAGATAGAAGTCAAGAACAAAGGAATTAGAGAATTCATAAGCATTCAAGGTAGTTGTGATTAAGGTAATTATGATTAAGAGGAAGTGTTGGAAATAATTCCAACTACCACACCTAATTTAGCATGTCTATACCCTCCATATGGTCATACATATCAACAGATAATCCTCAACATTAAATGGAAATGTTCAAAGCTGATCTTCATTGGATTTGAGTGAATATTTCTTGGATCCTCAGTCTCTATCACATCAATTCTCTTCTCATGTTTTGTAGATCATATAAAAAATATTACTTTAAGTTCTATCCACTCCTCTGTAGCTGTCATGTTTTCAATATAATCAATGCCTCTGCATTTTATATGTACACACAACAAAGTCCAACACTGCACATCTGTTAGAATAGTCTAGAGAAGAGCATAAGAAAAAAGTAAGAGAGGTGCAGTTCAATTAGTGAACGTAATTATTTCAATCAAAAGAAGAAGAAGAAAAAGACCGAGAAGATGGATTGTCCATGCTGGACCCGACTCCTGGCCCCGTTGATGTATGGGGCAAGAAAGAGTTTCTAGATCCCCCCTTGGGTACCTCTGATTTGGCTGCTTGAGGAAGTTTTTTGATGAATAGCTTTGTTTTTTGACTCTGACTTTTTGCGGTGTGACTCTTGTGGGGTGATCTTGTACCCCCTGAACTTTTTTTTGTGAATATGTACTTTAATATTTTTATCTAATAGAGAAGGCCTATTCATAAAAAAAAATCAGAGAATGAAAAATATAAATCTATGAGTGAAATTTTTTTCTTTATTTTTGCTCTATTTTTATATATGCTCTTCTCTCTGTCCCTACAGTATTGTGCAGGGTCTAGCACTAGCTGAACTGATTTCTTGTAGAGGCTTCTATTGTGTTAGATGTATTCAAAGCCCATTGATGAAGCGACTGATTTTTGCGCAGAGTTAGTCTCCAATCACCATTTGCAGAGTATGTTTTCCCAAATACACCAAGACAATCTTTAATCAGTTTGAAATTATCTTGTTGGATTGTTGTGTCAAGAAAGAAATTAGATTTTTAGTTTAGCTCTGAAACTTTGAAATTTTGTCTATTTTCTTGAGCACAGAAACTTTTACATTTTGTCTGGTTTCTTGTGTCCAACAAAATCTAGCAGATTTCATTGTATTGGAAACTTGAAAATATTAGTTTTCTATGTTGCATCTTTGTATCTGTACTTTGAGCATAAAGTTATAAGAATGGCCATTGAAAAAAATAGTTTGGCTGGTTTGGTGTGATATACAACAAGAAATAACGTTTCTTACTTTTTTTTTATAATAAAAGTGGATTATTCCACTAAACTTTTTTATTAATATTTTTAATTTTTTACACAAGATTCAAAGAGCATATTGGAGGAAAGAACCCTAGGAAGAAAACCTCCGGTCACAACTCATAAAATAAACCTATAGTATCAAAACCATATACAAAATGCAGTCACAACACATATAATATCAGTTTTACATAGAGCCCATATGGCAATTTGCAAAAAAAACCCCAAAAAAAAACCCATCGGATAATTTTCAAATGTAGACTCCACAACTGCTATCAATGGAAGAAGACAAAATTTTCCAAAGCCCTGTGCCAAATCCCATGAGCCAACAACCTTCTTGCCAAAAAAGAAAGTATCAAAAAACCTTTGGAAAAATACTATTGTATCAAATACCATGAGCTCGAACTCTCCTCCAGACAATGAACATGAATACTTGAAATGAAAGGGGGAAGCGGGAATAATTATCATCATAAAATTTTACATCAACATTACTCAAGAAAATCACATAACTATTTCTGCAAACCTTCCCATACCCTAGAAGGAATTTCCTCAAAACCCACCTCTCACTGATTAGGATTGCTATAAATGACTAAATTTGCCAAATAATCCATAATCTTATTAACTTCTCTGTAACAATGGGATAACAAGAAAAATTCAAACAATTCTAGTTTTTGTAAAATGAGATCAAGTATATACTGCAAATTCCAATAATTCAATTTCTTTTTCATAACACATTGAATAATCACCATAGAATCACCTTCAATTATCAAGTCCTTGATTCCCAAAGAGATTGCCATATCTAATCCAAAAGACAAAGCATGAAATTCTGCATAATTGTTAGTTTTAAAACCAATAGCATGACACTTGGGGGACTCGATAGAAGCCGTTAGAATAGTAGGGGCCCTCCCACAGTGAATAAAATTTGCATTGTGATCATAAATTACCATGCCTACCCCAGCTGGCCCAGGGTTACCACGAGAGGCCCCATCAAAATTTAGTTTAAAGTGCCCCTGCAGAGGAGGTTTCCATCGAGCAGAGCATCTCTTACCTATTGCATCATTCTTTTTTAAAATTGAACCATGAGAGGGTAAGACTGACAACATCTTCCAAACTCTAGTAACTCTACTATCCCAATGCGAAAAAGAAGTAAAATTTTCCAAATTCTTATAAATAAACGACAAAGCAACCTTAGAGATTGAAGACTCAAGTTTTAATAGAACCTTAGACACAGGAGAACTTGTTTTTTCAAATATCCTATTGTTTTTCCCTAGCCAAACATTCCAAATTACAATAGATGGAGATATGATCCAAAGGCATGCATAAAAAGATGAGGCAAACATAAAGGGCCAAGATATAAAATGGGAAATGAGATCCTTACCAATAACAAAGGATACATTTAACTTCTCAAACAACCACTGCCAACATTCATAAGCATAATCACAATGTAGGAATATGTGTGAAGAAGATTCCAAATTTTTGTTACAAAGGACACAAGGGACACAAGGGAAAACATAAGTAATACCAACCCTATCCAATCTCATACTTGTACTTTTGTTCTTAGCCTGGACATTTAGAAAAACAATTCAGTAGTGCTAGACTTACTCATATTTTACTTCACATGATTAATTTTTTATATAATTGTTGTGGGTAACTGTGAATGTTCATATTTACAATTTTATTAATGATGATTTATTTTTTATATGCGCTTCAAACACATTCTAGGGTTACAAAGAGAAGTTCTATTGTTGATAATGTATTTTTTTATAGTTTTTTTTTTGTTTTAAAAAATTTGCTCTCCCCAATGAATGTTACATTTGGAGTAATATTTGAGGTATTCTCTTTGAATTTTAGTTTTGAAGATGATGATGACATTTATAGTAGTAGAATCACTTTAAAAAAAAATTAGGGGGGTTTTGGTGGTGCAACTATGATAAAATGTATTGTGAATACAAACTTTTCAATATTTTGAAATTTAGTGGAGCACCTATAATTTAATTTTATTTGGAATTTTTTTAGTTAAATGGTTATCATGTTTAATTATGAAAGTAATATGTTATGGACTGTGTCTTCAATGGTATTATTTTTTTATACAATTAAGTTGAGTTATTCAAATTTTCATTTAGCAAAATTATATTGAGTTTATAATTTTATTTTATAAATAATAAATATTTGAATATTTTTTGTTTAAAATTATTAATCAATTTAAGAAAAATTCTAATTTTACAAAATATATAGTTTTAATTTAATTTAATAATTGTATTAATAATTAAATTTCATATTTATTTTATTTTTATTCATAAAATTTAAAATTTAATGATTTTAATATTAAATTTTTAAAAATAATGTATTATAATTAGTAAGAGCTTTAAAATAATATATAAAATTATTTGGACCATAGTGAAATATAAGTAGTTTACAATATTTATAATTTTACAAATTCTTAGATGGAAAATTGGTATTTGGTCAAAATCTTCTCTTTGCATTTCCTCTAAAATCATGCCATTTGAAGATGAATTTAAATGGATCAATTTCTTGTTTTACGAAGAGTTTTGGAAGGTCAAAAGACGCAGTGACTTTTCAATTTCATATTATCAATATTTTTTCCAGTGCTGAATTAACTTATAAATATGGTGATGGGAAAGCAATGGCTATGGTTCAAAATTTCACATAGTATTTTACAGATTCTATTTTGTTTATAGGTTGCTGATTACTGCGATTTGTAGTATTCGATTATTGAAGTAAATAATCTTTATTTATTTTTGATCGGTAAAGGCAGAGCCAAGATTTATATTAATTTGGATTAAATACAGAGATTTCTTAGCTAAGAATCATAACATTAAAAACCTATTCTTAGAAATTCCAACAAAACATGGTTTCCTCAACAGGCAGGAAACCATTAAACTTATGATTTGACCATTTTAATAGAGCCATCAAAATTAAGCAGTTTGAAGAAAATGGGACTAGAAACATTTATGGCAGATTCCCAACTGCCTAGAACCAAAGAGTTTAAACATAATAATAAGAAACCAAAATAAACTTTATACAATTATGTGTTAAGTATCGAGAAGGGAAATTGACACAACAACAAAAAGAGGCCTTTCTTGCAGTGGGAGGATCGGGTTGGTGCACCTCAATTCTCGCTTTTCCTCAGCCTCTACTTGCTGGACGACCTCGACCACGACCTGCACCCCTACGGCCTTTGCTCGAACCACCCCTACAACTCTATTCATCTTAGGGCTCTTCCTCTGCAGCTTTCATAGGCAGGATTCCATTCAGCTTTGCAAACTGGAAGAGGTCATCCTGTTTTCCCCAGGCCTTTGGATTTTCTCCTAAAAATCTCCATTTAAGATAGCTCAAACCAACTCTAGCAAAGACTCTGTGTCTATCCAAATATTTTCCTTTCAGATCTAGTAGGAAAGGGTAGTATTTAATGAGCTCTCTGTGAGTATTGAAAAGGATCCGGTCGCTTGGCTGAGGTGCCCCAAAGTCTTGGAGGGCCTTATTCAAGATTTCTTGGAATTCTTGAAGAATTTCCTCAGGATTAAGCTCCTTGGTAAGGCTCCAAACAACTTGCTTGGGTAGCTTTTGGTCCAAAACATAAGCCACAAACCTAGAAGAGATGGAGGTGTTGTCTCATGGGTACTAATCCCTACTCAAATGGGCACTACCCAAGAATATTTTGACTGCAAGTAGAACTGGAGGGTCCACATGGATGAGGAGATGCTTCAGTCTCAAATCTGTGATCCTTTTGAAAGAAACCTGATGAGTGGAGGCGTTGAGGGAAATGGGAGTGTCTGCACAAAAGCATGAGGAGGGCCTTGGGTAGATGATCATAATTAATCCAAATGATGGTTCAAAAGACATGCTAATTGGAGAAAAGAAGACAAGCAAGAAAGGAAAACCAGAGTGAATAATGCAGATTTTGCAGGAAAGAAATAAAGGTTGTGTGCAGAAAATGCTTCGACAGGAAAATCGGGTGCATGTCTCAACACCTAATAATGAGGAGCAGATGAGCATTAAAGGCTCCCATGAAGGTGGCGGAGGATAAATGTCCTGATCAAACAAATATTCCTAAGTACAGATAAAAGGAGCAACCCGCGGACAACTCATATGAAAGGTACAGAATGACGGCGTGAGCCAGCTGGAGCTTCAAAAAGCGTAGATAGAAGAAGACGTAGATAGCTTAAGAGAAATATTGGCAAAGCTAAATCAGACCCACCATACACCCCAGGTTTAAGTAGATGCTTGAATTCAAATAAAGGAAATAGCCATTAATGCAAACTGCCAAAGGAGATCAGGTAAAATCATTCAAAATTAAAATCTGCATTCCTCAATCAAGTTGACTGAAAGCGTCCCCCAAACTCTAGAAGGATGAAACTTGTTAGAAGACCTGATCTACATTACCACTAACTTGAATACTCTGAACCCACCAATGAATGAAAGAGCCTTGAGCTACTACTTTTGATAAGCCATCTGCCACTGCATTCTCTTCCTTGTAGATATGTTTGGCCTCAAAATGCTGAAGTCTGTTCAAATTTTCTAAGATTTTTTCTAAAATTGCTTGAAGTCTCCAGTTTGAGGTTTTTTTTTTTTCCTTATTGCATTTATTTCTATCTCCAAGTCTCCTTCCATTGAGACATTTCTTAGGCCATGGTCGATGCAATCCTTGAAACCAAGTTGCAGAGTAGTGAATTCTGCTATATTATTGGTGTTTGGGGGAATTGGCTTTGCCATTTTCCCTGTAATAGCTCCTGATTGATCTCTGATTACATAGCCAATTCCAGAGGGGCCAAGATTGCCTCTGGATGCCCCATCATAGTTTAATTTCACCGAATCCAGCTTTGGGGGGACCAGGTTGCATCTTTTCTAGCATTGATTTTTTGACCAGAGGATGGAGGAATGCTAATTCCTTGCCACTTTAGCCTGATATTTTCATCCCATGAAGAAAAGACTTTGGGTTGATCTAGAGAAAATGCTATTCTACAATTGAATGAGTCCACTATTTCTGATTCAATTGAGTTTAAAATTGATTCCTACCTCCTAGCTTTGCCCTCAAATAACCTGTGATTCCTTTCTTTCCAAATTTCCCAGATTAAGCATGATGGGAACACTTCCAAAATTTGACTCAGGGAGCTCTCCTTAAGAGGAAGGGGCCAACTTTGGAATAGAGACTTGATGTCATTCGACAAGGCTATAATCAGGCCCAACTTGGCACAGAGCCATCTCCAACATTTAGAAGCAAAGGGGCAATTCAAGAGAAGGTGGTCCACTGTCTCTGATTGGGATTTACACAAAATACATCTTGATGGTCCTTCGTAGCCCATTCTTGTAAACTTATCTGCAGTTAGAATCTTTTTTTGAAAGGCTAGCCATGCAAAGATGCCCGCTTTTGGAAAGACTTTGGAGCTCCAAAACAACTTCAAAGGGATATCTTGGTTATTATGATCTACAAGGCTGACTAGAATTCTATATCCATCTTTTAAATTATACTGCCCTGTTTTGGATGGCACCCGGATAAGAGAGTCGTCTCCTCTTTTGGGACTGATATTCCTTTCTTCTAGATGTTGTAGGAGTTGATCTAGATCTACCCTTGGAATTGGCAAGCTCTCCATTGATTTCCGTCTCCAGCATTGTGAGTTTGTCATATCAACCATTTCTAAATAGTCTCCAACTCGGGAACCCCACTGTTGTCTGAACCAATGTTCTGTAATAGGGATATGAATTAAATTTTCCAAAGGTGGATAGCCACCCCAAGAGTCCTCCCAGAATATACTAGATGAGCCATCATGTATATCCCAAGAAATTGAATTTGAAACCACATTTCTACAAGAGATGATAAAATTCTAGGTTTTGGACCCCCTGGGAAAGTTGCCTGATCTGAAGATGTTGAGATAGTTTTTCTCTGGTAGATACTTTGTTTCCAGCATTCTAACCCATGTTGCATTGGGGTTTTTATGAACTTCTAGACTAATTTAGCCCCTAGGGATATATTTTGCAATTTAAGATCTTTGATGCCTAGGCCAGCCATTGATCTGGGCTTGATAATTTTGTCCCAAGCTATTAAAGCAATTTTATGCTTCTCCTCAGTGTTTTTCCAAAAGAAATTTCTCATCTTCTTAATTATTAAGGAATTATCACTAGATGTTAAGGATAATATGGATAAGAGATAGATTGGAAGGGTCGAGATCACTGCTTGGATCATCACTAGCCTTCCCACCCAAGAGAGCCATTGGCCCTTCCAGGAATTTGTATTTTGTTCAACTTTTAGTTTTAAGGGGTCCCAGAATTTAGAGTTCCTTAGACCTTGGTCTATTGGAATGCCCAAGTGAGTACAAGGAAGACATCCTTCTCTATAGTTTAGAATTCTGAGAATTTTGGTCTGTAATGGGATTGGAGTAGTGAAAAAATAAATTTTAGTTTTATCCTTGTTTCTAAATTGGCCTGAAGCCCTTCCATACATTTCTAGAATCTGATTAAGATGGGAGGCTTCCTTAACATTTACTACCCCCAAGAGTAGGTTATCATCTGCAAACTGTTGATGTGTAACTACAAAATATTTTGTTACTTTGATTCCCTCTAACAGATTATTGGCATGACTAGCTTTGATTGCCCTTCCCAAGGCCTCCCCCATTATAATGTAGAGGAAAGGAGATAGATGATCTCCTTGTCTGATACCCCTTGAAGAGGAAAAGAAACCCGTTGGTTTTCCATTAATCAAAATTGAAAATTTAGGCATTGATATGCATTCAAATACCCAGTTCATCCATTGATTGTCAAAGCCAAATGCTTGCATGATTTTGCATAGAAAGTGCCAATCTACACTATCATAAGCTTTTTTTATGTCTAATTTTAATATCATACTTGACCTATTTGTACTTTGAAGGGTGTGAATTTCTTCTTCCGCTACAATCACCCCATCAAGGATTGAGTGACCAGGAACAAAACCAGTCTATTCTTCTGAAATGATGCTGTCCATGAGAGGCTTTAATCTATTAGTCATCTCTTTTGAGAGAATTTTATAGACTATGTTGCATAGGGAAATGGACCTATAATCTCCAAGATTTTCTACCTTCTCCTTCCTTGGAATGAGAGCTATGAAGGTGTTGTTTACTTCTTTGAGAATATTCCCTGATCTTCTTGAGCACTCTAGGGCTTCTGAAAGTTCCTAACCTAAGATATGCCAAAGTTTCTTGTAAAAATCCATAGGAAAGCCATCCGGACTAGGAGCCTTACTAGAGGGGAGTTGGTTTAGAGCTTGAAATACTTTTTCCAATTTTATTTTCTCATTTAGCATCTGATTTTGTTCATCTTATATGATCTTGGGGATCCCCGCCAGTAGCCTTTTTTGATCCTACAGATGAGATGTAGTACCCCTACCCTAATCAATCTCTAATCTTGGTTTAATCTTGGTTAGTTTATCTTAATATAATGTTATAGTCAGATGTTTGATTTAACGCATAGCTGTTGATGTGGTTTTCACACTAGTTATATGCAAGTTGTTCAGTGTACCTATTTCGTGGTATTAATATCGAGCTAATGCTTTCATTAAGTTTATATATGTATGCATGTATGACTCTTGGTTGCAGGAAATTTCAGGTACAACGCCGCATGAGTGCGAGGTTCGTCTTCACCTGGATTTGCAGGTTTGAGTGTATCTCTTTTATCCTTAGAGTTGGATTAGGTGGTCGTAAGACCCTAGTTGACCATAGTCGTGCTCAAGTGAGCATCGTCAATCGTCATCGGTTATCCCTTTTTGTTTGGGTTTGCGAGTCGTCTGTTTGGTTGACCTTCTCGGTTTGCGTCCTTGGTGTGCATGATTAAATTGATTAATTAGTCCTTAGTAATTATCTTGATTAAATATGTATTTGTGCATTAGAGATTAATGGACTAAATTAATCGGGATTTCGTTATGCGATGTTTGTTGATATTGGATTGCTTATTTTAAATTGGGAGTGAGTTCGATTAAATGACTGATTTGGAATATTAAATGCATTTTGAATATGCTGTTGAAAAAGAAAGTTTTGTATTTAATTGCGATAGATTTAATTGTATTCTGTTGGATTCTGAAATTAGAAAGGTTAAATTGAATTGAATGAGAAAATCGATTTTGAATTGAAAAGCAAGTTAATTTGTTGCTATAGTTAGAAAAGTATTAATTTTGAGAATTATTTTTAAATAAAAATTTTAATTCCAAAAATGGAATTTTGGTCAACTCCTCCATATAACCTAAAATTTGGGGAGGGATATTTTTGGAAAATTTTTGGTTGGAAAATACTTTTGGGAATGAAATTGGGGGTTTTGGGAGGAAGGAAGGGATTCTGGATCTGGGAGGTGGGCTCTCCTTCAGCTATTCCAGGAATGCGTATGAAGGTAGGAATTACCTTAACTGTTCTTCATTGTTGCCATGGAAATATGTTCTATTGGTAGAAAACAAATGCTGGTTGTTAAAGATCTAATCTGTTAAAATTGAATTTTAGTTTTAGATTTGGACTTATGGGTTTGGATCTATGCTTATTTGCTTATGATCTTCAAGAAAACAATTTTTGGTTGCATCATTGTGGGAAAAACAGTTCCCTATTTGGCCATTTTGAGTTGGCTGGAATTTTATTTGAGATCTTGTTATCCCTCAATGTTTCTTTTTGGGTGTTTTGAAATTCCATTGTGTTTGGAGGAAATGAATACCATCAAAGATTTTTAGGAAACCCAAAGCTTATTTTATTGAAACCGGATCTTAGTTTAAACGGAGGTTATTAAACAAATTTTGATTGCCGTTTTAAAATAATGGAATTTTTTTTTTTTTTTATCGAACTGTGCGTTGTTTTTTTTAATGGAATCGAACTAGGCGAGATTTTATTTAAAACGAAGTCATTGGTTGGGGTTTGGAGGGCGGGGAGTGGAGCTCCACCCGCTCCTCCTCCCCTCCCTCGCTTGTCCCCCTTTCTTCCCCTCGCTTGTTCATTGCAGCGGCCGCGGCTCACTGCGGTGGCCGCAGGGACCGCGGGACCTGCGGGCACCGTAGTGGCGCCGCCCGCGCGAAATCCGCCTGTGGCTAGGGTTGGGCGCCCAGCCATCCCCGTTGGGAGGTGGGCCCCGCCCTCGCCCTTTTTAAGATGCATTTTTTTTTTTAAATTAGTTTTTAAAAAAGGTTTTTTTAATGTATTTTTTTTTATTCAAAAAAATATATAATATTTAAATATTATTTGATGAAGATTTTAATTAAGTTTTTTTTTATGAGTAAAGTGGCATAAAGGTATATATATGCTGATGAATTTTTTTTTAGTCGATTCCTATGCAAGATTTAATATTAAATTGTGAATACTTTGGGTAGATCAAATATTGTTATATTGGAAAAATCTTTTTGATTTTAAATGTACTTATTGCCCATATATATATTGTTTGAAGATTTTAAGGGTATAAGTCATCTGGAAAGGTCCGAAATGAATATTTAACCTTTGGTCATTAGAAATTTAAACGATATGCTTTTGAAAATGATTATCTTCATTTGGATTCCCTTTTTATTTTTATATTTTCCGTGATCCGTATAGTGCATCTGGGATTGAAAAATATGAAACCGTAGAGGTTGGTTTTGAACCAGTATGTCAATGATGGTTTATTGGAGATTAAATATCTTATTTAAATTGATAATGGTTGTTTGAATTTTATTAATAGGAATTTGGTTTAAAAACTCATTATGGCTTAATATGTCTGTTCGATGCTTTGAACTTTAGAGAGTTAGAAAACCAAGATCAACCTATTCCTAGATGAGGTAGATAACTGAAATCTGATTTGGATCTTGTAGAAAACTTGATCGACGTTTAAGGTTTAGATCAATTCGGAAAGATTGCATCTGTTGAATATTGTCTTTTCTGTTTATTGCCTTTGCGAGTTTAATTTCTATATTCGCTCTTAATTATGAAATGGCAAGTCGTGCCTTGGTTGTTAGGACCCTGTCGTATGGAATAATTTGAGGTACCTGTTTCAGTCCTCAATTCCGAGTTGACTGTTGTATTGTGGTAGTGTCGTTTTTGATCATATCCTCTTTGTGTGAGTCGAATGATGATTTGTGGTTGACCGTTGTTGGTCAGGTCTCTAGTTAGAGTACCGTTAGTAAGTGTGCATCTTTGAGTCATGTTTGACCAGATGTTTGTCTCTCCCTTTTTGAACTCCGTTCGTCTGACCATGTGTATTCCTTGGTTTTGAGTTCGTCCGAGTATAGTCTAGTGTCGTATGGGAAAGTGGCTTTCGATTGGGGGCCGCGCCCAAAGTGGCTGCTGGGTAACCCGTCAAAAGTGAGTCTAATAAGTGATAACCTAATAGTAGATTAGAATGTAATCTCTAAGTAAGATAATTGTGCCTCACACATGGGACGAGTGCTATCATAGACTCGACATGCTATGAGAAGGCCTGAAATGGCAAATCCATCATCCTTGTCTTCACGAGAGGATGTGTGGGTCCACATGAGGCTTGGATGGGCCGGAAGCTCGGATTAGGTTGCCAGGGTAACCCAGTGTATGGGGCCGGGACCTATAAAGACTTGCCATGGTATCCATACCAGGTTGTGTGATGACACTTGTCCCTGTGTTCGCTAGTGTATTGTCGTTTTGTCCTGTTAAGAGTACCTTTGTGGGTCATCCTTTTGTTTATGCCCTTGTGAGTGTCAGTTTCATGATAGACCTTGGGTGGTGATGACTCAGTTTTGTGGATGCTCTCCTGGACCTTTGTATTAGCTTTGATTATGTTCAGCTGGATCCTTTACTTTTCAGGGATCGTTTATGTATTAATTGACCGATGCGGTCATTTGTATATTGTTTATATTTCGCCTTGATGGCCGGATTGTAATGGTGTAACCTCTTGTATTCTTAACTTTATTAATTATCAGAGGGGTCTTGCAGTTGAGCAGACCCGGAGATGTAGCCCTTTAGGGGTGAACTCTGAGATCATTATGGTGTTATGTGATGTATTCTCTTATGTTTCCCTTATTCAGCTTTATCATGTATGATTAACTTATGTTAGAATGGATGAGTGGATAAATGGAATTAACTTTAAATGCTTATATTCAGTCCTTTCTTGAATGCCATGTTGATCAAATGCATAAGTGGGTTAGATGAGATTTATCGTAGATGCATGTATGTAATCGTTTTTTAGAATCCAATAAGTTGGAGTATGAAAGAATGTATCTTAGAGTAATGGAATCTATTAAGTTGTGGTTAGAAAATTAAGTATGCTTGAAAAGATCTCTTCTGTTTATGATGAAATCCTAGTGTGTTAAGATATTAGATGTATGGCTTGTAATTTTAAATGAAAAGCTTGAATGAAGATTATGAATAGATCTTAATGGATGAATCTTTGCTTGTGATTTATATTTCCGTCCTTTGAAAGAAATTATCCTGATTAAGAATTATCTCGTTGTTAAGATAATCAGCTTATTGGATTAATTGTGTGAGTTAAGTGAATTGTGATATTTAAGTAATCTCGTTGGGAAATTCTTTAGGTGTTAGTAGATGTCTTCCGCTATGTAATCTGAATCTTTAATATCTTGTTGTATCTTAATGTGGTGTAACTTTTAAAAAAAAAAATTGTGCACTCTATTCTTGTATTATGGCTTAATCCCTTCGGGGTTTCCTGGTGGGGCATTACATGAGACCCTTCATTGTTGTTTAAAAGATTAGAATAAAAAGATATGATCTCTTTCATAATTTCCTCTGGATACTCTGAGATTTGATTATGCTTAGTTTGCAGTTTAGATATCCAATTCTTGCTTCTTATGAGTTTGGTTACATTATGGAAAAACTTGGTATTTTTGTCCTCCATTCTGAGCCAGTTCTCTCTAGATTTTTGCTTCCAGAAGATTTCTTCTTTAGAGAGAATGTCTTCATACTCCAATAAGAGGGTTCTTTCCTGTTGAAAAGATTCCTGATCCATACCCACCGAGATAATCCTATCATTAAGAGCTACTAATCTTCCTTCTAGTGATATTTTTGTTGAGAAAATGTTTTTGAAGCGCTGAGAGTTCCATTGGAGCAGTTTCTATTTAACTAATTTTAGCTTTGAAATGAAGCAGAAGAGTTTTGAACCCTCAAAAGATCCTTCCTTCCACCAATTTTCTATCAGTGTAAGAAAATTTTGGTCTTTCATCCACATATTTTCAAACCTGAATGGAGTCCTGGACGGTCTCTAAGTGCCTCGCAAAGAGAGAAAAATGCGATAATGATCTGAGCCTGAGCAAGGAAGGACATTGTAGCAGGGAGTAAAAGGAAAGAGCCTCAAATCCCCTTGCCAAAAGAATCTGTCTATTTTTTCTGCTATATTACTGAAACCTTTTCTTCTATTTGTCCATGTGAAGGTGTCTCCTGAGTCTATTTCCAAGAGACAATTCCTTTCAATCCAATTATTGAAATCCTGCTGAGAACCCCCTAAATGAGTGATTCCTCCCCTTTTATCTAAAGCACTCCTGATAGCATTAAAATCACCCCCAATGAAGACTTGTTCCTAAGATAAATTGGACATAACTCCATCTAAAGAAGACCATGTGAGTCTCTTTTTGTGTGGGGACACTGGGCCATAGGTATTGATGATGAAGAAAGAAGTGTTTGATTGAAGATGAGTGATTTTGGCAAGGAGCCAATTCCTGCTAGAAGCAATGCCTTCATCTTTGATTTGAGAGGGCTTCTAGATTATCATTAATCCTCCAAAGGCTCCTTTTGATGCTACTGTCATTTGAAGAGAAGCTTGAAACAAAGAGATAATTTCATTTCCAAAGGTGACTGCTAGCTTGTCCTCTAGTTTAGTTTCTTGCAATAGGATTAAGTCTGCAATGACCAAAATAATCCATCTTTTGATCACCCTCTATTTGTTAGGGGCATTGAGACTTCTAACATTCCACGAAAGGATTTTCATTGTTGTTCAGGAAGGGGATTCCCCTTCCCTACTTTCCATAGGTCCAATAGTTTAGATTTATTCTCTGCCGCTCCATCTTGGGATCTAGCTTCTATGAGTGACTTGCGGCTCTTTTAGGGAGGGGAAGAACCAAAATCCGACTTCTCCAGACCCTCCTGATTCTGATGAAGCCCTAGCTTCCTTTTTTCCTTAATCTGTGAGTAGAGAACTGCAAGGGGAGTGTCTAATATTGCATCTTGGTCTTTCTCTCCTATCATGAGATTCTGCAAAAGATTATGAGCATTTTGTTCATTAGTCAAGTTGAGACTATTTGATCAAAGGCAGGGAGAAGAGAAAGGGAAAGGGAATTTCCGCCGAGAGGTTAAAATGTTGATTGGAAAGGGCAGGATCTGAAGAAGGAGAAATCTCTCCCTCTGATTAAAATTCTAAGTTTATTGTGGTTTTTTCATTATGTTTTCCCTATTTTATGAGTAGAAGATTATGATTTATAATCTAGATTATATTCTACCTGCATACAATTTACTTTTCAGATTTGCGTGATATAAAATTAAATTTCATTGTAGTGGAATTGATATCAACATAATATTAAGATTTCTAATTTAGATTATATTATATCTACATATAATTTATTTTTCAGATTTTATCATTATGATCTCTTTCTCATCCTGATGATAGATCACATCCAATCCAGAAACAACTCATATTATCTCTCGACTTATTTTATCATTTAATATTTAAAGGTTTGGTTTTTGTGAAATATCTACTATTCTTTTTTTCTGCTTTTTTGTTGAAATTGTGTTTTTTAATCAAATAAACAGCTCTTACGTTAAAAATTTAAATATTTAATTTCTTAGTAAAATAGAGTCCGAAAATTTTTTCTTTCAATTTAGTCTGCTTGATGTTATATTCAGAGCAGATACTCCTCTGCGTATTACACCAAGAGGAGGCCATGAAAATTTTGACTAAAATTAGAGATAAAAAATATTTGACTGTATGAAGTTGCAGCTACTGGGAGTTGAGAATTGGTCGAATTTTTGTTTATCCAATTTTAGTTTAAATGGCACACACTAGTTTTGATTTCTAGATTTAAAAATATTTAACACTCAGAATTGACTGTTGTTGTAACAGCTCTCATAAAAGCTTCGCCTAATGACACCATGTCATGTCATTTGAAGATGAATTTGAATGGATCAATTTCTTGAGTTTTGGAAGGTCAAAAGACACACTGACCTTTCACTTTCATATTCTCCATTTGTTTTTTCAGTTCTCAATTAAGTTATAAATATGGTGATGGCATAGCAATGGTTATGATCCAGATGGTATTTTACAGATTCTATTTTGTTTACAGGTTGCTAATTACTGAGGTTCATAGTATTCGATTATTGAAGTAAATAATATTTCTTGATCTCTACTTTTTTTTTAAAGTTTTTCTCTCCAGAAAAATCTGAGTTTATCGTGGTTTTTTTATTATGTTTTCCCTATTTTGTCATTAGAAGATTATGATTTTTAATTTAGATTATATTGTATTTACAATTTATTTTTCAGATTTGGATGATATAAAATCTAATTTAGATTATATTGTATCTACATACAGTTTATTTTTCAGATTTTCTTGGGTCTATGAGGGCAATCTATGCCCTCAAGTTTTGTATTCTGTGTAGAGAATTTTTGCAAACATGTTTACGCCCTTGTGATTTCTTTGTAGACTTCTCTCCAGTTTCAGGCTCGTTTGTAATTGCTCAGTGCTGCTGCTGCACCTGTTCGTCTCCAGCCGGTGTGTCGTTCTTCTCTCAAGTTCTGCAGTGTTTGTGTGAGATTGAAGCGATTCCTCCTCTGCAGCCCACCTTAGATGTTCTTTTCGATGATCTGATTGCGGTGCTCCTCACGAATGACATCCGGTTCAAGGAGAATTTCGAGGCAGCGATGGAAGCGAATGGCTTCACAAAGTACCAAGTTGTACAAGAATGCGGTGTCCTAAAATCTTATGCTGATCAGGGTATCCTGTGGCAATTGGCAGTTAAAGGCTATACGAAAGGAGTGATCTGTGACATCACCAATTGGGATGTCAAAGATGCGATTAATCTGGTTAGATGGTCGATAGCAAAGAAGGGAAAGATGCCATGGGAGAAGTTGCCAAGATGGAGAAGATACGCGAAAGAGCACGTCTTTCCGTCAAACCTCAGGATTACCCTTGGATCTCCATGCTCGACATTCAACTCGCTGATCTTAGCGAGAAGATCTCATCATTTAGGATAGACGCTGAGGAGGAAATTGTTGAGCTCAGCAATAAAAAACAGGAAATCAGAACAAGAATGGATGAACACGAGGAGGACACGAAATTTCTTTTGACTCCGGCTGGGCGTTATAAGCCCCCAAATAAAGAAGAGGTTGCAAGGCAGTGCTGGGAGAGATACTGTGCGGAGCTTCAGCGAGCTGCTATCCCTCCTCCTCTCTATACTGACGCAAACGTTCTGGATGCTGTTAGGAGGCATCAAGATTCTGTCTTAAAGGAAGACAAAGAAATTTTTTGTGCGGATGTTTCTTTACGGAATGATCTTGAGATATTTCTCAAGGACAAAATCGTATATTTGGAATCTGTCGACAACGTTCGTCTCGCCAAGAAATACAAATCAATGCTGGTTGCTTTAGGTTGTGAGGTGGATGAGGAAGCTTCCGGTGGGCAGGACGCTAATCACGTTTCTGCACCTGGGAACCAGGATCAGCTGCGAAATGTTACTACAAGAGCATACTCGCGTAGATTAGCTGGTTCAAGACTCGAAGATCAGTAATCGTCGGTGGAGGAGAAATGGACCGTTGGATGGAGATTAATCGTAGGATGCGAGAACCAATTTTCCCTGCTAATCTTTCTTCATAGCCCAAAAACTTAAATATGATATTTTACTTAAAAGCAACGTCTGATCATATTTCTGAGCTAATTATTTGTTGCGAGACAATCTGTACTGGAAAAGTATGAAACTGCCTATCAATTACTCTTAACACATCCACGCTTTGATTGATTGTCATCCTTCTGGTAAATCTGTTTCTAAAATTGTTTTTCTTATGTTATCATTTGCTATAATAAAGAGACTGCATTTCCACGAGCTAGTTAAGTCTAATTATATGTTGCTAAACTCATTCGATATCTTTATATCAAATTATGTTATTGTTATAATTGGTATTCTGGTTAAGTCTCTATTGTTGATTTCAGGGCACTTTGTTTCCAGAATATATGACAAATAGTAATACATATAATGATTATTATAATTGGTATTCTGGTTAAGTTTCTATTGTTGATTTCAGGGCACTTTGTTTCCAGAATATATGACAAATAGTAATACATATAATGATTATTATAATTGGTATTCTGGTTAAGTCTCTATTGTTGATCTCACGGCACTTTGTTTCTAGCATATATGACAAATAGTAATACATATAATTTTTTTTGTAGTGAGACGGCCGTTTAATATGAGTCAAGCTATGACCAATTATTAACTAAGAAAAGAGATGAGATCAACTCGATGGAACAACCAATGTGAGACCTTAGAGCAAGGCAAAATGACATCAAGTAAATAGAAGTGGGATTGAAAATGAGAACTTGGCAACGACTGAAGAAATGAGGGAAAACAATATGTTGGAGCTATCTAAGGATTTCAAGGGAATTAACCAACCTATGTTCGAAGGAAAGAAAAGAAATAGGTGAAGGAGCTGAGGATAGGTATCAATATGAACCCTTACACTACTATCTGTTTTCTGCCCCTCCAAGAAATAAGAATTCATCAGTCTTATACAAGAAATAATTTGTTGTTTATAGTTATTTGAATATAAAATCTTTCAGATATCAATATAAAGCAATGCACTGCTACCTAGCCCTACTACTCTTACCAAAATATTTCAAGCAACGGCTACAGCTATATTAAATTATTCAATCTATGGTATAAAATAGCTTTTCTTCTTAAAATGTATATTTTAAAATGAAGCTAATATTTTATTTAATAAATTTTATTTGATTTTAGGAATTTATAAGTGGACTTTCTTTCAAAATGACTGGGTTTAAAACTATAAAAATATTTGATAGGTATAATTTGATTTTTTAATTTTTAATATGATTTCTTCTAATTTATTACAATGGTCAGAATATAAAATATTTTTCATTATTAAAAATTAACATTTGTGTCAAATGGACATGCAATGGCTAGACTAATTGTAAATTATTTTAAATGTCTTCTAATTATGATAGGAGGTCTATTGTTTAATTTAAAACTAGGTTATTAAAAATTGACATAAAATCAAAAGTGTGTATTAATCATTATTAATCGTCTATAAGTTTGATAGAACATTAGATGGTAAAATTTAAAATAAATCATTTAGGTTAAGTATGAATATTTTTTTAATGGTAATAAAGTATATTTATTAAAAAAAAAGTCTTGAAATATGAAAATTAAATTCAAAAAGAAACTTTTAAATATATTATTTTTAAGCTGGAATATTTTTTAATTCACTAACCATTAACCTTTAACACATTGAATTTTTTTGCAATTTTTTTAATTTATTCTAAGTGGGATCTCCTGGTATGAAGCCCCCCGTTATTTGGCCTGTAACAGAATTTAGGGTTCTGAAACCTTGTCAGCCGTCGAGAATGTGGCCAATGATGATTTGGATGTTGTTAGGGAAGGTTTGCAAGATTTAGTGTAGCGGTTGTGGGTTGGGAGGACAGTATGTTGCAGTTATAGCTGTTGCTATGACTCCTGGTACTGCATCAACTAAAGGGACGTCCCTTAAGATTCCATCTAGTGGTCATTCTTATGGCTTCTAGCCCATCAAAATGCTCCAAACATTGGAAATGTCTCGTCTATTTCCTTCAAAAGAAATTGTTTGGTTTTGCAAATCTCATTGACCGTATGTTTGACCTAGGTTCCTTCTTATTTCGAGGAGACCTCATTGATTTAGATTTGGTTGGATCACAATTCAATTGATCAAACAATATATTAGGATAGCTCAACATTAAAGCTAGGTTAGATAGATTTATCTATTCATCGTTTTGGGACATGGCTTATATATATAGGATGTCTTCACTAATTAGATTTAGATAAAACCACAATCTCCTGATTTTAAATTGAAGAAAAAGTCAAATTAATTTTTTTTGTTTTTTTTAGTTTGAAAATCATGCAGATTAATCATCGTGATGGTAGAAATCTTATTTTGAATTGGTGGAAGGTTGATGTTAATAGCTCAGTTATGTACAAACTTATCTAGAAAATTAAGCTCAATAAAAGAAACTTGCGAAATTAGAACAAGAATTTGTTTGGTAATATCTCTCCAAAAAAGACCATCAATAAATAGGTTTGAGTATCCAAGGTGAGATAACAATAGTTGGAGCAATTTCCAACATGATTTTGAAGAAAAGATCTCTCTCAATTGAACGACACATCTCATGGAGAAAAAGGAACCATATTGGAAATAGAGAGCTAGGAACAAATGGATCAAAGAAGGGGCCACAATACTATATTATACTATTGTTAGCTCTCAGATGGAGGAAAAACAATATCATTATAGAAATAATTGATAATACCAACAAGAAAATCTCCTTAGATTAGGATATCAAGTTGGAAGTGGTCAATCTCTTCAAAGAGTTTCTTAATCCTCGGCCCTTAGGTCCCTATTTAGATGATTTGATGGGACATATATTGAATGTCATCCCCAATTAGGAATGTTGATTTGATCTAGTTTGAAAGACCTATTACAATTGATCAGATGATAGAGATTGTCTTTTCTCTTAATCCCTTCAAAGCCCTTGGCTTGGATGACTTCTTTGGTCTTTTTCTGTTTATTTATTAGGATATTGTGAGCAGAGCTTTGATCTTTTTTGTTAAAAAAAATCTTTCACATAGGTTTCGTGGTAAAGGAAATCAAGCACACATTCATTGTGATCATTCCCAGAAAGGAGGGTGCCAACAAAATTGTAGTGTCATAAATTGCATCCCTATATAATTTTACACTCAATTGGGTAGTTTTCTCTCATGCCCCTGACTAACTATTTATTGTTCTCATTCGATGGTGAAATATATAATTTTATCATATTCTATGTCCACTGACACAAATTAAAGTTATAATTACATGACCATGTTGCTAGGAGCTATAGGATTCATGAACTATGAAGATATGCATCATACACCTCCTGAACAATGGTGCTAAGTACTATACTCTAGCCATTTCATGTTGGAAATATGTATTTTCAACGCTATCATCCTGATGTTTGACAATGTGTGTTGTCTTCGATGATGGGTAGCTGTTGTGTGGTCATTAATGTTGTCAAACTTTCATAGTTTGTTGAGGAAGATGTTATACAATATTGATGTTTTGATGGAAATAACAATAGTATAATGATGAAAATTTGTCTAGATTTGCAACATGATGATGGTGATGATTAGGATGTATTTTTCTAGGTCTAACACTCCTGGTTAGGTTAATTTTTTTTTTACAATGTTTGTATTCTAATGAGATGTGATATGCAAGAAAGAGTATTTAATATGTGAGAAAGTCTATTTAATGTTTGGTTGGAATAATGCTCAACATTTCTCTACAATTGAGGATTTGGTCTTGCAAAAATTAAAAATGATTCCTATGCTTTGTGGACTTTGCATTGTTGTCTTTCAAGTTCTTGGTGTTTCAATAGAAGTGGCTAGTGATTTTTATTTGTAGACAATCTAGATGTTTATTAGAAGTAGATTTGATTGGTTTGAAAAATGCTCCACATTTCTCTTCATTGATTGTTTTACTGTTGTGACTTGGAAGTAATTCATGTAATGTTTATGCATTATTTTAATTTTAATTTCAAGTGTTGAGGTGTTATACAAGAATATTTGGTGATGTATAGTTTAGGAAGTTATGTTTCCTAGCATTCTGACAATGAAGTATTCTATATTTGTTTGTGTTGTGCCAACATGTATAGAAGGGATGGTGAGAAAGAAGTATTTGGGAATTTTCTTGGATGTTTTAGGAATGTCATCATGTGCTCTACATGGTGTTCAATGAATATTTATGTGTTACATTGTGTCTAATGTTGCCTTTCTAGGTAATTTTGTTGTTTCGTTGATAGAGTTTTTTTTTTCATCTTGTGCTATGATGTAAATGATATATGTCAACTATGAAGAGTGTGTTAAGTTATATTTGAGTCCTACCTTTGGCGTGTGAAGAGTTGTATTTAATTACTTCATCTAGATATTATGTTTTTGGGCCTAATGATTATGTTCTACATTGTTTATCTACACATTACCTTGTTGTTGTCCTTAGACAATGCATGCTATCCTGTGTATTATTTGGATCCACGTAGACAAGTGTAATATGATGTTTTATGTCCTCTCTATCTCTTGGATTGGGCTGCATTCACCACAATTATGTTTAGTCGCTAGCTTAATTGGACTAATGCTTGTACCTTGTTCTTGCCAACCTAATTTAGGTTTAGATATGTAAAGGTTGGTAAATATAGAACATATATGAGTGCGTGAATTAGAATATATGTGAATGTAATTTCATGATCATATCATTTGTAGAGTTTTATGATGTGAAGGTAGTGAAAGCATGGTGGTGATCATTGTTGAAGTTGGTTGCTTGTAATAGTGGTTTAAGTAAAAATTCAAATTTAGAGAAGATGTTATCTTGTTGATTCAAATGTTCACGTATCTTGTTTGGAGATAGTGGATCTTCTCATAAAGTCTTTTTTATCTTTCCCTAAATTAGTGATCTTTAGTCTACAAGCCCTTATGTATCTTTCCCTAGAGCAGTGAGCTTCATCTTGTAAATCCTTATGTATCTTTCCCTATGATAGTGCATCTCAACTGAAAATTATTTTAGGTGGTAGTTCACTTTCTTGGTAGTGATCCTCAAACAAATCGTAATCTTTTTTTATATTGTGAGTTAACTCTCATTGTGGTTTTTCCTAGTTTGGGATTTCCACATAAATCTAGTCTTCCCTTGTGCATTGTGTTTCTTTGTTGTATTTTTAATTGTTGTTAATAAGGTTAAATATATAAAAATTAAATTTTAACATAAACAATCATAAATAAGTATGACCTTTGATAGGTTCCCCAAAATTCAAGATGTTGGAAATTAGGGTTTTGCCATTTGAGCTGATAAAGCCACTATTTTTTCTTGAACAACTTACATTAACGGAAGGGAATTGAACTTGATTGATCCGATCCTAAAAGAAATAAATTCAGTTTAGGTTAATTCCTTGTTAGACTTAAAATTGAATTATAATTAGGGTTAAGTTACAGTGCTATCTATCTAGGATAAATAATGAGAAATTAACATAAAATAATAGTAATATAATGTTCTAGATATCATGTAGAGCTATAAAACTAGATCTAAGGAGGGAAATTGATCAAAACCTATGACAAAAAGTTTGGGAAAAATTGTTATGACCAAGGTGATGAGGAGGTAAAATAGAAGTTGGTCTTCTTTGAGGTTGGTGAGCTTTTGTTCTCAATATGCTTCCCAAATCAATCCCTAGGCACAAATGGGATTCTTCTAAACCTTTCTTCTATCTCCTCCTCTCTATTCAACACTGCTTGCACCCTATTGTATTGGACATCACTCCTCCTTACCTTCCATGCTAAGGCATTCAAGTCTGAAATGAGGTCCTCTTGAGTGTCACCAAAAATGAACAAGTTTGGTTGTCCAACTGGCTGAATCTCCTCTCTTCTAGGAATGGGCAACTGTTGCAGAACCATGGTTTACCAAATCTTGTTTGCACCTTTAAGGATTTCAATCATATTCATGGGTTGATTGAGCATCTAGACAGGTCTGCAAAGTATGATGACTGTCCTTCACCTTTCAAGAATGAAAATTTCCAAGTTGGATGCAAGGAGTGTTGAAATACTCAAGGCAACTTCTAGGTTCAAAGGGTCATCTTGATCAAATGACTTAATGAAATGCTATGGCGCATGTAGTAGGGTGTCTCAAGTTTTAACTTAACAGTTTTGATAGTTTGAAACAATCAATTGCTTCTCCTTCCTTACCGATTTCATGAAATTGTCAAAATTGCTCCAAAAAGGCTACTAGAATTAGCCCTAGTTTTTAATGAAATTTGTTCACCCTGCTCAACCTGCTAAACTTCATGACAAACCCTTGGAGATGTGGTCCTTTGATGATGAAAGCTCAAGGATTTTTTCTATGGCAAGTACTGTACAAACTGTTTGAGGACTGTCCCACAAAATATGCACTTTTCAAGTGTTTTTAATGGTTCTAGAGGGGGTTTGCAATTTAAAGGTCTCCTCCATGATGCTAGACCCAAATTAAATGGTTCAAAATTTTCTATAACATATTTCAAACACTTCCAAGGATTCAAAACTTATCTAAGCACACTGTCATTTTGTCAAATAAATACCATACTGCTGCCTTTACACAGAAATAACAGTCTAGATGACTGAGACAACAATGTTTTTAAGGTTTGCATACATTTTTTGAACATTAATAAACCAGATACATTGTAAGTCTATCAAACATAGATGCTAAAATGACTTGACACAAGTTGGAGCACCCTGCAAAGCAAATAAGGAAAGGATTTCTTGTGACTGTTACTCACACACCCGCCATCACTACATTTTTATAGTCTTAAAACTGTGACAACTTTCTTTCTTTGTTTTGACCTGCTTCTTCACTCTGTCCCTAGCCTGCAAGAAGGTGTTAATGGAATGATAGAATAATGCATATAGCCTCTTCAAAGATCTTGAAGGTTTGAACACTTAAAGGATGACACAAATCATGACAGCATTATAAGACTGTTACAAAGGAAACACTTTTCTAGGATCCTTATTTAGGTCCTGTACAATCAGATTGTGTACCTTGTCTTCTTAACATTGAAAAAAATTTGCAAATACATTTCCATGATGCATAAAAGAGGAATCCATCATTCCACACTATCCATTAGGGAGGTTGGCAATGAGGTTTTATCCATGAAACAGTGACACATTATTTTCGCAATTTGATTACACCTTTGCTTCTTGCAAACAACCAAGTCATGAGAGAGACAAGGGTGGTAAAATACAATTAAGACTCTTGCCAACTTAATTCTTCTTCAACATATCAAAGTACAGTGCTATGAACAACAAAGTACCATTCAAACAACTTTAAGGATACCTAAGCCAAGTTGCTACATACTTGCCATGGGTTTACAAACACCTGTGCATAGTTAGAAAAGGAAAATAGATGTATGATATAGTATGTACAGAGGGTCCAACAAATTTCCTCAAGGCCATGGATGAAAAGACCTTGAAGAAACTAGTTGGACCATGAAAGACCTTCCATTTGAACCACAAAACAATGCCTTTCCTAAGAGTACTTCAAATGAAACTTGTTCCAATCACTACTAAAATATCAAAGGAGATCACATCAATCAAAAATAGGAGTAGCACGGACTCATGGAGCTATGGTACGGACTGTACTCTAAAAAGTCCAGGAAACTAGTTAAAACTCACAGAAAACAAGAGCAAAACAAGTATTTCTTTTACTTTTCCAACATGAACTGTGCATACAATGATGGGAACATGGTTTTCATACATGTGCCAACTTATTTAAGCCTTTGTATGGATAGGTATAGGCTAGAATTAACCAAAACCACCAAAAGTCACTTTTTTGCACTTTTTGACAACTTTTGTTGCTCAAAAAGTTGCATTTTGACTCTCGGTGACTTGGCACTCAAACCAATGACTCAACATCATTAGAAACACTAAATAAACATTCTCAAATTCCTTTCAAGGCTTTACAACATCAAAAATTCAAAAATGCTCATTTGGATCCAAAATTGACAAATTTTGGCCCATTGAGAAAAAAACAAAAATCTTGGAAACTCTTAGCACAAATGAGTTCCAAACCTTATTACACCACAAAAAAAACCTATTAAACCTACTAGAAGCATAAAAAAAACACACATGCTTAATTTGCAATAAGTAGCTATACCTGCTAGGATTTGAGCATTCAAGTGCTCAGGTGCTCCTGCACCATACTCCCCTAAGGACAAAGAAGTCATGTGACTCCTTTAGGCAGTAAAGAAAGAGGAATTATAGCTTTGAGAAAGTCAATTTCAGGTATCCAAGTGGCTTCAGAAACTAGTTTATCCTTCCACTTGACAAGATGCTCCATATAGGTATGGTGTCTTGTCTTTTTGATGATTCTTGAATCTAGTACCTGCTGAGGAATGGGAGTAGAAGAAGAGGGGAGAGAAAGATCAGAAAGGGAATGAGAAAGATCTGAAACTCTTTGTGAATCTGATGGGAGCTCCCCTTTGAATGGCACCAAATCTGCAACATTGAAAATAGGAGACATAGAAACTTCATTAGGCAAATAAACTTTGTAAGCATTATGGCCATATTTAGCCAAGATTTTGCATGGTCCTACTCTTCTCATTTGTAACTTAGTAGGCACTCCTTTCTATAACCATGACTTGTTGAGATGGACCATCACATAATTACCCATTGAAAACTGGACATCTCTTTTTGAAGCATCAACTCTCTTCTTAACTTTCTGAGTAGTTTCCTGTAAAGATTTCTGTACCTGCTCATGAATTTCTTTCATAGACTGTGCCATATCTTCTACTAGACCACTCACTTGCTGCAAGTTAGTTACATCATTTAACTCGAAAACAGCTCTAGGATTCATTCCATAAACAATCTGAAATGGGCTCTTACCAGTGGATCTGTTTACACTATCATTGTATGCAAACACTGCCTGATGGATGAGTTGATCCCAACTTTGCCCATATTCTTTGGTAAGACATCTGAGTAGGTTACCCAATGTTCTATTCACCACTTCTATTTGGCCATCTGTTTGTAGATGGTAAGCTGAGCCAAAAGACAAGTTAGTACCCAATTTCTTCCATAAAGTTTTCCAAAAATGACCCAAAAACTTAGCATCTCTATCAGATACAATACTGGATAGCAAACCATGAATTCTTACAACTTCTTTAAAGAAAAGAAAAGCAATGTGACTAGCATCATTAGTGGTTTTACAAGGTATGAAATCTGCCATTTTACTGAATCTGTCAACAACCACAAAAATACTATCACACCCTGCTTTCGTTCTGGGCAAACCTACCACAAAATCCATACTGATGCAATCCCAAGGTCTAGAAGGTATGGGAAGAGGCTGATACAAACTAGCATTAGTGCTAGTACCCTTGGTTTTCTGACACACCATGCATTTCTCAACATATTTCTTGACATCTGCCTGCATCTTAGGCCAAAAATAGTGCCTCTGAACCAATTCCAAAGTCTTATTAAGACCAAAGTAACCACTCAAGCAACCATTGTTCTTTTCCTGTATCAGATTCTCCCTCATTGAACCTTTTGGCACACACAGCTGTCCACCCTTGAATAATAATCCATTCTGCAAAGTATAGTCAGCATATTCACTATGAAAAGTATTCTGAAAATCTTGACAAACCTTGTAAATATCAACAAAATTAGAATCATGTGGATATAAATCCTTAAAACATTCTATACCAATACTTCTAATCTGAATTTCTTGAACAGTAAGTAACCTCCTACTCAATGCATCAGCTACTTTATTGCACTGTCCTTTCTTATGCTTCAAAGTAAAGGTATATGCTTGCAAAGACTCTACCCATTTAACATGTTTGTGACTAAGCTTATCCTGTGAATTGAGAAAACTAAGTGCTTGGTTGTCAGTGTAAACAACAAATTCTTTAGGAAGAAGATAATGCCTCCATTTCCTAAGTGCCTGAACCAAAGCATACATTTCAAGATCATATGAAGAATATTTCTTCTTGGCATTATTAAGCTTTTCACTGAAAAATGCAATAGGTCTATTATCCTGACTCAAAACAGCACCAATAGCAATATTACTTGCATCACACTCTAAGGTAAACAATTTGTCAAAACTAGGTAGAATCAACACTGGTTGGGTAGCAACTCTGACTTTTAGCAATTCAAATCCCTTGTTGGCTGCTTCTGTCCATTGAAATTTCAGTTTCACACCACCCTTAATGGTTTCCAACATAGGTGCACATATTTCACTGAAACCATTGATAAATTTCTGATAAAATTGAGTAAGTCCATGAAAACTCCTGACATCATTAGCATTCTTAGGGGTTGGCCAATTAACTATGGCTTCTACCTTACTTGGATCCATCTTCAAATCACCCCCTGAAACAACAAAACCCAAATAGACCAGCTCTTGCTTAAGGAAATCACATTTCTCTAGATTGATAGTGAGTTGTTCATCATTCAATCTTTGTAAGACAATCTGCAAATGTTGGAGGTGTTCTTCCTTGGTTTGACTGAAAATTAAGATGTCATCAAGGTACACAACTACAAACCTGCCTATGAAGTCATGTAATACCTCATTCATCAATCTTATAATTGTACTGGGTGCATTTGTTAACCCAAATGGCATGACTAGCCATTCATACAACCCCTCATTTGTCTTGAAAGCTGTTTTCCATTCATCCCCCTCTTTGATGCAGATTTGATGATAATCACTTTTTAGGTCTATCTTACTAAAATATTTTGCTCCCCCTAAACAATCCATAAGATCTTCTATCCTAGGGATGGGGAATCTATACCTGATTGTGATCCTATTTATTACTCTTGAATCTGTACAAAGTCTCCAAGCCCCACCTTTCTTAGGTGCTAACACTGTGGGTACTGCACATGAAATAATACTTTTCCTAATCAATCCTTGGTCTAGGAGCTCGTGGATTTGTCTTGCCACTTCCTGATTTTGTTCAGGTGTCATTTTGTAAGCAGCTTTGTTTGGTAAGGATGCACCTAGGATGAAGTCTATTTGGTGGCTAATGGCTCTCTGAGGAGGTAGAGAGGTTGGTTGACCATCATTTACAATTGATTTAAACTGATATAGAAGTTGATGCACCTCATATGGGATTTCTACCTTCTTTTCCTTCTTTTCATCAACTAGTTTTGTTACTAGTTCAAAACCTATTCCATCACCTTCTTTTAAGGTATGAATGAACTCCTTTTGACTAACTAACAAAGTTTTGGGAACTAGTGGTTTGCTGCCCTCTCTTTCTTCATTAAGGGACTGAATTTTATAGTTGATACCATTCTTGAAAAATGAGTATGAGTTCTTTTCACCATCATATTGTGCTTTCCTGTCAAACTGCCAAGGTCTTCCTAAAAGAAAATGACAAGCATCCATAGGTAGTATATCACACAAAATCTTATCTTGGTACTCACCTATGTTAAACTCTACCCATGTTTGTTCACTCAAAAATACATGCTGGCCTTTTTCCAACGATGTGACCTTGTAGGGCTCATTGTGCTGTATTCTAGGTAGATGAAGTTTTGTAGCAGCTTCTTCTGATATGATGTTATCAGTTGATCCTGAATCAATGATAACTTTGCACACCTTTCCTTGGATCTTACATTTGATCCTGAAAAGAGCTTTCCTTTGAGACATATCTTTCTTGGATGGTTCTTTCATGAGGATCCTCTTGATCATGAGGTTTTCCCCTTCTTCTGATGGTAGACACCTTTGATTTGGTGTGGTTTCCTCTTGCACAAAATGGACTCTCTTATCACCTCCTTGAGATGATCTTGGCTTTTCTGGGCATCTATATGCTGGATGGCCTAGTTTCTGACAGTTGTAACACTTCATGGTGGAGAAGTATGAACCTCTTCCAGGTCCATTAGATCTACCCCTTCCTGGGTTGCCTGATCCCCTACCCCTATAATTGGGTCTGCTCTGAGAATCCCCGCTTTTCTCAATAAGCTTAGATTCTCCCTGGGACCTATGATCTGTATTTCTTCCCCCAAAACTACCTCTATGACTGCCTCTGTTTCCTCTGCCTCTGCCTCTACCATTCTGTTCTTGCTTCTTCTTGTTTCTCTCTTCTACCTTCAGTGCTAATTGAAAACACTTCTGTAATGTTTTGGGACACCATAGGCTTAACTCTTCCTGAATATTCCATCTTAACCCATTGAGATACCTAGCTACTCTGACATTTTCATTTTCTTGTACCTTAGATCTAAGGCTTAGTTTTTGGAATTCTTCAGTGTAACTACTGACATCTAGGTCTTTTTGTCTCAAGTTTTGTCTCTTCCTATGTAACTGGATTTCATAATCTTCAGGCATGTAGGTGTCTTTGATTTTAGTTACCATTGTCTTCCAGGTGGCTATGGGTTTCTTTCCCTCTTCCACCCTTTCCTCTTAGATGAACTTCCACCAAGTCAAGGCTGCCCCTCTCATTCTAGATTTGGCTACCTTCACTTTCTGTGCTTTAGTAATTCCATCACATTCAAAGTGATTCTCTAGACCCTCTATCCACTCCATTAGTGCTTCTGGTTCCATCTTGCCACTAAAAAGGGACACTCCATCTAGGGCCTTTCTAGTCAAAGCTTTCAAAGCTTGTAAAAAGGTTTCTTGTTCTCTATCCAAGATTGGATTATGTTCTGGGACTTCTTCCTTTAAGGTTTCCTTCTTATCTTTAGCATTTTCTACTCTCTCACTGACTTCTTCAGTCTTGACTTCTACTTGGTTCAACTTTCTTTCAAGTTGTTGTAATCTTTCCCTAAGGAGTCTATTTTCTTCAACCTGATCCTCCATCCTCTTTGCTAACTTTGCATTGGTCACCATGTTGTTGGTGTTGTCTCCCACTGACTCACTACCTGACATGTGCTAATCTCTCAACCCAAATCTGAATTGGCTCTGATACCACTATGATGAGGAGGTAAAATAGAAGTTGGTCTTCTTTGAGGTTGGTGAGCTTTTGTTCTCAATATGCTTCCCAAATCAATCCCTAAGCACAAATGGGATTCTTCTAAACCTTTCTTCTATCTCCTCCTCTCTATTCAACATTCCTTGCACCCTATTGTATTGGACATCACTTCTCCTTACCTTCCATGCTAAGGCATTCAAGTCTGAAATGAGGTCCTCTTGAGTGTCACCAAAAATGAACAAGTTTGGTTGTCCAACTAGCTGAATCTCCTCTCTTAAAGGAGGTAAAATAGAAGTTGGTCTTCTTTGAGGTTGGTAAGCTTTTGTTCTCAATATGCTTCCCAAATCAATCCCTAGGCACAAATGGGATTCTTCTAAACCTTTCTTCTATCTCCTTCTCTCTATTCAACACTGCTTGCACCCTATTGTATTGGACATCACTCCTCCTTACCTTCCATGCTAAGGCATTCAAGTCTGAAATGAGGTCCTCTTGAGTGTCACCAAAAATGAACAAGTTTGGTTGTCCAACTGGCTGAATCTCCTCTCTTAAAGGAGGTAAAATAGAAGTTGGTCTTCTTTGAGGTTGGTGAGCTTTTGTTCTCAGTATGCTTCCCAAATCAATCCCTAGGCACAAATGGGATTCTTCTAAACCTTTCTTCTATCTCCTCCTCTCTATTCAACAGTTCTTGCACCCTATTGTATTGGACATCACTCCTCCTTACCATCCATGCTAAGGTATTCAAGTCTGAAATGAGGTCCTCTTGAGTGTCACCAAAAATGAACAAGTTTGGTTGTCCAACTGGCTGAATCTCCTCTCTTCTAGGAATGGGCAACTGTTGGAGAACCATGGTTTACCAAATCTTGTTTTCACCTTTAAGGATTTCAATAATATTAATGGGTTGATTGAGCATCTAGACAGGTCTGCAAAGTATGATGACTGTCCTTCACCTTTCAAGAATGAAAATTTCCAAGTTGGATGCAAGGAGTATTGAAATACTTAAGGCAACTTCTAGGTTCAAAGGGTCATCTTGATCAAATGACTTAATGAAATGCTATGGCGCATGTAGTAGGGTGTCTCAAGTTTTAACTTAACAGTTTTGATAGTTTGAAACAATCAATTGCTTCTCCTTCCTTACCGATTTCATGAAATTGTCAAAATTGCTCCAAAAAGGCTACTAGAATTAGCCCTAGTTTTTAATGAAATTTGTTCACCCTGCTCAACCTGCTAAACTTCATGACAAACCCTTGGAGATGTGGTCCTTTGATGATGAAAGCTCAAGGATTTTTGCTATGGCAAGTACTGTACAAACTGTTTGAGGACTGTCCCACAAAATATGCACTTTTCAAGTGTTTTTAATGGTTCTAGAGAGGGTTTGCAATTTAAAGGTCTCCTCCATGATGCTAGACCCAAATTAAATGGTTCAAAATTTTCTATAACATATTTCAAACACTTCCAAGGATTCAAAACTTATCTAAGCACACTGTCATTTTGTCAAATAAATACCATACTGCTGCCTTTACACAGAAATAACAGTCTAGATGACTGAGACAACAATGTTTTTAAGGTTTGCATACATTTTTTGAACATTAATAAACCAGATACACTATAAGTCTGTCAAACATAGATGCTAAAATGACTTGACACAAGTTGGAGCACCCTGCAAAGCAAATAAGGAAAGGATTTCTTCTTACTGTTACTCACACACCCGCCATCACTGCATTTTTATAGTCTTAAAACTGTGACAACTTTCTTTCTTTGTTTTGACCTACTTCTTCACTCTGTCCCTAGCCTGCAAGAAGGTGTTAATGGAATGATAGAATAATGCATATAACCTCTTCAAAGATCTTGAAGGTTTGAACACTTAAAGGATGACACAAATCATGACAGCATTATAAGACTGTTACAAAGGAAACACTTTTCTAGGATCCTTATTTAGGTCCTGTACAATCATATTGTGTACCTTGTCTTCTTAACATTGAAAAACATTTGCAAATACATTTCCATGATGCATAAAAGAGGAATCCATCATTCCACACTATCCATTAGGGAGGTTGGCAATGAGGTTTTATCCATGAAACAATGACACATTATTTTCACAATTTGATTACACCTTTGCTTGTTGCAACCAACCAAGTCATGAGAGAGACAAGGGTGGTAAAATACAATTAAGACTCTTGCCAACTTGATTCTTCTTCAACATATCAAAGTACAGTGCTATGAACAACAAAGTACCATTCAAACAACTTTAAGGATACCCAAGCCAAGTTGCTCACTCCACGTACTTGCCATGGGTTTACAAACACCTGTGCATAGTTAGAAAAGGAAAATAGATGTATGATATAGTATGTACAGAGGGTCCAACAAATTTCCTCAAGGCCATGGATGAAAAGACCTTGAAGAAACTAGTTGGACCATGAAAGACCTTCCATTTGAACCACAAACCAATGCCTTTCCTAAGAGTACTTCAAATAAAATTTTTTCCAATCACTACTAAAACATCAAAGGAGATCACATCAATAAAAAATAGGAGCAGTACGGACTCATGGAGCCATGATACGGATTGTACTCTAAAAAGTGCAGGAAACTAGTTAAAACTCACAGAAAACAAGAGCAAAACAAGTATTTCTTTTACTTTTCCAACATGAACTATGCATACAATGATGGGAACATGGTTTTCATACATGTGCCAACTTATTGAAGCCTTTGTATGGACAGGTAGAGGCTGGAACTAACCAAAACCACCAAAAGTCACTTTTTTGCACTTTTTGACAACTTTTGTTGCTCAAAAAGTTGCATTTTGACTCCCAGTGACTTGGCACTCAAACCAATGACTCAACATCATTAGAAACACTAAATAAACATTCTCAAATGCCTTTCAGGGCTTTACAACATCAAAAATTCAAAAATGCTCGTTTGGATCCAAAATTGACAAATTTTGGCCCATTGAGAAAAAAACAAAAATCTTGGAAACTCTTAACACAAATGAGTTCCAAACCTTATTACACCACAAAAAAAACCTATTAAACATACTAGAAGCATAAAACAAACACACATGCTTAATTTGCAATAAGTAGCTATACCTGCTAGGATTTGAGCATTTAGGTGCTCAGGTGCTCCTGCACCACAAGGGCAACAAGTCACCCTAGTCCCTAAATATTGAAGATAGAAAAAATCCACAAGAGGATGCACAAAATCCACTATTAAAATATCATTACAAATTTGTAGGACCAATTGGAGCCATTTGTCCTAGTCCTCTTCTTTTCAAGAATGTAGAACCATAAATTGTAAATAGTCCAATTTACACCTCATGTTTGTGTTTTTTCTTTTATGTGTCCTATCTCCATCTCCTCTATAGGTCTATTTTGGATCTTCTTCCGATCCTTGATGTCATGAAAACCATTGAGTGGGACCCATCTTGGAGGTCCCCTATTTATAGATTAGCAAGTCCTATTTGCTAGAGGGACAATGCATGGAGTGCCTTGGTCTAGACCAAGGTGCCTTAAAACATCCTAGTTCTCCTTAAACAAGCCCCAACTTGAAGTGGGCTAGGTTCTCTATCTCACCAATGACATTCGGTCCTCGTGGCTACACTTGACCATTGGAGAGGTTGGCATAATTAGTAATTTACCTAGGGAGCCCTATATAAAGACATCTTATCTATTCATTTTAGATCTAGGAAGAAATCTAAGTCTCCATCTACTATCTATCCATAACATTTGTACATACATGAAGAATTCATCTTTAAGCATTTTTTTATAGATTTAAGATTACATCCCATCCTTTAAGAATTATGGAGAAAAGTTGTATCAATCTTCATTTAAGCATGTCCGTGTGATTAGGTTTTTTCATGTTCATGTGCTTGTCATCGCATTACATTCAACATTTGTGATTATATTGAAAGAGCATTGCATCATCATAAACAATTGCATATTTGAGGTATATCTCCTCAGCATTTATTTTAGTATCTGCATTATTTTATTCAAGGTTAATTCAAAAATTGATGTTTGACCTAAGGAAAACCCCTATCCACAATCATATTTCCTTTCTTTTTGTGTCAAGGAACATGCTCAAGATCTATACTCAGGAATTACAATAGAGTCGATACTGACGAATAGTTTCACATTTTGATGGAAGAAAATTTAGAGGAATAGGGTGAATCTATACTACCTAGTCCTAAAAAAAATAGGCTGAACTGCTAGGAATAGGTTCTAAATATCTTGTTTTTCTTAGATTTCAATGTGTGGCTTCATGGGATATTTGTACCAGTCTGTTTTCAACAATTGACTTTAGTTATTCATTCTTTTACCCTAATTTCACAATTATCATCCAATCTTCAACTAAGAAAGAAGGAGACCCACAGACACAAAATTAGTAAGTTTGATCAGTGTACTCAACCCCTTTTTCCAATCAAATTTGTGGCTAAATATATTATATTTACCTCCTTCTTTCAATATACGGTTACTTTGATTAGTTATTGATTTTATTTGTTGAAACTTTGATTCCAAATTTACAACCATTATACTTTATTCAAAAGATGAGTTTTATTGTCAAATTGTCCACTATGTTGGATTCCTCACTTGTAGCTCTTGAGATTGTTCCCTTCAAATAGAAAGAATGAAATGGATTTGGTTGATGGGGGTTTGCCTTAGGTCAAACACTGTTTTAGGAATTAACCTTGAATTGAATTTATAATTGAAATAAAATTTAACTAAAATAGAATACTTTCCTTTTGAGGGAAAGGTTAAATCTGATCTGAAAATGCTTGAACTTGATACCTTGATGAAGTTTGTTTGCATTATCATGCAAAGGTTTATGATGCAATATAGAATGTCTTCACAAAAGGTTGATCATGGATTCTTGAACATGAATTTTTTATCTTGACTTGACCTTCTCCTTCAATCCTTGATGAATAATTAAATGATTGCTCACATAGACTTGAATTGAGTTTGCTAGAGTGCAATTGAGATTTCGGTAGAAATTCCTTTTTCTTATTTCTAGTAACCAAATGAGGTATTTTTTGTGCTCGGTGCCCAAGGAATCCCGATTCTATTAATCATGAGTCAAAATAGGATATAAGTTTGATCATGAGTTGAAAATGTAGATTTCAGTAGGGTAGGAGCATAATCAAAGTAGGCATTGAGAACTAGAGGCTGAAATGCCAAGGTGAGGGCTAGGTGAGGACAAAATTGCATAGAGATACAATTTACAATGTAATGACATAATACACTCATCAATTAATACTCAATAATAAAGTAAAATTATATTGATATTTATTAATGTGTTGCATATGTAAAAATATAAATGTACCACAATAAAGTTTAATGTTGAATCACTTGAGAGAAAAAAACCATTTATAGTTTAAAATAGTTCTAAAGAGATTAAATTTGTCTACCTCTCTTCTAAAATGATAATTTATAAAATGATTTAAAAAAATTTAGACTAAATTAATTGCAATATTGAAGACATGATCATGAGGAGATAATCATCATATTAAGGATCAAATTAATTTTTACCAATTCAATCTAATTTAATACCAAATTTTTTAAGAAGGGAATAGAATTTAAAACACTAGAATAATCAAGGTAGTTTATGTTACTATAACAAGATCATATGTTAAGTGTCTGCCTTACTAAAAAGAAGATGACTTTATTTATAACCTTGTATATTTGAAATAGATAAGTTTGATTCCTAACCTTCATTAGTTTTTCCTTCTTATTTATTATAGTTATTCTAGGACTAGTATTAATTTGAACATGCTTATTAAATTGGCTTATTAACACTAACATCAAAGTTGTAGTGTTGTCTTGTTGTTATTGATGTCATTGGTGTAGTTTGATCCAATAACTTTGCTTCAGTATATGTTATTGGTCCATTTCTTTTTCTCTTTTATTATCCATTGTATGTATGCTTACTTCATGCAGTTTTGAGTTCTGCTATCTACTTCACTGGAAGACATTTTGGGTTTGATCCCATCTGAATATGATGAAGGCATTGATAATATGATAAAACTATAAGGATCTGGTCAACTACTGAGAGGGGAGGGTGAATCAGTAGATAGAAAATAAGCTAAACTTTCACCAAGCAAACTTTCTTGACTCAGAATACAATCACTAAACTATCTGGTTTAGTCACTGTATCCAAAACTGCAACTGCACTGTCAAACTTTACCGGTTGACCAAAACATCAATGATACAATGCAACAGATCTGAAACTCAAATATCATTTAACCAAAAAACATTAAACCACTTCACTAATATTATTAATAACTCATTTTAGGTCATTTTTGGTCATCTAAACATATCTAAGTGGATTTACCAATCATTCACATCAACCATATCAAAACACATCTACAAAATCATTCAACACTTGACACAATGATTTTTCACGTGGAAACCCAAATGGGAAAAACCATGGTGGGGATGAATACCCACAAGTACTTTTAACTCTTTTGAAATTCTCGCTATAAAGAGCCAAGCCTTGTTAGAATCTTATACAATAATGTCCTGTTAAGAACAGATCTGGTTAAGGGCCACCTGATTAAGGTATTGACAATTACACACACACTTAACCAAATTTGCCAACACAATTACAAATAACTCATCGAACTTATAAGAAGATACAATAGGTCGGTAACAAAACACAAAACCTAAAAATATCATAGAGATTACAAACATATCGGTTCAATCATGACCGTTAGATTACATAGCAATCAACTACACATTGTTGTGGACAACTTCAACTGGTCCTGGATCACCGCACGTTGGATCATATAGCTCATCACCTATTTTTCACTTCATTCTATGCATTTGAACATTCCCAAGATAAATGGTTATCTTCATGCACCAAATCCACTATGAAACTCATCACGTGCATCATGCTTACCGAGGATCCTCATCTCCGATCACCATTTGGTCATAGATCATCACAACTGATTCTCCAAGCTCCATCAATTAGGGTTTTGTTTATCAACTATTTAGGGTTATCGGTTGATCTCTATGCTTCAATAATAATATTAGTTACCTACACCACTTTACTACCGGTCGCTTTACTGCATCATTACTGGTTGTAATACAACTTCATTACTAGTTACTATTGACATCAATGACAACACTATACTTCATCAATGCAATCTTCTTGCAATTCAAATAGGCATAATCTACAAGGTAGGTTTTCAATCTGGTCCTATCTGAATATATTGGAGGAATGTTCTACAAGGCATTTTTGGAATCAATATTGAGGCCAACTTATCAGGATATTTAGTGCGGATATATATAACCATCAGTTTTGCAAGTTAGAGATATAGTTGTTGAAAAAAAAAATTGTATACATATTATATATGTGAAAATCCTTGTGGATGGGAATATTGTTATGCAGTGTATGTAGAGTGGATTTAAAAGTTGTTTGTGTACTTCAACAAAACTATAATTAATGCATATGTAAGATGCAACTCTAGTAGCTCAATTTTTCAAGTATTCCAGTTATAAGAGTGTCATCTGCTACTAAGCCTTTTGTATTTGGGCAGTGAGCCCCCATCGGCAATGAGCCACCCCTTGTACTATGTAACCAATTACATATTACAATATACTGGAGAGATCACTCTCTCTGTGGTTTTTCTCTTATTGGGTTTTCCACGTATAAATCTAGTTTTTTGTGTTTTGTGTTAATTTCCTTTGTTGCACTTAAATTATGTTATGTGATTGGTTATTTAGAAGTTTTAATAAGTTTAAGGGAATACTGAATCACCCCTCCCCTCTCAGTATTTTGGATATTCAACATGTAGGACTTCTACTCCATGAGTCACATAGTCTCCTAGAGTTTATTGATTTTAAGAATTAAGGGTTGTTAATCTTTACAAGATTCAAGACTCATTTATCACATACTAATAATTTATGCTCAACCTATAACTTTTTATTAAAGTAATTAGGATTTTGAATGGACCCAAAACCTTATACAAAGTTTTGGATAACCAAGAGAAAAACCAAAACTAAAGCAACAAAATAGGAAAACCAACAAGAAAATGCAAAGGCTAGAATAAATAAAGAAACAACTCAATTGAATCTAGACTTTCGTGTTATTTTTATTACAACATAACCTAAGAAGGATAAATTTTCTTAATAAAATATACTTCTTTCTACATTGTACAACTATCCAAGAAGAACCATCATCAAATTGTAACTTTTTGGTGAGCGAAGGATAACCATTAAGAACCACAATGACCAAGATAAGTAGAGAGGAAAGGTTTGGATGCATTAATAAAATTCATGGTAATGGAATAATTCTAAGAATCCCATGAATTAGCATCTATAATAGCTATCATACCTTGGTGAGGAATTTCAAGAAGAGAAAAACAACATCTAGACACTTGGGACTAGTAGAGGAAACAACATTTTGTGTTGTAAGATCTAAGATAAGAGTAAAAAAAACTAAATCGACAAATTATAGTGCGAGGTGATCACAAAGAGTATTCATCTACAATACTGATGAAGATGACTTATGAGATCGATGTGGACAAGCTAGGGCCAAGTGTCGAGTAGCAAAATAGACCCTACAGTGAAAAGTGATGCCTTCATAATCGATCTATTAAATCCAGGGAAAATTATTAACCTTTGATACAATATCTCTTAGAAATCCTTGGAGAGATTAACATCTACAAAAATACAAGCATGGGAGTTATGAAAAAAATTTAGTAGTTATGTGGTCCACTTGTAAAAAATAACCAATAGCATTGACAATCATTACATAGGCCCATATTTGTACTAAAAAATGTGATGAGAGAGAAGGAAGTCTCACCCAAATAGAAAAAGAATTGTTAGATTAATTAAGGTTCTTAAAAGAGAAGATAAAGGAAGAATCAAGAGAGGATGTGAATCCAATTTGGAGCCCCTAACATCTAAAATATTCTCACATTCATTAATAGAATTAACAAAAATAAAAATAAAAACCCTTAGTTCATGGGTAAATCTCCAACTTACCATCGACCAAATGTTGGGATCCAAGAACATTGAGAGGAGGGGGGGGGGGAGGGGGTGAATCAGTGTTCTACCTGTAAGATATGATTTTACCCTTTTATAACATACACATATAAACCGGTAGATGAAGAAACATATAACTTGAAGCAAATAAACCATCCACATAAATGAACACCATAACACATTGAATTTATATGTGGAAAACCTCAAAGAGGAAAAACCACAGTTGGATTTGTGACCCACAATATCAGTTCAGTGGCCATATGAAAGGATATTACATAAAATGGAGGCCTACACATACAGGAAGGCACATTACTCACCAAAAAAAGAGCCTCACTAACTACAAGCTTCATCTGAAATGAAACGGTAATAATGAACTCAAAAAATGCATTTGCTATGCCAAAAAGAGTTCCAGTTATAGTTCTGCTATCTACCGATTCATAAACCCTGAACACTTCTACTGGTATCTCTTCTCCTCCAAGAATGCTTTCCAAACTATCTATAGGTCAGTGCATGATATAACATTTTCATACAAATGATCTACATACATATACTTTGCATTATACAATTCTACTATATTCTCCTATGTCACCATGTTCAAAATGACCTAGCAGACTGACCTATATACACTTACAAACAATAAGCCTTATGTCGGCTTACAATGTGTCACAAAAGATATACAATTTCAGCTTTATACAATAAAAATGTTTTTACAAATAAAACTTCCTTCGGGTACAAGCCTAATGTCGGCTTCACTGAAGTGTTGGATGTTGGTGCTGGTGTAACCCTAGATTCTCCAATGCTAGTGTCTACTGATGAATGCCTCCTAGTGTCAGTGTATGCCGGTGTAAGAATCCTTATGAAACTTATTTCCAAGTAACCATGTTGCCATCAATGACAACATATGAATCTAATCAGTGTCAATTGCCAACAATCTCCCCCTTTCGCATTGATGGCAACACTCATGTGAAAAATGGATTCCCTGTCTGTCCAACCTGAAGTATTCTCCCCCTGAGAAATACACTCCTTCCTGATATCCTTCCCATATTTTTGTCTAATATTTTTTCACATTATATACACTCACCCTTTGGCATCAATGATAAATACTAGTGAAAGAATTGAAAGAATTACTAAATACAAATTACTTTACTGGAGCTTGACCAATTTCAAAATTTCCCGGTAAGCCTTGTTTAGCAATTATAAATATGTATCCCAGTTGGTTATGAAGGTTTTAGATATGGATACAAGTCCACTAAGTAAGTGTGGAAATGTTTCCTTCTCCTTGACTTCTACTGGTGTGGGCTTAGCAATCATATCCATACATTCCCTCTTATATACACCAAGTGAATCCAATCTTGGACTCACCAATCATCTAAGAGTTCTTGTTCTTTGAATGATTTTGTCTCTTTCATTTTAAAAAGAAAAAATTTAGTTCTCCAAGGATAAAATTTGTTCATCAATAGATGTTATTAGTGAGGTTAATCCATCAAAAGAGTTTGCAATTATGGCAACCTTATCATGTAATTCCTTTAATCTGCTATCTACATTTGTTGTAACAGTTTCTATTTTATAATAGACCTTGTAGATTTTTGTACATTATTTTAAACAATTTTGAATAAGAATCAATTTTCTTTCAATTTTCGTCTTCTCTGTTTCAATAATTTGATCAAAAGCAGCTCTCTTGGCCATAGTAAATCTCTGAAGTGCCTCTCGGTCTGAAATTTGCTACAAAGATTGAAAGTTGTTAGATATATGCTTAGTTAATGCCTTAAGCTTGTCATAAGAGCTTGCTTCATTTTCAATCTTAGAATTAGGAATTAGTCTGTGCAAAACTGTGATTGAGTGATCTATTATTCCTTTATTTGTCAATCCCTCCTTTATTATTTTCTGAGTAGCCATCATCATTAACTCAGTGGGACTCATCTAAGTGATTGATTTCTTCTCAACTTCAGAAGTGTCAATTGCCAAAACCTTTGCCGAGGAATCAATATTAACTGCCAGTATAGTCTCAATTCCCTTTGTCTTATCCTTCTTAGCATTGGTGGTTTCACCACTTGGTGCAGTATCTATTACCGTCAATGGAGTATTATCCATAATATTGTCAGTAACCTATACATTGCCTTGTTCAAAAATTGTTTCAGTCGGTATAAACTGTACACTCTCCTTTACTATCGGTGGTGTCTATATACTTATAGTTATTGCCGTTTTATTCAAAATTGGAGCTGAACTATCCAAAATACCTTTCCCTTTAGATCTGTCCAGGATGGTGGAAGTTGTTGATTTTACAAATTCTTGTTGGGAGGTGAGAAAATTAGGATTCTTTTTGGAGAATTTGGTCCAACCATCTTTAGTCTCATTTACTGCCTCATTTACCCTACCCATCATTAGCCTTATTTGTTGGGGTTTGCAACTAAAAATTGTTTTGTTAGAAACATCTATGCATCTTTTGATTTCCTCATTGTTTATTTATCCACACATACCCATAAGTTCTACTTCCTTAATTTCTCTATCCCTCTGGAATGCATCAAGTCTTCTAGCATCTAATTTATTGTACAGTGATAGAGGAATTTCCATCAAACTTTATACTAAGGCTTACTTATATATATCTATATGTAATAAAATTGCCTCTTCAATCTCATCCTGCTCATTATCCTCTAAATCTTCATAATAAATGGACACATTTTTCAAAATTCCATCCTTGGTTATTTCATCAATAAATTCAACATAGGTCATTGTAACCTTACCAAATTTAGTATCATCATCATTCTTCTTCTTCTTGTTGTGGTTTACCAATGTGGATTTGACTGGTTTCCTCTTCTGAATAGGTTTCCTTGCCAGAGGTGGGGGTGTAGTAGGTTTTGTTACTTTTCTCAGAAGCTTCCTCCTTGGCTCCACCTTCTTCTCATCTACTGGAGGTTGGTCAACTTTCTTTCTTTGTACCCTTCTGAATGCTAGAGGTTCATTGTCATCTAGATTAGAGTTAGAAGTGATAGAAGAAATGAAAGTTTCAGGCCTCTTTGCCTCAGGAGCACTAACCATTGTCGGTTCCTTTGCTAATTTTGATCCAGAACCCAATTGAGTGTCTATCTTATGAATTACATCCTGTATATATGAAAACATCTTATCTATTTTCCTCTCTCTTCTTTCCTTGTGAAATCCAATCTTGACTTCAAGAGCCTTTTCTTCAGCAGTACCAAAGTGTTTTGTTTTATCATCCAATGGAGCTTCAAGCAACATTTTTTCATATAGTTCAAAAATGTTATCATCCACTTCATATCCAAGATCAGTGATCCATATGATCCTAGGTTCTACTACCTCCATAAGAGTTTCATCAGTTTTCACCATAAAATAGATATTAGTGGAGTACTTCTCCACAATGTTCTTTGATATTCTTTCCCTTTGTCTCATGTTTTCTTGAAATGTTTTGAAATAGCCCCAAAGCTTTTCATCCCTACCGGTTCCAAGACCAGTGATTGCTTCCTTGATTTTCATACCTACCGATATGTCATGAGCCCAATGCTTCTTCCCTAGATCGGGTAGCTCATTCATGAAGTAAAGCATTAAACAAACAATGAGATTTCCAAACCTAAAAGTTCCTTTCTTAACACTCTTAATCTTTCCAAGATTTACCATTAACTCACTTCTCAGCCATTCATATAAATCACACTTCTCATTATTTTTTAACATTTGATATGCAACATGGATGGCAGAGCTACCAATAGAGTTAAATTGACTAGATTGAGTTACCTTATAGCTGATTATCATGCTGACATATTTCACATCTAAGTCCTTGATGGTGCTGACCCTCATAGATCTTCCATCATGGGTTGCGACGGTGAGATTTTCAACCGTAGTGGTGGAAATCTTCTTGCCAGGTTCTTGTCTGACTTTGTGTAAGCCGGTGACTACTTGAATTGGTTCCTTTGTGATCATGTGGGGCCTATCCAACCAAATTAACTCATTGTGAACCCTGCTCAAAACATATCTGATCACCTCATCTTTGAATTCTAGTATGTACAGAATACCATTTAACCCTAGATCCTCAATGATATTATATTTCAGTTTGATTGTTTCAGATTCTCCCAGTATCATAGATTGATATATTCCCTTAATCTCTTCTATACCTAGATCATCCAAGGTGCAGTGAATATATGCCCTTACATCTTCAACATACATCATGTCATTGGGAACCCTAGAGAATGCATCCACAGAGTCTTATTTCTTAGCTATCTGGGGAACTTCCTTGAAAACAGGTCTCAACCTATCCTTAACTTCAACAATGGTGGGATTACCAGTGAAAGTAGGAGCAGATGATCCAGATGCCATTTTGAAAAAATACTTGAAAAATGATTGCCAGTGTGAAGATTTGATTTCTTCTCTGATGATTGTTGGAAATCATTTCAGATTGCCTTTGCTCATTCTTAATTGCCTGAAATTTGCCTTTTCTTCGCTCTAGATTTCTTGAATGTTGGGTGAGTGAAAATGAATTCACTTTCTCCTTTCATCAACAAGCGATGTACCCTACCGCATGCCGGTTTCACAGTCTTATGTTGGGTAAACCTTCATCAATGATTATGACAACTCTCTAGATCTCTTCCAAATCTCTTTCAGATCTCCTCTAAGGAATATGCAAGATTTGCCATAGATTTTCCAACGCTTAAGGTGTATGCCTCAGTTACTGGTGGAATTTCCTACTGGTGTAGGAATGCTATGTTCTACTAGTGCATTTACTGATATAGATCCATCTCCACTTGGTTCTTCATACTTTCTAACCCATCTCTTGGTGTGATCTTGTTGAATTTCATCTACCTCATGCTTTCCTTTCTCATTTGCTTCATCATTGCTAACTGGTTGAGTCTTGCTTCTACAGTACTTAGAAATATGACCTATTTTATTGCATGCATAACATGTAACATTGTTATTTTGAATTGCTTTAATATATCCTATGTCATTCCTTGGCCTACATTGATTAGCCAAATGACCAAACTTTCCACATGCATGGCATTTGATATTCATTCTACAATCTTCTAATAAATTAATATAATGATACATGTAATTCAAAAAATTAATTCCAATTTTTATATTATACAAGATGCACATAAATTTTACATATTCAACATTTCTAAAATTGATAAAGAAAAGTAATAATTTGTTTAAAAAACATTTATCTAATTTTCTCAAAGAAAAAATTTCTTGGAAAAAAAATAATATTTACCTCTTGAAGTGCAATCCCAAATGCTAGCCCTTTATTTTTGGAAAAGGTGTCCTTATAATCACACTACTCAACAAATGTAATATATGGTGCATTTTCCTCAAAAAAATAGCAATGAAAAATTATGTCACTTACTCAGATTTGTGGCATAGATTGTAGGAATTTTCATAAAGAGATTTTTCATCAAGTTCAACGTATTTTTTAATATAACCTGTAAAAATGATTAGTATAGCCTAACCTAGCTTTGATACCATGTTAGAAATTAGGGTCTAAGGATACTAATCATTATCAACAAGATTATAAATTAAATGAGATATGAAACATACATGCAAAATGTACACATTACACAAGATATAAATGGGGTAAACCCTTTCGGGTAAAAAACCCCATAAAGCATCATTTAATTAAAACACTTACAAATATAGTCTATAATAAAATAGACATGAACCTGGGGACACTCCTCCAATACTTCCACATGGCCAATAATACCTCATATGCATAGTGATACAACTCATCATAAAGCTCCAAATTCACACACCTCTCAAATGAGAGAGAACCTCCTTAAATATAGGAGGAAGGGTGACTTCACTAGTCACACCTTTTCAATAACCCCCACTCATAAATAATTAATAATCTAATAGTTATTATATTATAATTATTTCAAATGGGATATGCGTATAAAGCATATAATATATAAGGTTTTATAACCTTATATTAGAATATTATATATAAATGTTATAACAATGTGATCCCTAATAACATTATGTTCTAATAGTGTCAGTGTCAGTGAATTGTTTGTTAGTGAACAACCAAACCAAAGAATGAAAGTCAGAACATTTTGCCATCAATGACAACATATGAAACCAATCAAATGAGTGCCAATTGCCAACAGATTTATCAACACACATTGCAATAGGTCAAGGAAGAGTAGAGCCATAATCTAATCACATCTAAGAGTTTAGACAAGTTCTAAGCATTGGCTTTTATAGAAATCATAATATTTCACAAAGATGAGTGCTCAAAGCATTATAACAATCCATTACCACCAAAAGCTAAAATAAGGCAGTCATAATCACAATCAAAGACTCATAGCCATTACAAAAAGGTGAAAGACAATCAAAAGCTGATTGGAATGAATATCAAAAGCAGCCCTAAGATGGATGATCCCTATTTTGGAAAGAGATACAAATCATCTTGATATCTTCAAAGAAGAACAAAATTTAAGGCAATACAAGATAGTAGGGAACAAAGGTTTCATGAGAACTTCTGAGCATAGTCAAAACAATAGTTGTGAGGAAGTTAACTCAAAGATTTGAGATAAATTCACAAAGCCAAGATAAAATGTCTAACATAATACATACAAAGGACAATATTCAATCATTTAAGGCTTAGTTGAAAAGATAATGTAGGTGAAAAATGTTTAATAGAACTATCATTGTAGAGAGCAGGTTTCTTAATTTTTGGAAAAACACAAAATGACTTAAAGGCAAATTCGATGACAAAGATCTGAGAATGGACAAAAGGATAGTCATCAAGAATTTTAGTATAATAGCCTAAAAGATCAAATCCTAGATATGTAGGTCTACAAGATAAGATTGTTCTTGCAAATACATAGAAGAGAATCTAAGCTTCATGATAATTAGAGAAAATTACAGTGATCAAGTCATGAGATAATCATTAGAAGCATACATCTTGATGACCAGAGATGAGAATATTTGTCAAAGGCTCCTATGATCATAGATAAGAATGCATGAATCTTTGTTTTAGTATAGAATAGGTATAATCTTTGCCATGCCAATATATAGAACCGAAAATAAGAGAGAAGAATTTATGGTGATATATAGTCAATTGAAGAGCAGTAATTTGTAACTAATGCATTGTTTGAAAGTCATGGTTATGATGTGTAGCTCATAGTCATGTAGGGAGAAATACTCACATTAAATATAGTCTAAGGACTAAAGAAACAGGTGAAAGTAGGCAATAAGAGCAACCCATTATTGGTAATTGACACTCATCTGATAAAGGCTAATGGAATTTTGGGTTGTCATCGATGTCAACTCATCTCCAAGTATAAATATTCTCTATTTGGATTCATTGAGTTATCATTGTTCTATAATTGGGTCAATCGGTAATCACTACACTCAATCGGTATATTCACTTTTCTTCACAATCGGTTAAGTCCTAATCTCGTTAACATGTATTTGGAACTTGGTTATGGATGGGACCTGGCTAAGAGATATTGTGGCTTTGATTACTTCTTTCATGTAATTTCTTGTAACATGTAAAGGCCGACATGATCATCAGAATTATGTATAAAATACCTTGTGATCTGACAACCGACAAGATTATATTCTTTATTGAAGCCAACATAATGAGAAGTTTGAAAGATATTTAAGGAGATCCCTTTAGCAATGGATCTGGTGTTGTCGGGGATGTGAATTTTGGTTGCAAATTATTTAGAGATTGATGATATTCTTTTTGGTCAGCAAAAGGAAATTTTGTGTCCAGTTTCCCGTGCACAATCTAAACTGGTAACAAAACATTGTTGGCATTGTGTTGTCATTGATATCAACTAGTATAGGATGGAAACCGTATAGGAGATTGATGAGAAAAGTTGTCATTGATGAATATCAGAAATGGTGTCATTAATGTCCTCTAGCATAGAAGGTAACTGATAAGGGAGAGAAGGTCATCTATCATATTGGGTATTGGAGTCACTGGTACACAAGTTAGTGTTTGACTTGTGTTGAAGATATGGACTACAAACCGGTAAGTGACATGTTGGCAGTGCATAGTTGTCAACCAACAAGAGAGAAAGATCCTAGGCTATTGATTGTGATGAAGAGGGGGAATGTTACCAAAATCACATCAACACCGGAGGAGAAGTATGTGCAGGGCACCAACATGTTGTGTAGATGAGAAATAGCAGGATTCCCACTAGATAAAGATGCAAGTCACCATTTGAAGAATATGACTGATAGTGAATGTTCCCAATTGGATCACATGCACCTCATTGAAGATATGATGATCAAACAGGGAAGCCACATTGGTATATTGCAAGATGCAGATGACAAGGATCCACTCCCACCAATAAGTGGAGCTTATCTCCTATTTTGCATGAAATGCATCATAGTTCTCGAAGATAAGATAAAAGAGTTCAAGGAAAGTGTTTGAAGGCTCACACCAAGTGAACTTGCGAAACTCTAAGTTGTCTTAGGTGCATGAGATCAGAGATATGCTCTAGATCAGTTGGATAGACATGTTGAATTACTGATACAGAGATTGAAGGATATGGTTGTCACTTTGAAAAACATGTTAATAGAAGAATAGGTCTATTCATGAAGAAGAAAATTTGAAGTAGAAGCAAACAAATGGAGCATGTTGAAGATTGATGACATGATGTCAACAAGGTGTTTACCGGTAAGTATGTCCACCGGTAATGCTAGAAAAATGTAGATGCAAAAGGCTCCCATCTGATGAAGATGGGCATGAGGTAGCTTGGCATGTGTGTTGACCAGTTTAGGTGTTCCACCAGAAAAGAAGCAGAGTGAAAGGTTGAAGGAAGACTAGTTAGGGTATAACCGACGGGGTATGTGAACAGGTAGATGAACCTGGTTGTGTGGTTGGTCATAGATCCTATCCAAACTGACATAACAAACCAATTTGAGGTGGATGCCAAAAAAGGGACCATGAGGAGGTGAAGTGTCATGTATGCACAGGTCAGTGTGGTGAGTCAGTGAAGTTGTTGGTGACTAGTCCAACATTTATGAAGACTGCGAAGCTCGAGAAATGAAGGATGATGATTTTGGCTCGAGATCAAGGAAATAGAATAGATCTAGTATAGACTGATCTTGCATATCAAAGAGGATGAAGGAAATCTCATCAGGTGTGTGATCAATTAGACAAAAGGCCAAAAATCATGCTACAAATGGCAAAAGAGAGAAGATGTGGTTCGCAAGGTAAATAGATGGGTGATGCTCATTGATTGAGTGTTGAACATTGATCAAGGACATGATATTAGATTGGATATGATATGTCATGATGATCAGAGATTAGATTGGATTCAGATTCAGTGCATGGTAGAAACCCTAGCGTGCCAATATTCAAACTCATGTTTAGGTAGGAAAATATGGATATAAGTATGCGAGAAAAAGATATTGTTTGTGTTGTTGTAGGAAAGGAGAAATCAGTCAAGTGCTCAATGAGAATTAGAGGAGAGATTGTGTGTGTGTGAGAGAGAGAATATGGTTAAATATTTCAATCGGCAACTGTGAGGCAACCGGTAGTCTGTAAATAAGTCTGACAGAGGAGTGTACCTGTGGTGGTGAATCGATAGAGAAGAGCCAAAGAAGATTGCAAAGAAGGTAAGCTAAGAATCAACAACAATCAATCATCATACAATTGATTGAGTGAAGAAGACCGATGGTGACCAGCAGTTATGTGAGAGAAAGGTTGGAGAACTAGTAGAATGTAGAACTGATAGAGAAGAAGAAGAGGCTGAACCAGTAAGGTTGTAGTAGAGAGTGAGTTGCAGAAGTGAGAAGGTGAGCAGAGAACATGCAGAGGATGGAAGAGAGGAGAACTAGAGAAGAGACATACATGAGAGTTACAAAGTTCTTTTATAACAAAGATATTACTTTTCTATCTAATATATGTTTATTGTAGATCATTGAGTTGGATCTTAGTACAAAGGTTGGTGGTCCTTGGGTTGGTTCCCTAAAATCAAGGATTGGTGCTCCTTGGCTTGGTTCCCTAAAGCAGGAGTGGTACCCCTTGGGTTGGTGCTTTAAATATTATAATCGAGGTTTTCATTGTGAGGTTGGATTGGAGCAGTAGTCTACATCACTGAGGTTTTTCCCATCTTGGGTTTTTCTCATACATCTAGTGTTATGTGATGTCCCTTTTATATGTGATTGCATTTGTGTTAGTCTCTCATCTAACTGGTATGTTTGCTTTATGTTAGATCTGTTAACAAATATACACACATAGGATACATAAGGGCTAAGTTTGGAAATCATTGATTCACCCCCCTCTCAGTGACATCTAGTATTCAACAATTGGTATCAGAGCCAGGGTTCCTTGTTGATAAGATTTCTCTAGCTTGGGTATATTCTGGTAATTGAACGCAATGGTTTGTTTTGTGTCAATCCCTACTCCCGTATTTGATGGTTCAAATTTTTCTGTTTGGAGTTGTAGGATGGCAGTCTATCTATCCTCTTTAGGGTTTGATGTATGAATGTCGGCTGTAAATGGCTGCCCTAGTAAAGTCAGTCCTCCCACTGATTCAGATGCATAAAGAAGAAACTAGTATAATGATATAGCAATGAAGGCTATACTCTGTGAGTTATCAGACGATATCTCCTTACAGGTGGACAGATGTAGATTGGTAAAAATCCTATTGGACATATTGAAGAACCTCTATGGAAATGAGCCTACCATTGTAGAACCTATTTGTGAAGAAAAGATGAGAAATGTAACTCATCCATCTGCAGATGATGAAGGCAGATTTGTTAGCAGCCATAGCAATGATGAACAAGGAACCCACCTCTTCATGGCTCAAGAATCAGAAGATGAGAGACACACATCTGAGAATTATCATGCAGATCACTCCTACCAGCGAGATGTGTTTGGTGGTGATAGTGAAGGAGAAGAAGGAGATGAAGCTGAAGTTGACCTTGAAGGAGAACTTGTAAGTGCACTCAAAGAACTTAGTAGAGTGAGGAATGAATACAAGTTATTCAAGAATGTTGTAGTTGTGGAACAAAACCGGTTGGTCAGATGCCTTGTAGAATCTAAGAAATGTATCTCAGAATTGAAGACTCAACAAGGAGACACCAATGAGTGTCAGTGTAATGATCTAGAATTTGAGCTAGAGGCCAAGGATAAAGAATATCAAAAGCTAGTAGGAGATATGGAGAGTCTCTGAAATGACCTTTAGAAATATCAGGATGAGCTCAAGGCAAGAATACAGTATGATGGAAATAATGATGCCTTGGAAAAAATGTTGAAAAAGCAAAAGCATGCCAAGGATACAAGAGGATTAGGAAGTGGTATCGGTGAATGCTCCACTAGCAACAATGTCCCCCACAATGACATTCAGTTTGTCTCCTCAAATGGAGATAACAAGGGACAAACCTTCACTATCTGGAATTCTCCTTGGAAGAAGGTTGATTTAACCACAACTAGTGAAGACATGAATCTAAGGATGAAGAGCGGTGCTACAATAAGAAGGAACAATATAGATCCCAAATGAAAAGGAAAGATGGGAGAAGGTAGCTTCACCAGAAGCAAGAACACAAGAAGGAAGCAAAGAATACCTCCTACCGGAAGAAGATAAGGAAATGCTACCACCCATAAGACAAAGCAAGTGTGTGAAAAGAAGAGATCAGATGGAAGAATTGTAGAGCATGGACAATCCAAGATCCATCCCAAAGAAGTAGAAATGGAGATACTAAATAGGTAAGATCTCCTCATACACTAGTACATTTGGGCCTAATTTTTGATGGCTAATTGTCAAAAGTCCAACAACACCACATCGGACTTTCGACCAATTTAACCATCGAAAACTCATCATCGGTCTTCCTGATGATGCAATTTGCATCGGTAGTCTGATGATGTTATGAACTCTTCCCACGGCTACTATATTTGATCCCTCGGCCAAAAATTTTGATGGATTACAGTCAAAATTCTGATGGATGCTATGTTTTCTCGTTGACGACTATCTGACAAGGAAGTGATGTCGGATATAGAACATCCTTGTCAGATTTTTCTTTAGTTGTCATCAGAATTTTGATGATATCAAATGTTGTGGGTCAGACGGCTTTGCCATCGATGCATGAAAGCATTGAACGAGTTCTAATTTTAAAAATTGCATTAAACATTTTTTATTTATTTGATTCAGTGTTATTTGCAAAAAAGGGTTATCAATGATGTTTCCTTTCTCCAAGAATTGTCTAGGATCTTTCCGTCAGATAATATGTAACATCCAATGACTAAATATTTTCTTTACAAATGCTTATTTTATTTAATTATCATCTAAGTATGAGTTATAATTTATATCTGTGTGGAAGTAGAAGATAAAAGTTGAAGACTCATGTGCAAGTAAATTTTGTAAAAGAAAGCAAGCAGGCATTATCTTGAATGACATGGAAACAAGCTCATTGGTTGCCTAGAAGAGAGCAATTGGAGAAAAGCAAAGGAAAGTGTTAAAGGGTGATAAATAAATAGAGTATGCAATACAAACAAACAATGTCTGGAGTGTGTGATGTGATGTCTCTAATTTATATCTAGAGGGACTAACTAGTTTTGGAGTTCCTGGGAAACCTATTGGGCCAGGCTTGGAGGAAATCAATGTGTTCATGCAAGGAACACCATTTTTTTATTATGAGAATGATGCTTTTGCACCGAAGGATATTTGGAAGGAAATGTCCAAAAATTTCTATAGTGTGGAACCAGAGTTGGTGGACTCGAAGTACTTTTCAGCTTCTAGAAGACCAAGAGGTTATGTACACAATATCCCAATAGAAAGGCGATTTCAAGCATTACCTCTCCCCCCATGACTATTCAGGAAGCACTTCCTCAGACAAAGGACTATTGGCCTCCATGGTATCAAAGAAAAAAATTGAAGCATAGACTCTAGACGATGTCGTAGTGTCCTTCATAAAGAACTGTACACTATAATTGAAAATTCATGAGGGAAACTACAAGATAGTGAACATAAATACATTCTTGAAAAGTGGAAAGAATGGAGCTTGTGGGTGGAGCCAGGTGTAGTGCCCCTACCATAGTCATCTTTGTAAAACCAGTTTGACCTTAGTTGACTTCCTATGTGGCATTCTTGAATGGTTGATTTACCGTGATGTAATGTTGTAGATTAGATAATATGATTTTTGTGCGTACCTGTTAATGTGCTTTCACATCGATTCTTATGTAAGTTTAATTGTTTCCCTAATTCTTGTTTTGATCTCAAGCTAGCACCTTCATTAAATAAATATGTATATATATATGTATGCTTGTGAGACTCTTGGTTGCAGGAGATTGCAGGTACAGTACTGTCATGGTGCGAGGTTCGTCTTCACCTAGATTCGCAGGGTTGAGTATACCTCTTTCGCCCTTAGAAATTGGGTTAGGTGGTCGTAAAACCCTCATTTTACCCTAGTCATGCTCAAGTGAGTGTCACCTATGGTCCATCAGTTTCCCCTTTTCGTTTGGGTTTGCAAGTCATGTATTTGGTTGGTTTCCTTGGTTTGTGTGCCTTGCGTGTGGTAAAAAAATTGAGTATTTTATCCTAAGTATTTAGTTCAATTTAATGTGTTCATTTACACATTAGTAATTGAGGAATTTAAAATAAATAGGTTTCCTTTATGTGATTAATCATTAATTAAAAAGATCGCTCTATTTATGTTTGTAGCGAGTTTAAGTATTTAATTTGATGTAGTGTGTTCATTTATGCATTAGTAATTGAGGAATTATAATAAATAGGTTTCTTTTATGTGTTTAATCAATAATTAAAAAGATCGCTCTATTTATGTTGTAGTGAGTTTAATTTAATGGTTAACTTTAAATAACGAATTTATTCAGTTGATGCATTTTAAAAGGGAAAGATTTAGAGCTATTTGAAATATAAATAATTTAATCTCTTTTGCAGTTTGGTAAAGAAGGTTAATTTTTATTATTTAAGAAAATCAATTTTTATTAGGAAAGCAAGTTTAATTTATATGTATATTTGATATAGTGTGAAAGATTGATTTTGGGAATTTAATTTAATTAAAATATTTTATCCTCATCAATATTGTGAAACATAAATGGGAGCTTAGTTAATATTGAGAAAATTAAAATTTAATAAGAGAGAAGCATTTTAATTTTAATTAAAAAAGCAAGTTAGATTATTTGAATAGTTGAAAAGAATGATTATTTTCTTTTTTTTATTTAAAAAGTGTTTAAATTCAAAATTAGAAAATTAGGTCAAAATTTTCATTCTTTTAACCTAGGTTGGAAAAATATTTTGGGGGGTTTGTTAATTTTTTGGGAAGAAAGATATTTTTTATGGAGATTGGGGATTTTGGAAAAGGATGGATTTTTCTATAGCTGCAGGTTGGGTTCTTCTTCAAAAATCTTGCTAGGAATGCTAATGGAGGTAGGATTCTTGTTTACCTTTTTATTTCGTTGTCAAATCAAGAATTGTGTTTGGTTGTTCTTCATGAAAAAATAAAAATAAAAAAAATCGGGTTTTAAGAATCCATGAATGTTCTCTAATTTGAGTTTTAGCCTTGGAAAAATTGGTTGCATTGTTTTTGATTGTGTGAAAAATGGTTCTCTTTGCCCAAATATGGGCTTTGGTTGAAGAAATTCATTTGTGGTTTTGGTTGTTCATCAAATTTTTGAGTATTGATAACCTGTGATTTTAAAACAAAATATGTTAGAGTCTCTATGTGAAACTGTGTTTTTTTATTATTCATCTGTGAGGGTTTATGGTTTTTGTTTTAAATTTGTTCTATTTTATTAAAGTAAAAATCAAAATTTTTAAGTTTGAAGGAGAAATGAATTTATTTTTTGGGTTTTTGGAAGGGGGGGAGCCGAAGCTCAACCCATGCCCCTCCCCTTTCTGCCTCCCATAGAGCCATAGAGGTAGCCTCTGTGACCTGCATAGTGGCCGCAGAGCCCCTGCGTCCACCATGTGGAAGCGAAGGGACTGCGTCCAGGTGAGTGGCCGTAGCTACCCCGCTCCACAAGGTGGAGGCCGAAGGGTTTGCGACCCCCACGACGGCTGCAGAGACCCCAGCTCCACTGTGTGGAGGCCGAGGGTCTGCGTCCACCATGGTGGCCGCAGGCCCGACGGCTAGGGCACAATCGCCCCCACTCCCATGAATGGGAGGTGGGCCTGCGGCTGCCCTAGGGTTTGCTGCCCTCCACTAAATTTTAAATTAATTATTTTTTTTTTTTAAGTTTTAACAAAAAAAAATATAAATATATTAAATGTGAAATTAATATATTTTATTATTATTAAACTCTAATTAATATATATTATTATTATATATTAATTATTAAATTATGGATTAATGTATATTTTAAATATATATTAATTTAGATAATTTATATACTAATATATATTATTAATGATATATTAATTATTGGTCCCTTTATAGCATATATTTCCAATGAATAAACAATTGTTGTTTAGTTGTTAATTTTTATTAAGATAGGTATATATTGGGATATATATGTGCTATTTATTATTTTCGGATGGTGAAATTGTTTTAAATATATGCAAGGGAATTTTATTTCATTGGGAAATGTTTTTCCCATTTCCTTATTTCCTTTTAATGTATATTTCCTTTTTGTAAAGGGTAAATTTGTGTTGCTAGAAAGGGGACTAGATTATTGTTCCAAACCAATATGTCATTGATGTTTATCTAAGGATTAAATAACATATTTAGATGATTAATGCTTTACATTCATATGAACTTGGTTGAAAAACTCGTAAGGATGTATTTATGTTATGTCTTGATGCATATGAACCTGGATGAGGTAGAAAACCGAAAACAACTTAGATCATTTAGAAAACTTGATCAACCTTTAAATGTTTAAATCAATTTGGGAAAAGATTGTATTTTTCCGGTTATTGTTGTTGCAAGTTTTAATTTTTGTATTCGCTTTTGTTTAAAGTAATGGCAAGACCTTGATATGTTTGTTTGGACCCTGTCATTGTTTGATTGGGGTGCCTGTTTAAGTGTTAGGTCTCTAGATAGAGTACTGTCGGGCAATGGACCTTTGTACTTTCTTTTAATATGTTCAGTTGGATCTGTTTCTAGGTAGGGATCATTTATGTATTTATTGATCGAAGTGGTCATTTTTATATTGGTCATGTTTGCCTAAATGGTAGGATTCTAAATAACGTGAACCTTATGTATTCTTAACTTATTTTATAATCAGAGGGGTCTTGCAGTTGAGCAGACCCGGAGATGTAGCTCACCAGGGGTGAACTCCGATACCATTTCTGTGTTATGTGATTCTTTTATTCTTATGTTTCGTGTTTAATGTTAGCATGTATGGCATATGTTTAATGTAAAATTGAACATAATGAATGGATAACAATTATTGGATGAACTTGTCATGTCACCTAAATTGTAATTCTAATGGATGAACTTCATTTTGTTATCTACATTTTTAGCCTCAATAAATGAACTTCGTCTTATTAGCTATATTTTAATTATAATGGATGAACTCGTTTGGTTATTTGCATTCTGACCTTATTAAATGAACCTCATCTTAATAGCTATATTTTAACTAAAATGGATGAACTCATTTGGTTATTTACATTTTAACCTTAATAAATGAACTTCATCTTCTTAGTAATATTTTAACTACAATGGATGAACTCATTTGGCTATTTACATTTTAACCTTAATAAATGAACTTCATCTTCTTAGCAATGTTTTAACTATAATGGATGAACTCATATGGTTACTTACATTTTAACCTTAATAAATGAACTTCATCTTATTGGCTATATTTCAATTGTAATCGATGAACTCATTTGGTTATTTACATTTTAACCTTAACAAATGAACTTCATCTTCTTAGCAATTACTTTAACTATAATGGGTCAACTCATTGGTTATTTACATTTCAATCTAAATAAATGAACTTCACAGTATTAACTATATTTTAACTATAATGGATGAACCCATTTGGTTATGTACATTTAACCTTAATAAATGAACTTTGTTATATTAGCTACATCGTAACTAAAATGGATGGACTCGTCAAGTTAACCATATTTTAACCTTAATGGATGAATTTTCATGTGATCTATGTTTTAACTTCTATAGGTAAATTTCGTCATTCTAGCCTCATCTTCAACCATAATAGATGAACGCTTCCTAATTTCTATAATGTTAATTCACTGAACAAATTATATCCATGTTTCCAGTAATAACATGTAATTAAGATATCTTGCTTAATTGGATCAAATGTCACGAGTTGAGTTAGGTGTTAAGCTATGTAATCACGTTGGGAAACTCCTTAGGTTTGTTTAGTCTTCCACTATGTTATCTAAGCATTAGATCACTCTAATGTATCTTAATGTTGTGTCTCATATTAAATATATATATATATATATATATATATATATATATATATATATATATATATATTCACTCCATTTGAGTGTTTTAGCTTTAACCCTTCGGGGTTTCCTGGTGGGGCATTACACCAGGTCAGGTGGCTCCTCTAGAGGTTGACAAGATAGAAATTATATTAGGATTTGAAAAAGATCACACTCGTGGAACTTCATGTGGGACTGATCGATTGCGTTGTTTGGGTAATGCATTCCAAATAGATATAGTTGCATACCATTTATCTGTCTTGATTAAAGCCTTTTATCCTGATGGTATTAAATTAAAGTTCTTTCTCTATTTTCTGGTGATCTCTGGAGCAAATGTTGCTTTTCATCGACCTGGGATACATTTAACTTGTGTTGTATCTATGGAAATATGTATCCTAGGCCGATGCAATGCAACCTTTGCTCCACCAATACCAGATAGAAGAGAAAGTACTTTAATTTAATGCCATCAGGACAAAATGCTTTCAAGACATAAAAATGGTATGCAACTGTATCTATTTGGAATGCATTACCCAAATAACACAATCGATCAGTTGCACACGAAGTTCCATGAGTGTGATCTTTTTCAAATCCTAATATAATTTCTATCTGTTCAACCTCTAGAGGAGCCACCTGACCTAGCCCCACCCAAAGAAAGTTCCATTCTTCACACTTTTCAAGAATGTATTTTTGTTCACTATCTTGCATTTTCCCTCGTGAATTTTCAATTATAGTGCAAAGTTCTCCAAAAAGGACACCACCACATCGTCTACGGTCTATGCAATTCGATTTTTTTCTTTGATCCCATGGAGGCCAATAGTCCTTTGTCTAAGGAAGTGCTTCCTGAATAGTCATGGGGGGGAGAGGTAATCCTTGAAATTTCCCTTCTATTGGGAGATTGTGTACATAACCTCTTGGTCTTCTAGAAGCCAAAAAGTACTTCGAATCCACCAACTCTGGTTCCACACTATAGAAATTTTTGGATATTGGCTTCCAAATATCCTTCGGTACAAAAGCATCATTCTCATAATAGGAAAAAGGTGGCCCTTGCATTAACACATTGATTTCCTCCAAGCATGGCCCAATAGATTTCCCAGGAATTCTAAAACTAGTTAGTCCCTTTGGACAGAAATTAGAGATGTCACATCGCACACTCTAGACATTGTTTGTTTTTATTGCATACTCTCTATGTATTTATCACCCTTTAACACTTTCCTCTTCTTTTATCCAATTGCTCTCTTCTAGGCAGCCAATGAGCTCGCTTCCATGTCATTCAAGATAATTCCTGCTTGCTTTCTTTTACAAAATTTACTTGTACATGAGTCTTCAACTTGTATCTTCTACTTTCGCACAGATATAAATTATAATTCACGCTTAGATGATAAATAAATAAAATAAGCATTTGTAAAGGAAATATTTAGTCATTGGATGTTACATATTATCTGACAGAAAGATCCTAGACAATTTAGTCATTTTAAAAAATTTACTTGCACACAAGTCTTCAACTTGTCACTTCCTTTTCAAACAATCACTTATGGTCCATATGATCTTGAGACATTGATGCCCACTTTAGCATGTCAAATCCTAAATTGACAAGACTACCTAAATTGACAAGACTAGGATGCCTTAGGTGCCCTGGTACTCGTGATTGGGACCCAAAATATAACCCCTCATTTCTTACCTCATGTGTGAGAAAAAGTTCAAACACTTTATGTATGATTAGGTATAAAAGGAAGCCTACCCTATCATTTGAAGGGGTCTTCCTACAATTCAAGTGATCTCTTAATTATAAAATCAATTCAATTCCAAGTGAAGAAGCAATCAAGCATTCATCAAGCATTGAAGGAGAATTCAAGTTAAAGCACAACATTCATGATTAATAGTCTACATGACATCCTAAAACCTTGTGTGAGGATTCAAGAAAGATTCATCAAGGTATCAAGTTCAATTTTAAGCATTTTTAGATTAGATCTATCCTTTCCCTCAAAAGGAAAACCTTATACTTCAAGGTTAATTCACAACTCAAGGTTTGACCCAGGAAAGCCCCCATCAACAAACCTATTTTCGTCATTTTGTGTGTAGTAAATTGATTCAGGAGTTACATGTGAATAATTTGGCAAAGTAAATGATGACAATCAAACTCAAATTTTGATGGCATGAAAAGAAGAAGAGTAGGCCAGTTCACACCTCCTAGTCCCAAGAATTTTTGACAACCTTTTGATAGTAGATTCTATGTACCATCCTAATCCAAAAAGCATTTAATTTATCTACATCTGACAGGTGGAGGATCTGGTTGATCCGCACCTCCTGGTGCCAACAATTCTACTTGAACACTATCACAGGAGAAGAGATATGACTTCTAGGTCTACAACAAAACTCTACTACAAAATGGTTGTTGTAGTGACACAAAACACAAACAACAATAATAACCAACACTTGCAAAGGTGTAAACAACAAAAATGATCATACTAGCATTAATCCATGCTATTCCAAGTAACGAAGCTCAAAAAAATAATAACCATGCCATAGGGGGGCTATGTAACACAACATTTCTAGTTTGAGGATATAACATAAATGAATTAATACGAGAAAAAAGGAGAGCTCATATGCCTCCCCTTAAGATGTCAACATACCTCTAGGTTGATATCTTAAGGTAGATAGCAATCAAGGATAACCACCTTCAACACAAAGAAGATACCCTTAATAAACATACATGCATTCCAAGCTAGGAAGAAAGATCCTTGTACATGCCTCATTGCTATAAGAAAGAAAGAGATAGTTGTAAAAGAGATATTTTTCAACAAGTGTAAAGGATCATTTTAAAGAGGGAGGAAGAGATCCTTTCCTAAATATGTCTACCTCCAAAAATAAAGGAGATATTTAATAAAGATATCATCTTTTAAATTAAGAAATGGGCAGGAGATTAAGAATACAAACCTTCCATATTGCACACTTCAAGGTATATTCAAACCTATTTGACCTAGGAAAGCCCCCGTCAACAAATTGAAGAGCCCGACGAATTGCCAGTGGAGCATGAGGATGTATGATGTTAACAATAGCAAAATGATATTATGATGGTGGCGAAAGTACAAAAAGTTTTGATCATATTTTTATTGAGCATGAAAGCAACCACCTTGAGCTCATGAATGATAGGAATCATGTTGTAGAGTATCAACCCTTATTGAACAAGGGTGTCACATTTTTTAAGATCGATCAATGCAAGGAGACATTTTTTATATATTAAGTGGTTTCAATTAGCCATTTTGTGTATAAGTAGAGAGGATAGGTCGACGTCTTTGTTTATTTTCCTGCAAAACAATGAAAGAGGTCCTAATCAAGGAACAAACACATCCAAGCAAGGAGAGAGTTTGGATGGAGGACAATTCTATGGAAGAAAGGATATCAAGTTATAAAAGATAAAAACTAACAAAGGTAAAGTGGATCCCTAAAAAAAGAGGAACAATTGACAACTATTATTCTTGCTCCACAATGTAGAGACAAGAAGAACTAGGATATTACATTTCCTCCCAAGTATGATTGCACATGAAATCATAGTACCATGAATGACAATGAGCCCCTAATAGGTAATTAAGCTACCGATGTCATATAGCAAGATAAAAACATAATAGACAATGGGGGAGGGGATGTCAACAAAGGAGGAGGATAGAAAACTAAATCTTCTTCAGAAAAATGTAATGTATATTTCTCATGAACCTCCACACTTCATTGCACACATCCTAAATCATGTCCATTGCATCCATGTGTATAATTAAATATGGTATTTAAATCATGTATAGAGGAGTGTGTTCATTCATATTTTAAAAGTTTAAAGATCCTCAACCATCATCAAGACATGTGTTGGAAGAAGAGGTTGGAATAGATTAAGAAGAAGCTTGAATAATTGACACATACAACTCCCTTGAGACTTCATATTTGGATAGAGGGACCTTACATAAAATTAAGGAAGGCATGAGAGTGATATATGTGTTAGTGTAATTATTATAAATTTTGAATATTTATCCTTAGTATAATATTGGAAATAGTATTTTATACTAATTATGGAGTCATAATTAGGATATTATTTTCCCATTTTTAGTTATTGATCTCATTATTTAAGACACAAATGATTTTCATCATTTCTTTTCTTTATGTGGAATGTATATCTAATGTAATTATTATATTTTTAATAAGAAAATAAATTTATTGTAGGAATCATGTGGTTTTTAAATTTTATCTCTTGTCTAAGAGAAAGTATTGAAGATCATAACCCTAACATGGCTTTATTTTGGATGAGTAATGTTGGTGTTTACATCGCCAGACTTGGGCATAGCTTAATCAGGTTCTTCAGACCTCTTCTTTCATTGTAATTTTGAGATATATACTCTAGTTAGAGACTGTCTAATGTCTTCAAAAAATTAGTAGCATATCTCTTGGTAGTCAGCCTATGTAAAGATCCTATGATTGCATTAGAACTGGTTTATAATAAGATTTGAATGGGCTTGTAGCTGTAATATGTTTTCAGAGGTTGCATGACATGTTTGACGAAATGTCAATAATCTAGTGAAGTCTGATTTTGATACATTATTGTGACAGTCCATGTAATTTTACATTAGCTACCTATAACATGTATTTATGACTTTCAATGAGGCATTTGTCTAATTTAGATATGAAATAAGAGGAATTTGAGGTTGCATCATCATACGCCCATTTTTTGAGGACTCTTGCAGATTTGACAGCAAATATTCCTTGTTTTTTAGTCATCATTGGACAAGGGATATTACACAATCATACTAAATAGATTTCAAACCCCATAATTCATATAGAGAACAACAAATTTGGACTCAAGAGCTTCTAGAGTAATTTTTGAGGTTTAAATGAATCTATGAACAATAATTTAAACATGAATAGTGTTTATTTACACTATGAATATTATTTGATGTTGTGATTAATGTCTTAGGCATGGACAATGTTTTAGGTGTGAATAATGATTTCAAGTATAAATAGGTTTTTTTGGTAATGAAGAGACTTTTTAGGGGCTATGAATAATGTTTTAAACCTTGTGTAGTTTTTTCAGGCTTTTTTTGCTTACCTAAAGGAATAGTTTCATGAAAATAGACATTAGTTGGGAATATGATATCCAAATTTTAAAAAACAAACAGCCATTGGAATGTTGATTCTATGATATAAAACATCTTTAGAACATGTAGCCTAGCAATTGCAACTACAACATGTGACAAAATTCCTCTACTATTTATCCTATGATATATGTTCATACCTTGTTCAAAAACTTCCAATTTCTGTGAGGTAGTCTATCAAACAGTCGGCGTGCCATTTCAAAGCTCCCATTTTCACACAGGCTGGGGGATGTTGATAGAGCTTTACACCTGCACCTAGGCCAACAAAGAATCAGAAACATCACTATCGATTTACAGGTGCAAAATAGATACTAATGATTGAAAGAAGGGGAATGAAGCCTATTGGTCTTTAGTCGAACACAATGATCACTAGGATTGCACAAAATAGACCTTTTAAAATGCTTTAGAAACTTTCAATACTGTGAAGACATCAACAAGGAATTCAAACTCCCAAAATTCCTCACAAAAATGGCATCTCATGGAATGCACGATATGCAAAAAGTAGATATGTTGAAAATCTTTTTGAAACCTTAAGGAAAATACACATGGTAGGTGTAGAACCAAAATCCACAACCATTTCTAGCACCCTCTTCCTACACATTTGAGATTGGAACCTTGGAATAGTGTCTAGGCATCAATCGAAACATTAAGGGAGATTTTCAGATGTTGTAGTTGTGAATCCCCTTGTAGATATGTCTTCAAAATGTGGGAGCATAAAACAAAACATATGAACTATTTTTTGAAAGAGAAACAAAATCCCCAAAAAGGATGTTGATTCATACGATATATGATTCATGCCTGGGAGCATGCCCTATTCCATGAGCTGACATTGCTCCCATTTTTGCACAGGCTGGAGGATGTTGATAGAGCTTTACACCTACCCTATTCCATGAGTTGACATTGCTCCCATTTTCACAAACCCTATTCCATGAGCTGAGAATGCTTGGAGCTAGCATTAATTGGTCAAAATGGTTCACCATTCACGCTTACTCTAGGTGGGAGTACGTTGTTGAGGCGGCAATGTGAGAATGGGAAGAGGCTAAAAAAATGATTTCAAATGTCTTGGTCTTTTCTTTTTTTAAGTAATGCCTGCAATCGTCAGAATTTCAACAAATGCGGGCACTTTTTGTTAAAAAGAAAAAATTTCATTGCTAATTCCTTCTGTGTCAAAAACATATATTGAATTATTGTTAGAATTCCAGCGAATGCGGGCAATTTTTCAAAAAAAAATCAAATTTTTTCACAATATACCTTCTCCGTTGGAAACCTACATTAGAATTTTTGGCCAAATGTATTAGTGATACGTGGCAAAAAAAAATTGTAAGATATGTGCCCCCTTTCTCCAGTTACTATTTTACATGCAAAGAATGCCGCCATAGGGCAGATGAATGCAGAATTAAGTCTAGGAATAGACATTATGTTCTTCCTAGAAACAATAATGTCATTTGTTGGAAATGTAATGGCCTTGGCCATAAAAGTCATAACTGTAGTAGGATGAACTTGTAGGCATATGACAGTCGGTATAGCAGCTATGCTCAACATAGAAATGGATATAGAGCATATGAGAGACAAAATGTTGCATGGAACAAAAGTAGAAGAGGTTTTGTTCCTACAAGATCAAGTGGTCCATCGATACCGCAAGCAAGTTAAAACAACATGACTAGAAGAAGGTGGTCCAACCGGTTTCACAAAAGGTCCCCCAATCATCTGTGTGGCATGAATTTTGTTTGCTTCTATAGCACTCTTTCTGGTCATGATACATAATCTAGTAGAGCAAGGAACAATCAGCAAAAGAAGGTAACACCTTCTCCCAAGACTGAAAATGGGAAAAAGAATGAGACCAAGTGGGTATGGAGGAAGAAGTAATAAGATGCAACCATGGACTAGCACTGTGCATTCAAAGTATAGGTCATATCCTAAGGCTTAAAGGAGATGCAAGAATTTAGGGGGAGTAGTACACTAACCTTATCATTCACCCCCTCAGTGGAAGACGACAAATGGAGGAACAAGTTGTTGGTATTTTGGTATGGTTTTGTCATTGATTTCAACACCTACTAGCACTTATCAACTCTGGCACTTTGGAGAATTAGCAACATTCACCGACAAGCAAATGACTTATGCATAGTCATTGGTATCTAGTACACCGGTAGGGTATAATGATCACCAACACTTGGAATGGCATGGAAAACACCTAGTTATGTCGAAGACATCATTTAAAAACTTTGTCTTGAAGATTTGTTCATTGGCATATTCGTATTTGCATATTTGCTGTTATCGGCAAATAGGTCTAGGTTATACACCAGCAGGCTTATCATTTCCAGATCAGCATGGCACGCTATGGAGATGTTTTATTATTGTTTTAAATGCATCAAGCCGACATGTTGAATTAGTTATTACATTAGATATAGTTTTATTTGTAAATTAATTTTATTGTAATATTCTTTAGAGCCGACCTACTAAAATTGGTCTTAGGTTATGATATAAAAGTAAGAGCTTATTTGTAAGATCGGATGGGGAATGTGAAAAAGAATTATGAGAATAAGCAAAGCTATACACACAGACATCATTTGAAGGTTGAAAGAAGGTTTTGTGAAGACAATTAGAACTACACTGGTACTGAATCTAGCATAAAAAGATGTTAATTTAAGAAGTACATTCTTATTGGATTTAACCATCCAATTGTAGTCAAGGTGACTCCTATTTTGTGTTTGAGCAGTGAGCTCTAGGCGCTTGGCCTTTTTGCATGTGCAAAAGTCATTTGTATACACTTACTATTTGCAATAGTATCATCTGATTGTGGGTAAGGTTTCCCACCATGGTTTTTCCCCTTACAAGGTTTCCACATACAAATATTGGTGTTATGTGTGGTGGATGTTATTGTATTTTTGTTTCATGCATTAATCTTTACCGATATTACAATTAACTGATCAAATTGTCTACCGGCATAAGAAACTGGTTTACCGGTATTGAGTATATAACCTGGTTAAGTTGTTTTTGGTTTGAATTTATTTGACAACTGATTCACCCCCCTCTCAGTTGTCTCTAGGACCTAACAATTGGTATCAGAGCATAGTCCTCTTTTGTAGAAGTTTAACAGCTTGAGGAGATCCAATGTCTACTAACTATTTCAGGAAGGACAATCCTAAACTTGATGGAACCAACTATGGCATATGGAAGATCTGAATGGAGACACATCTAAATTGCATTGGTAAGGACATCTGGGATGTTACAAAGAATGGCTATACTGCTCCTACTTAGAATCAGCCTTATCCACCTAACTTGGATAAAGATGAGGAAAATGATTGCAAAGCAAGAGAAGCACTTCTGAGCACATTATCAGATCAACAAATCATGGGATTATCAGATAGGTCTACTGCTAAAGCTATTTAGGATCATTTGGAAACACTGAATGAAGGAGATTCCATAGTCAAAATTGCAAAACTTGAAATCTTCTGGGTCAAGTATGAAAATATGAAAATGGAAGAAGATGAAAGGATTTCTACTTTTATGGAAAGAGTTAATGCAATTGTTTTCGGTATTAAATATTGTGGAGGAACCTTAAGTGAAGATGAAATTGTTTCAAAAGTTTCAAGAGGATTGCCACCGGCATATAAAATGAAAGTCACTACTATAAATGAGTTAAGAACAATGCCTAATACATCAGTAACTAGAGATACACTGATTGGAAAACTTTCAGCCTTTGAAATTGAGGAATTTGGTCCTGTTGCTACTATAAAGATAGATTTAGCCTTTAAAGCATCAACTTCATCTGCAACATCATTTGACAAGTCTGATTGGAAATCCTTTTATGCAAGAGAACTTGAAGAAAGCATGAGAGAAAATGAAGAACTTGAAGAACTTGAAGCACTATTTGCAAGAAAAATGCCTAAAGGTCTAGTTGGAAGTAAGTATGAAGGTAAAGCACCCTTTAAATGTTTCAACTATAATAAGATTGGTCATATGGCTTCAAGATGCCCTGATAGACATGAAAGACTAATAGAAGAAGCTAGAAGAACATACAAGTGTAACCCTGAATATCAGAGATACAGATTGGAGAAGAATAAAGACAAATCTTGTTATCTTGCTGATGAAGGAGTGACTGATGATTCTGATGAGGACCCAACAGATAATGGATGGATTTTTGTTGCTATAATAGAAGATCAACTAACACCTACTGTTCAACCGGTAGAGTAGGCCTTGGCAGCTAAAATTGAAGTTAAGGATGAATGGATCATTGATTTAGGATGCTCACATCATATGATTGGTGATAAAAGCAAATTCTTAACTTTTCAGGAGTATAATGGAGGTCTAGTGAGATTTGGTGATGATAAAGCTTGTTTGATCAAAGGTAAAGGTACAATATCTCTTGATGGTAAGCATAATATTGACAATGTTTACTATGTTGAAGGTTTAAAGCATAATCTTTTGAGTGTTGGTCAATTAGTCAAGAAAGGATTTCAGTTACAATTCAAGAATGAAAAATGCAAAATTATGAATAGAACTGGTTTGGAAATCGCAACCGGTAGTCAAACTAGAGGTAATATCTTTCATTTGAATAATAGTGAAAAGACATGCTTGATTGCTCATATTGATGAAAGTTGGCTATGGCATAAGAGACTCTGTCATGTAAATTTTGATTGCATGGCAAAAATCAGTACCACTAAGGTAGTTAGAGATTTGCCTAAGATTATTAAGCCTCACAAACTGCTATGTAAGGAATGTGAATTTGGGAAACAATTTAGAGCTACTTTTAAAAGTATCCTAGAAAAATCTAATAATTCTCTTGACTTAATTCATACTAATTAATGTGGTCCAGCTAGAACCAAAAGTTTACAAGGTGATAGACATTTCATGCTAATCATTGATGACTATTCTAGGATGTGTTGGGTTACTTTTCTCAAAGAAAAATCAGAAGCACTTGGGAAGTTCAAACTGTTCAAAGCAATGGTAGAGAATGAAACCGATAAGAAAATCAAATGTCTAAGATCAGATCAAGGAGGAGAATTTACATCTAAGGAATTTAATGCATTCTGTGAAGTAAATGGAATTAGAAGACAGCTATCAGTACCTCAGACACCACAACAGAATGGAGTTGTAGAAAGGAAAAATAGAACTATCCTGGTGTAGCATACTAAAATTGTGACACTTGCAATTTCAACTGCATTTGGGTCTTCACGATGGCGACACAACACTAAACCTGAATGGAGACCCTGAAACTTGTTCATGACATCAAAAACTGCATTTTTCAGCACCTTGGCCTGATCCTCCTTGCACCCTGCTGTCCCTGGAGGTGGGACCATGGCGCCCAGTGCCCTGGTCCTTCAAAACTAGGGCGCCCAATGCCCTGGTCCCCTAGGACTATGGCACCCAGTGCCCTGGTCCCTGGCCCTATTTTTGGGCCCGGTCTCTTTTGGGTCTCGGGTCTTTATGTTTGCAAATTGGAAAATAATCTTCCCAGGTCGGCCTAAGGTCGAAAAAATCAGTCTTTTAAACCTAATTGGCAAGTATATAAACTACATTTCCCTCTCAAAAAGGGTAGATGAAAAAAAAGGCAGAAACGATATTCAAGCATTCAAGCATTCAAGAATTCCTTCAAGCAATTGATCATTCTAAGTCTCCATTCAAGGCTAAGTGTTGCATTCAAGATAAGGATTCAACCATTGAAGAGGAGATCACATACAACATACAACATACAACATACAACAACATTTACACCTTCGCATGTAAGAATACAAACATTCTTACAACAAGGTATCAGTACTTGTTTACATTACAATCATTTACATTTACAACATTCTCATTTCTTGGTTAATTCCAAAACTGGGGTTTGACCTAAGGGAAAACCCCTAATCCCTATCCCCCCAATCATCCTCTCTTTTCTATGTGTAGGTTGCACGTACGCGACTATAATTGAAGATTTGGAATCCTTGTGCAGAGACGAACAGATCCCCCTTCATTTCGCGGATTTTTCGGAGGACCGTGTGCACGCCGGGCGCCATCGTCTGGTCAACTTTGGCTCAAATTTGCAAGACAGCATCATCTTGACATTTTACTGCTAATTCCAGGTCCGCAACTTCATCCTATATTCCTATCTCTGTTTATAAGTGAATCTTTCTCACTTTACATGCATTCCTAGCTCAATCCTTCTACCTACATTCTTTACAAAAGACGGTAGCCTTGCTGTCTCAACCCTTGAAACTCATTTAGAATCCAATCTTGCATTGTGTGGGATTGGATCTTATGGGTTTCAACCCCTCTTTTGAATGTAAAGTCTCTCCTAAGTGAAAACCGTCAAACCTAGTGACCCCCTTTCCCTCTCCTTGGAGTGGTGGGGGGAACACTTAGGGTTCGCTCGCGATTTTCTGCTTTACATTTTGGTGAACCCGACGTGAACATCCTTCTAATTATTCATGGTTAGAACTAAAAATTGGATGCCTTGATTACATTTCCATGTTTGATCTTTTGCAAATTTTAGAGGTTGATTGCATAAAAACCCTAAATTTTCTTTTTAGTAATTGAGCTTGCGAAATGTTTAATGGTTAATGCTTATTTCAGATCTACCCTTCTATTGCAAATTATCAATTCATATTTGTGCTTTAATTCTGAAAATTAAGTGGTTAAGTGTCAAAACCCTAATTTTTAAAACCCTCTTGATTCAGCCTTTGACTGATGATTTCACTGATCAAAACATCTCCAAATCGGCTGTAACTTTGGATTCCGCAACAAAATCATAATATCTTTCATCCCTTAAAATTTGGAAAAAAGTTGCGAGGACCGTGTGCACCCCGATCGCCATCGTCCCCGACATTTTTTCTGAAATTTTGGCAGTTAGATCTTACTATATTTTTCTGCTAAAAATCCAGAATTTTGGCTGATTTTATCAATTACAACACTTTCAAAATTAAAGTCAAAGTTGGTCTAGGGATTTCTTGGACTAAGGCTTCTAATCATTCAAAAATTGTTGAAATTGAAATTTTGTGTCAAAATTGTGTTCTTACTGTTCTAAATCTGAAAAGTGTGTTGGCATTCATTCGAAATTTCAATGCTTTATTCAAATTCTTGCAATTTGTGACTTTTGAAATTAAGTGTTTAATTACAACAACTTTGATTTCCGCTTTCAAAATTGAATTTTGCGTGAAATTGAGTCAACCTTTAAATTTCAAAACTTGCATTGCTTTTGGTATTCCCTCTAAAATCATAAAATTCAAAATTTCAGTTTCCCTCTCTTTTTCAAAATTCAAAATTTGCATTTTTTCAACAATCTTGGTAAGGTTCAATTTTGAGATTGCAACTTTAATTTGGCCTATCTACAGATCGTGAAATCACTCAATTTTTTTAGATTAGCTTTAAAATCATAATAACTTTCATCCCTACAAATTTCGAAAAAAGTTGCGAGGACCGTGTGCACTCCGAGCACCACGGTCCCTGACATTTTTTCCAAAATTTTGGGAGATTATCGTGATTGCATTGAACAGCTTAAATCTAGGAGATTGGCTGATTTTATTGAAATTTGCTACCTCTAAATTCAAAATCTTCTCTCTCTCTCTAGTGCATGAGTTTTACAACAATAAGCCCTACTTACACTATTCCCGTTAGACGAAGCCATAGAATTAAGTCTTTCCAAGGTTTAATTACCGAGGAGATGGAACCTAATTTGAATGGCCTTTTTAACGAGGACATGGGTAATTCCTCTAATCCTCTTAATGATGAAGAAGCTCTCCATGAGGTTTCTGTAGAACAACTTGTGAAATTGGATAACCAATTTGATGATTTTCAGCAATGGATGTCTCAAGAGTATCCCGATAGTCAAGCTCTTTCATTAATTGAGGGTCTACAACGTATGGTTCAAAGTGATAAGAATGGAATTGATATTTTGCATGGTATTGAACACATTGTGGATTCGAATGTGATGCCTATGAAGAGTTGTGCTGAAACTTTAGGTTATACACAACCTCCCACTCAAGTCAATCATTTTGTTCCTTTAACAACTTCTATTGCTAGCATACCTACTTTTACATCAAACATAATGACTACTTCAATACAAGACATTCCGCCTATGATCACCAGTCATGGGGGCAATCCTTCTTCTTCATTTAACCCTCTTCCTTCATTTAATCTGACTTCTTCATTCATTCCTTCAATGAGTGTTCCTATTACATCTCCACAAATGAACCTGGCGCAAGGGGGCAATTCATCCAATCCTTGTAGTGTTCCTCCTTTCCAATCATCTCCTATGACTAACTATCATAGTGTCCTGCCACCTTACTCTCAATCAATACCTTCTTTCAATAACATAATACCTCCATCACAATCTAACATGTCTAATATGAACTCTTCAACTGAAGCGACCATTAACAATCTTCCACAAACTGTCTCTTCTTTACAGCAACAAATTGCTTCTATGAATCAATCTAAGTTTAGTGTGCCCACATTTGATGTTGCAAGCCCACTTTCTCTTGACATTGTTCGAGCTATCCCTCCTAAGCATGTTGAAATCTCGCATTTGGAGCTTTATAATGGTAAAGGTGATCCTCTAACACATGTTAAGACTTTTCAAACAATATGTACCAATTTTGCTTATGACCAAAGGTTGCTTGCAAAACTGTTTACTAGGGCATTGAGAGATAAAGCCCTACAATGGTATTGCTCGTTGCCTTCTTATTCTATTACTTCTTTTGAACAACTTGCAAATGCTTTCATTCAACAATTTCAAAACAATATAAGTCCTAAAGTTACTTTGATTGATTTAATGCATTGTAAACAAAGTGTTAAAGAAAAAGTGACTGATTTCATTGGTAGATATAAACATTTGTATGCTCAAATTTATTTTCCAGTGCCTGACAATGATATTCAAAGAATCTTTATTTCTAATTTACAAAAAGATATTAGAGAAAAACTTCTGTTTTCTGAGTTTACTTCTTTCCAACAGTTGTGTGCAACTCTTCACAATTATCAACTGACTGTGAGTCAAATGGAACAAGCAAATCCTATGGCTCCGAGTGATAAGGGTGATAGTAGTCAACAACCATTTGGAAAGTTTAAACCAAATAGAGAGTCCATTAAATTCAATGAAAATATCATCAACAACAATGTGAATGCAGCATCAGGTGTGCCTCCTATTTCTAAGTTTTTCAAGAAAGAAAGAAAGTTTACTCCTTTGAATGAATCATTACATAGTATTATGAATAAGTTATTGGAACAAAATGTGCTTACTCTCCCTCCTGTAAAGTAAATCGATCCTACAAAGATTAATTCACCCTATTTTGATAACAAATCTTTTTGTCAATTTCATCGTCAACCTGGACATGATACTGAAAAATGTTTTGCTTTAAAGGGTAAAATTCAAGATTTGATTGATAATAATACCATCTCTGTTTCAGGAGTGAATGATAAAGGCAACACATCTATAGCTCCTCCTAACCAAAATCTTAATATTTTTACTGATCCATTACCTTCTTATACCTCTAATGCGATTGAGACTAATGATTCCTCTTTCTCATCTGATGGTCTTGTGTCTATGACTCCGAATGTGATTAACTTTGTAGAGCAGCAAGAAAACCCTAAAGAACCTTCCATCACATTTGATTCTAGTGAAACTATCAGGGCACCTGATGGTCCTTTATACATAGTTGCAAAAGTCAAGAATACACCTTGCCGTGGAGTGCTTATTGATCCTTCGTGCATGGTTAATGTTATTACTGAAGAATTTCTCTTACTTTGCAATTGAATCAAGTGATCTATGACAAAATAGATGTGATTGTGAAATTATTTGATGCATTTTGTTCTCCTGCAATTGGTTCTATTACATTACCTATTGAGGTCCATAACAAATCCCTTGATGTGAAATTTGCTATTATTCCTTCATCTGAACAATTTCGTGTGAAGCTTGGTTATCCTTGGCTATCTTCCATGAAAGCTATTGCTTCTCCTATTCACAAGTGTTTGAAATTTCCCCATAATGGTGAAGTTGTTACTGTCAATCATAGTCTCTTTAAACCAGCTGAAAGAACTTCTAGTGTTCCTATTTATTATTTTTGGCCTAAACAATTCCAATCTCTTCCTCCGCGAAGTGATCATCTTTTCAAATCTTATCAGAAGTGGAAAACAGATATGATCCTATCTCTAAGTGAACCTCGAACACCCAAACTTGATATTCCTATCATTCTTGAGAAGGAAGTTCTTCCTTTGAAAGATAAAACTAATGTCTTTCCTCAAGAAGATTCCCAACCCATCCCTATGGATGTGACTATGTTTATGCCTAATAAACTTTCTAAAAGTAGACCTATACCTCCTCATCATGATGGACTTGGTCTCCTTCCTAAACCAAATATTCCTCCTTTATATGGAGCAGTTCCTCCTCCTTCCTCTTATGGAGAGAAGAGACCTTCCTCTTCTCCTATTATCTAGCCTAAGAGACCACAACCTAAACACCCAAGTGATAAGGATGAGAACATTCCCCCTCCTCAATCTTCTCCACTTCCTACTAAGACTAGACAAAATCATTCTGCACGTGAACGCCGACGAAAGTGCCGTCTTAGAGCTCAGGCAGCTGCTTCTCAAACTTTACAATCTCCAAAAACACCTTCAACAAGCATTATTCCATTTTCTCCAAAATCTCCTAAACATAAGATGCATGATGGTCTTGATCCTGTGCGAGTTAAAGATCCTATTTTTATAAATCTTGATGATGATATAGATGAAAATGTTATTCATGATGAAAATGTTACTTCTCTTGCTTCTGATAGTGAATATGAATATGTTGATGTTGATAACCATTTATCTAACGAATTTTCTAAAGCACTTATCCTAGCTCCTAGTCAAGAACAACGTGGCTTGGAACATGAACATAGCCCTTGTTTGGATCTTGTGATAGCTCCATCTGCTGTGTTGGATGTTCCTCCTCTAGCGTGTTCCCTGCCTTCCCGAAATATTGATCAGCAAGATCGGGGGGTGGATGACATGCTAGACTAGTTCATTAGCATAGAAGACTCTTTCCTCCTCTCTTTCTTTTGTTACTTCTTCTATGTGTTATTCTCATTCTTCTATTTGTTGTCCTTAGTGTTGTCTACTTGAGGATGATGCAAAGCATTGAGATCTCTTTTGGTCTCTCTCATGTTGACTCAAAAGACACATGTGTTCCCTTCTTCTAGGTGACCTTCCTTGATTGGGGAATGAAGAACAATTATGCATACATAGATATGATATACATGAAATATCATACAGCATACTGACCCCGAGGAAAGCGAAGTCACCTCGTGCTTTGTGTTTGTGTCTATTATCCTTGGGTTTATCTCACACTTGGGGGCTAAATCTTTGTGATAACGTGCTCCTTTCCCTCCTCATTTCTTATGTGTATCACTACCTTAAAGCAATCACCCCCATTGAGGCGTGTGCGATCGCTTTAATGTAGGGGGGCATACACCCCGTCTATCTCTTCAAGATACTTGAAAAATTTCTTGGCGAACTTAGCTTTGCCTTGAAAATTTTTGGTATTTTTCTTACATGACTCATAGTGAGGGAACCTTACTACTGACAGTCATGGTTCTCCCTCATGATCTTCCCTTTTACTTTGTCAATCGAAGTCGTAAGATCCTTAGTCCACTGGGGGCTTGGTGTGTCTTGCCTCCTTGACGTGGTGAAAGTTTTTCAATGTTGTTTCCTTGTACTTTACCGAAAGTATGAGCGTATGCTTATAATCCCGCTAAAGTGGGGGCTAAATGTAGCATCATAAAATTGTGACACTTGCAATTTTGACTGCATTTGGGTCTTCACGATGGCGACGCAACACTGAACCTGAATGGAGACCTCAAAACTTGTTCATGACATCAAAAACTGCATTTTTTAGCACCTTGGCCTAATCCTCCTTGCACCCTGCTGTCCCTAGAGGTGGGACCATGGCGCCCAACACCGTGGTCCTTCAGGACTAGGGCTCCTAGCACCCTGGTCCCCCAGGACCATGGCGCCCAACGCCCTGGTCCCTGGCCCTATTTTTGGGCCCGGTCTCTTTTGGGTCTCGGGTCTTTATGTTTGCAAATTGGAAAATAATCTTCCCAGGTTGGCCTAAGGTCGGAAAAATCAGTCTTTTAACCCTAATTGGCAAGTATATAAACTACATTTCCCTCTCAAAAAGGGTAGATGAAAAAAAAGGCGAAAACGATATTCAAGCATTCAAGCATTCAAGCATTCAAGCATTCAAGCATTCCTTCAAGCAATTGATCATTCTAAGTCTCCATTCAAGGCTAAGTGTTGCATTCAAGACAAGGATTCAACCATTGAAGAGGATATCACATAAAACATACAACAACATTTACACCTTCACATGTAAGAATACAAACATTCTTACAACAAGGTATCAGTACTTGTTGACATTACAATCATTTACATTTACAGCATTCTCATTTCTTGGTTAATTCCAAAATCGGGGTTTGACCTAAGGGAAAACCCCTAATCCCTAATCCCCCAATCCTCCTCTCTTTTTTGTGTGTAGGTTGCAGGTACGTGGCTGTAATTGAAGATCTGGAATCCTTGTGCAGAGACGAACAGATCCCCCTTCGTTTCACGGATTTTTCGGAGGACCATGTGCACGCCGGGGGCCATCGTCTGGTCAACTTTCGCTCAAATTTGCAGGATAGCACCGTCTCAACATTTTACTACTAATTCCAGGTCCATAGCTTCATCCTATATTCCTATCTCTGTTTATAAGTGAATCTTTCTCACTTTACATGCATTCCTAGCTCAATCCTTCTACCTACATTCTTTACAAAAGAGGGTAGCCTTGCTATCTCAACCCTTGAAACTCATTTAGAATCCAATCTTGCATTGTGTGGGATTGGATCTTGTGGGTCTCAACCCCTCTTTTGAATGTAAAGTCTCTCCTAAGTGAAAACCGTCAACCCTAGTGACCTCCTTTCCCTCTCCTTGGAGTGGTGGGGGGAACACTTAGGGTTCGCTCGTGATTTTCCGCTTTACACCTGGATGCTACCAGAAGTATGTTGTCAGAAGAAAATCTACCACATGTGTATTGTAGAGAAGCAGTAAGTACATCGGTCTATACATTCAACAAAGTTCACATCAAAGGTGAAACCGGTAAGACCCCTCATGAAATATGGTTTGGTATTACTCACACTCTTAAATATTTCAGAATATTTGGAAGTAAATGCTATATTAGAGGAGATGAGTATATTGGCAAATTTGATCCTAGAAGTGATGAAGGAATATTTCTTGGTTATTCATCTAAGAGTAAGGCATATAGATGTTTTAACAAAAGATTGCAGAAAATTGTTGAGAGTACAAATGTGAAGATTGATGAACAATTCAGAGAAACTTCAAGGTATACAAAATTTGAATCAGCAATAGAAATACTGACAAATGAACCTACACTGAACCCACCGGTACAAAATGAAGATCTAGTTACACCAATATCATCTAAAAATTCCACTGTAACTGAGGAACAACAGAAAACAAAGACACCTCGGTATGCAAGACTGAATCACTCTGAAGATCAGATAATTGGAAACAAGTATAAAGGAGTTATGACAAGAGGAAGACTGGAAAATGAAGAGGTATGTCTTATTTCTCAAATTGAACCATTATCAGTTAATGAGGCATTTGAAGATAAACACTGGATTAAAGCTATGGAAGAAGAATTAGAACAAATTGAGAAAAATAACACTTGGACATTAGTTCCTTGGCCTAAAGACAAAAATGTGATTAGAACAAAAAGGGTATTCAGAAAAAAACTTAATGAAGATGGTAAGGTTATTAGAAATAAAACAAGACTAGTGTGTAAGGGATATTCTCATAAAGATCGAATTGATTACAATGAAACATTTGCACCGATATCTAGAATTGAGGCAGTTAGATTATTCTTGGCTTTTACAACACACAAGAACTACAAGGTATATCAAATAGATATTAAATGTGCATTTCTGAATGGAGATCTTGAAGAGGAAGTTTACATTAAGCAACCTGATGGATTTTCCTTGATAGATTAAAAACATATGGTTTGCAGGTTAAGGAAAGATTTGTATGGGTTGAAGCAAGCTCCAAGAGTTTGGTATGCAAGATTAGATAAGTATCTTCTGAAGATTGGTTTTTCTAAAGGTAATGCAGACAAAAACTTATATTATAAAGTGACTAATGATGACATCTTGGTTATAGAAGTTTTTGTTGATGATATAATCTTTGGAGGAGAAGATGGATTATGTGAAGACTTTTCTATTGAAATGCAACAAGAATTTGAAATGTCTATGATTGGAGAAATAAAATTCTTTTTAGGATTGCAGATTTCACAAACTGATAAAGGTATATTCTTGATTCAATCTAGGTACTTGAAGGAGTTACTAAAGAAATTTGGGATGGAGAATTCTAAACTGGTAAGCACACCTATGACTACAAATGACAAATTGTCACTAAGGGATGAATCTACACCTGTTAATCCGACTAGGTACAAATCTATGATAGGAGGTTTACTGTATTTGACACAAACTAGATGTGATATCATGAATGTAGTATGTATTGTTTCAAGATTTCAGAGTAATCCTAGAGAAAATCATGAATCAACAGTAAAAAGGATTTTCCAGTACTTACAAGGCACTACAAATCTTGTATTATGGTATCCTAGAGATGAAAACTTTGAATTATGTGCATACATAGATGCAAATTGGGCAGGAGATGTGGATGATAGGAAAAGCACCATTGGCGGAGCATTCTTTCTTGGAAGTAGAGTGGTTTCTTGGTTGAGAAAGAAACAAAGTTGTACATCTTTATCAACAGCAGAATCAGAATATGTTGCAGTAGCAACTAACTGTACACAAGTACTATGGCTTAAGCAAATGTTGAAAGACAAAAAGGTAAAATGCAAGGAACCTATAACTATCTATTGTGATAACACTACAATAATTGATATATCTAAGAACCCGGTATTACATTCTAAAACCAAACATGTTTCTATTAAACTGAATTTTCTAAGGGAAAATGTTGAAGCAAAAGAAATAAAACTGGTTTATGTGAATACTAAATAGTAGATTGCAAATATTTTCACTAAACCTCTGCCAAAGGAAACCTTTGAATATCTTAGAGACTAGCTTGGGGTCATACCCCCACCGGTAGAGACTTAGAAAGTTGATGTTTGTCATCAACAGGCAGAATTAATAGAGAAATATTTTACTCTGGCTTTGATGAGGAAGCTACTTCTCAGGGGGAGTAGTTGGTATACTGAATTGGTTGGTATTTTGTATTTGAAAATGGTTTTTATATTACTTTGGTATTTGATGTCAAAGGGGGAGAGATTGGTAATGGAAAAACACAAGGAAAACACATATTACTCCCAGGGCGAGAAATTGTTATTTTAGGGGAGATTGTTACTCTCTATATTTTGATTTCTGGTTATGATCATTTTTAGTATTTGGAATTTCTATTTTGACACTTTGATGGTTTTTCCATCTTGTGTTGCTATCAATGCCAAAGGGGGACATTGTTGGTATTTTGGTATGGTTTTTCCATTGATGTCAACACCTACTAACACTTATCAACTCTGGCACTTTGGAGAATCAACAACATTCACCGGCAAGCAAATGACTTATGCATAGTCACTGGTATCTAGTACACTGGTAGGGTATAATGATCACCGACACTTGGAATGGCATGGAAAACACCTGGTTATGTTGAAGACATTGTTTAAATACTTTGTCTTGAAGATTTGTTCATTGGAATATCCATATTTGCATATTTGTTATTACTGGCAAATACGTCCAGGTTATACACCAGCAGGCTTATCTTTTCCAAATCAGCATGGCACACTATGGAGATGTTTTATTATTGTTTTAAATGCATGAAGCTGACATGTTGAATTAGTTATTACATCGGATATTGTTTTATTTGTAAATTGATTTTACTATAATATTCTTTAGAGCCGACCTACTAAAATTAGTCTTAGGTTATGATATAAAAGTAGGATCTTATTTGTAAGATCAGATGGGGAATGCAAAAAATAATTGTGTGAAGGTATATGCGAGAATAAGCAGAGCTATATGCGCAGACATCATTTCAAGGTTGAAAGAAGGTTTTGTGAAGACAATCAGAACTACACCGATACTGAATCCAGCATAGAAAGATGCTAATTTAAGTAGTACATTCTTATTGGATTTAACCATCCAATTGTAGCTAGTGTGACTACTATTTTGTGTTTGAGCAGTGAGCTCTAGGCGCTTGGCCTTTCTACATGTGTAGACCCCATTTGTATACACTTACTATCTATAGTAGTATCATCTAATTTTGGGTAAGGTTTCCCACCATGGTTTTTCTCCTTACAGGGTTTCCACGTACAAATATTGGTGTTATGTGTTGTGGATGTTATTGTCTTTTTGTTTCATGCATTAATCTTTACTGGTATTGTAATTAACTGATAAACTATCTACTGGCATAAGAAATTAGTTTACCGGTATTGAGTATATAAGTTGGTTAAGTTGTTTTTGGTTTGAATTTATTTGACAACTGATTCACCCCCCCCCCCCCGCCCTTCTCAGTTGTCTCTGGGACCTAACACAAGCTACTATCAGTATGAAGGAAGGAAATGAGAAGATAAGTGTGTGTAGTGGTTGCCTTGGGTACACACCTATAGATGAGAGATGGATTACTTCTACATGTGTCAATGGATGGTAAATTTACAATTAGGATTAGAAGAAAATTGACACAAGAAGATAGGAGATACAGGTAGGTGCTTTGGTAGTTATGATGGACCAGTACAAGAAAATGATATGTGCAGGATGTTACCGATATATATGCTAACAGGTACTTGTAGTTATGTATGATAATGAGATTCAAGATCATTGCATTAGCCCTAGTAGCATGGAATGAGGAGTTTATTTCTCAGGTGGTATTAGAGAAGACCTGAATGTCATATATTGGCCCAGTTGTTGATCATGTATGCATGCATCCTTTTTGGGCTAACCGGTTTTATTTATGGCATGATGATGATATTGTATGTCATTGTGTACATCCATGATCATGTCATATATTGTGGTAGATATAATGGAGCTGATAGATCATTATATTGATCACATATGAATAGCTCAACCAGTATAAGGGGCAGTTTGGCTCTGATTTTGAACCTGACAGGAAATGGGTGTTGGCAAATGTACACTCCAATGAGAAATTGTAGGTGATTGAAGGTATTGTCATTGATGGTAACCTTGCAATCATATGATACTGGGAAATAGATACAGGCACTAGAACTAATAGACTCTACACTGGAATATAGAACACCGACACTGAAAAGGAAGACTACTGGCACCCTGACCGATAGGAATTTTGTGTATTTATATTTTGTAATTAATTGTAAAATCTTTTGTAAGCCGACTTGGTAGATTTTAATATGACTCATATAAGTATGAGATCATTATAGATCATTTAGGATGTGAAGTAGAAAAAGATAATAGCAGACCTAATGTGCGAATTATTAGGATAAAGGTTTATGTATTTTGCAGAGCTTAAACCGGTACTGAATCTGGCATAGTAGATATTGATCTAAAGCAGCATAAGATATTGGATTTGTATAATCCAATTTTGTAAGTTAGTGTGACTTCTTTTGTAACTAAGAAGTGATCTCTAGGCACTTGTCCTTCCTGCATGTGCAAGCCCCTATTGTAGTCAGTAATATTCCCTTATTGGCAAGTAAGCAAATATTGTGGGTCACAAATCCCACCAAGGTTTCTCCCACACCAGGTTTCCTTGTTAAAAATATTGTGTTATGGTGTGTCTCTTATGTTGTGGTTGTTGTTCTCATTTACGACATTACTTTTGGTTTACCAGTACATAGTTTTCATATGCTTTTCATGTTATAATTCAAGTAAATTTCTATACCAGTTACATACTGATTCACCCCCCCCCTCTCAGTATCTTCGGGAATCCTAACAATTGGTATCAGAGTCTAGTCCTCTATTTTCAAAAGCCTAATAGCTTGAGGAAGATCTTGACCCTAGTAGAGATGGAAAACCTAAGGAAGAAATTGGAAACAACTCTTTCAGACTATGATGTAGAAAAGGTGAAAAATATCAAACTTGGAGATGATTTGAAGGCTGCACAAGATACTATTCAAGGACTTCAAGAAAATCTTACTATTGCAAGGAATAAGAGAAGAGAACTTTGTGAAAAGATGCAGAATGATAATGATGAAAAAGAAACTCTTAATGATCTGGTAAACAAATTGAGACAAGAAAATAGTACAATTAAGAATGAGATGCAAGATATGACTATGAGATTTTGTAAAGAAATTGAAAATAGAAAGAAGAATGAAGATGACTTGGCTAGAAGATTGAATGATGTTGGAAATGAAAACACAAGACTTAGTCATGATAATGATATGTTGAAGACAGATTTGATGCATACACAAAATGACACAAATGAACTCATGAGACAAAAAGGAATCTTGGAGAGAGAACTGGCTACTGCAAATCAACACAAGGAGAAATTCAAGAAAATCTCAAAAGAACTTGATGACATGCTGAAAAACCAGAAACCTAATGGAGATACAAATGGCTTTGGCTTTGAAGTTGGTGAAAGCTCCAGTACTGCAAACAATCATGATCATAGTAAACCAATAAGACAACCTGATGCTTAAAAATTTAATGGGAAATGCTTTAACTATAACAAGTATGTTCATAGAGAAAATCAGTGTAGATCTAGAAATTATCAAAACACAAATATACCCACCAGTCAATCTTCTAAGTGCAACAAAGTTGGTCATAATTTAGAAAATTGCAGAATGAATGTAAGATGTTATGTTTGTGGAAGATTCAGACACTTATCTATTCAATTTAGAATACAAACCGACATAGGATATGGGAAAGCTATTTAGAAAAACAATGTGACTTGTTATGCTTGTAACAAGATTGGACATATTGCAAAATTTTGTAGAAGCAAGGCATCACTGACAAATAACAAAGGTCCTAGCTTTAAAGGTAAATAAAAGGTTGAAGAGGTAAAACAAGAATTCTCAAAACAATGGATCAAAAAGTCAGATCAAAATGTTGATAGGAATACTCCTCCACTGGGAGAACTGAGTATCAATCCACCAGTAGGAGACTCTTCATCTAACTGAAGGAAAATCCTTTGGGGGTTTAGCAATAGATTGAAAAATATGCTATTATACACTTAGTTGATGGTAAGAAGTTGAATTCCTTCTATACCGATAGATGAGTTAAGTTGTGACTTAACCAACAAGCATTAAATGTGGTAGTTGGAGAAAATAACATTATAAAGCAAGTGTTTTGGCTCTTTTTCATTCACTGAGCATTCAATTCTTCGAGAGAACGAAAATTCCCGAGCGAAGGAATCCTTAGTGAAAAGGTGAAGCAGTTCATCCAAGCACTCATCCTTAAGGCAAATTAAGGTATTTATAACTATGGCTTCCTCATCCACACCTAAATTTATTGCAAACCCTACTGTTATTGAAGTTATCAAGCACCCTAGATCCGTATTCAAACTAGTTCTTGAAATAGTGAAGAAGGATGATACCATAGGTGCATTCTCTAAAATACCTAAGGGAGTAGTCTATGTAGAGGATCCTAGAATATACATACATTGTCATACAGAAGAATTAGGTGATGATGAGATCAAGAACATGTATAGGACTGTGATTTGTGATGTAGATGGTCATGTCAAACCAGAACACAAGGTAATAGAAACCCTAGGTTTTATGGATATTCTTAGCATTCTTGATTTTCCTGAAGATGTGATAAGAATAGATCTAAGCAGAGTCCATGGCAAATTCTTTTGGTTGGATTCCATCCATAAGATCACCAAGGAAGCAGTTAGGGCAGTAACAGGGTTACCTTCCACTGGTAGCAGGCCTGACAGAACAAAAAAGGTCTCAAATGACACAGTGATGAAACTAACGGGTGCAACTTTTGACAAAATATCTCAAAGAGTAAATGATGTGAAGGACTTCAATGTCAGATTTGTCAATATTACTTTAGGCTACACATGCAAATAGGTTAAACTCAATATCTAGCCTATGTATCAAAAGTGCATATGACATGGTTAATGATAATGCTAGAATAGATGTGTGTGAATGGCTCAAAGATGAATTGATAGACAATCTAAAGAATATTAGAGGAGATAAGAAAGGAACCTTTAGATTTGGAAATTTGCTTGTATGCTTGATGATGTACATTACTAAACAAGTACCCGGTATTGGTAGGAAAGACTTTGGCTTTGACATACCAGTAGGAAAGCAACTATTGGATTTATTAAACAACATGAGAGAAAACAAAGAGAAAAACATAAATGAACATTTTCAAGCACTGAAGGCTCGAATGAAAACTAGAATAAGGCTATCACAGGCAATTGTAGACAAATATCGAAAGGAAATATGTTTTGTAATCAAGAAAGATGAAATCTGGATGGAAGCAATTGTCCCTAGGACTATCTGAGTAACTGAAATGGGGTATGAAATAGATGACAACATCATAGAAACTTATGCAAAAGCCCTCCTTGAAGCACCAAAGGAACCCTCTGAAGAAATCTTTGGCAATGCAGAAACAATTGAGAGTGGAATTCAGTCAAAGAAAAGACCTAAGAAAGTTGAACAAATAGTCAGAAAAGGGACTAGACAAGATAAAGCAATTAAGGAATATGTATTAAAACAAACTGGTATAAAGGAAAGTGAGTTGGAAGGACCTCAACTATAAGCTCATCTTTCACCGATTGGAACTTCCTCTGAGAGTGATATACCGGTGATATTCAAAAGGGTGGAAAGGAAAAGAAAACCCTCACCGGCACCCTCACCTACACGCAGGAAAACAAGACAAAAGCAATAGGTAGTTAGGCCTCCAGTAAAGAAATTGACTACTAAGTGTTGGTGTAAATAATTACTCGTCTTGGATATTATTACACCTTACTTAAGTTTACTTAGGAAATGCATCTCATAGTAGTTTGGGTATGAGACACTTGGGTGTTTGTGCCACATTGGGATAGTGTGTGTAGGAGAAGATCTTGTTGTTACACTCCACCTTTGGTGGGTGATCCACCTCATGTGGACTATTATATTATTTCTCCTACCTACCCACACCTATATCGTACCTACCCTTGTTTCTTATTGAGCCACATGTCATGTTTGTGTGCTCACATATCCCTAGCCTTGCCTATATAAGCAGGCTCATCTACATTGTATGTAATTTTGAACTATTGATCATTTTCTATTGATGAGAATACAACTTATTCTTGTCCTATATTGTGTCTCTATTTTGTACATTTCATTAAGCTCTTGATCTTGGCAAAATCTCACATGGTATCAGAGCCATTAGAGCATCATTGATTCATCTTGAAGAGACATTATTGCGATGTCAAGAGGCAGATCTAAGGAGCAGCATCTTTTGGAGGCATCCTAGACCAGATTCAACCCCGTCATTGTGTCTAGGTGGCCGTTTCCATGAATTTTGGTTATAAAGTCGGCCTATTTCAGTGAGAAAAAAAATTTCGCCAATTTTACTATTATTGTATGAATTTCGAAATTTTTTTTATATTTTCCGAAAAATAAAAAATTAAAATTTCATCAAAAAAAATTTGAAAAAAAAAATTTCATAAATTTTTTCATCAAAAAAAAATTCAAAAACAAAATTTTCAAAGAAAAGTCAAAAAAATAAATTGTTTTGGGGGTATGAAGACCCCCCTGTAACCCTCCAGTCTCTACAGCTCCACCGACGACCTCCTACAACTCCTCCCATAGCTCCCCCGCCGCAGTCGCAGCTCGCAGTCCACAACCCGCAACACAGCCAGAAGCTCCACTACCCGCCGGGACCTCCGGACCCCGCCACAGCCGTAGCGCCCCATCGCGTAGCCTCCCGCCGCACCGCGCCGTTGCAACCTCTCATCACACTACCACTTGGCGCCGCCACTACGCAACTTCCGCCGATGCCTCTCGTCGCCAGCCCGCGTCGCCCCCACTGGCCCTACCAACCCTGCCACCTTCGGCGTCGCTGCCAACACACCTTGCCACCAGCGCCTCTTGCCAGCGACTCAAGCCGACCCCCCGGTGGGCCTTGCAACTGCCGCATTGCCCATCTGGATCCACCAAACGGACAGTCCTACCACATGGATCTTGCCACGCGGCCCTGCTAGCACCACGTCAGCAGACACAACATCCTAGTTGGCTGCCACATCACCTGCCTAGTCACTACGACCGTACCGCCCAGTCATATTTTTTGGATAGTCAAATCACACCACGTTAGTGCCCAGTCAACCATGAATTTTTCGCGATGGTCATACGATCGTCAAATTTAACCTTGTAGTTTTTTGATGTCATCATTTTTCAAAAAATTTGTAGTGCCCTCTCATTGAGCTTTTTGATTTTGCAGTTCAACTTCAAATGGCCATATCTTGCTCAGTTTTGCTCTTTTTTTGGTGCAATTTTTTTTAAATGGGCTATAATTTTGTGTAATTTCACATGGTGGAATTAGTTTCTGATTTTGATGGACAAATTTTTCAGAATTCTCAATTTTTGGTGACTGTACTTGTCCAATCCCCATTTCTACAACTTCCAGGTCTCCGTTCGGGCTCATACAAACTCCTTTTCACATGCCATTTTTTTTGAAAGTGCATTATTTTTTGTCTACTCTCAGAATATGCTATTAGTTTGTAGCAATTGTGGGTAGAAATTGTACTTTCATCATATGGTCTTGTTTGGCCAATTTCGCATTTGTATTGCATAGATCTATCTTTCTGATCTTTTTCTTTTTAGTTCTTAGCCTATTGGTGCAGTTGTAAAACAAAATTAGAAGTCCACATTTCCATTGTTTGCAAGTGGCCTATTGTACACGCACTACATATAAAGTGCCAAAATCATCATTTTTGGGGGGGTGTCTCTTGTGCTTTTGTGCTCTTGTGTTCCTTCCTTTTTGCTGCTATGGGTTCTTCTAAGTTTCCTCTCTTAACTCCTCATAATTATGCTACTTGAAAAATTGGTGCATGGAGTAAACTTATGGAAAAAGGACTCACTCATTATATTGATGGAAATATTGTTGCTCCCACTGATCCTAAGGTTGATCCAGTTGGTCACTTGGATTGGCTCACTAAAAATATCATGGAAATTGGTACCTTAAGAAAGTATGTATCAAAGGATCTCATTTTTCATATTGAGAAATGTACTCTAATCAAGGATGCTGGGCAAAAGTTCCAAGACTTATATGGTTAAGTTGATGAGATTAGGGGATATCAAATTGATAGTGATCTCACCATGTTGGATCCCAAGAACTTTGATACTATACAAGATTATGTCACTAAGGCAAATGAGTTGAGGGCATAACTCAAAGATTGTGGCATTGATAAGAAGGATACTCAATTGATATTCAACTTGATAGGCAAGCTTCCACAAGAATATGCATCATTTGTTTCTAGTTTCCAAACCCATAGGATGACAATGGGTTCAAGCTACACAATGCCTACATTTGATGCTTTCAATGAAATGTTGATGATGGAACAAACTAAGTTGATAAGCATGGGCATTCTTAAGGCTTCTAAGTCTCAAGCATTAGTGGCAAATCAAGGGAACAAAGGAAATCAAGGAAAGGACAACTCAAACAAGAAGAAATGGCAATCAAAGCCTAAGGACAAAGCACCATCTTCTCCACAACAAGGAGATTCATCCTCTTCCAAGAGGGATAACTCACCAAAAATGGAGAGACCTACTTGTGCCTATTGTAAAAATTTTGGTCATGAGGAGCGTCATTGCCATTCTAAGAAGATTGATGAGCTCACACATATCATCAAAAAGCATAACATTGATTTGCCTAATGTCTACAAGAAGGATGATTCATCAACTTCCACTTCCTCACATTCAAGAGGAAAAGGGCAAGCATTCATGGCTTCTACAAGTGGGAAGACTCACTCTTTTGGGACAAGAAAAGGAAAAGCTCTATGTGCTACTATCAGTCATGATTCAGAGAGATGGCTTCTAGGTTCAAGGGCTTCTCATCATATGGCATCTTCATAGTCTATGTTCTCTACATTTGAGCCTTGCACCATGCCACAGATTTTGATGGGCAATCATACATACATTGATGTGATTGGGAAAGGATCTATTGACATTGGGGATAACTCCTTCAATGATGTGTTGTTTGTACCCCACTTGACAAACAATCTCCTTTCCATCTATCAAATCACACATGGCGCAACTAAGAGAGTCATGGAGTTCACACCTGAGTCAGTTTTCATTAGAGACTTAGAGACTAGAGCTATCATTGTGACTGGGGTGGTTGATCATGCATCTCAATTATACTCCTTTTCAGATTTTGTTGATGATGATGATTTCACATTTGATGATTCTACACATGTTGATCACACTTCTTGTGATGGTTCAAATTTTGAGGAGAACTTTGGGCACTTGAACATGGGGATTCTCATATGTGACCCCATTCTTGAGCCTTGTATTTCATCTCCTCATATTGATATCACATCACCTATTGCACCTGATGATGCAGATAGTGCGACAATTTTGCCTTCATGTGATTCAGTGCAACAAGATATTCATTGTCTTCCAACTTCAGATTCATGGGATGATTACTTGATAGACATTGCAGGTTTGTTTGTGGAATCCTACATTACAGATTTGGGAGACATCATTGATGACATTCATTTTCTCTTTGATGAAGGCGATCCTTCTTCAATTGTTGCGAGGGAACACTCTGACCCTCTTGTTCATTCTCTACATGATCATTCTTTCGAGGTTGACATGATTGTGGATACTTATGTACAATAGCTGGAGGAGGTCTCTTTATCTTTTGAGGAGACATGTGAGTCTTTGGGACATGTTCTACATCCATCTCCACTAGATCTTGGAGTGCCTTTTTCAGTAGTGTGGCACAGTTTACCACCTTTGTAGGGGGTATCTTTCAGCATCGACATGGCGACACTTGAGCAGTTTTCAAAGATTCCATTCATCATGAATTTTTTTTATACATCTTCCCTTCATGATTGGGGAGACTTCATGGATACACCTTTGGTTTTGTTTCTTCCTAAGGGGAGGAATGTTGTTCAATGTTCGTGGAGCAATTTCTTCTTACATCGAGCTTCTATCATTGGTGCAGATTCCACATTGAGGGGGGGTTTCCTAGCTTCTCTTGTTCTCTCATATGGGGGGGACTTTTTCCTCACATGGGGTTTTGTCCTTCACTTACTTCTATGAGAGTTCTTTGTATCTAGTTTTCATCTCTCTTGTGGGGGAGGGTTTTTTCCCATTGGGTTTTTCTCTCTTTACCCGCTTTGTGAGAGATTTCATTGCATTGGTTTTCATGCATTTGCACATGTACATGGGTACCTAACATGGCCTTGTAGTCGGGACCCATCTTGCATTGCTTAGTTGCATTGTAGACTTTAGTGCATTCCCCCAAGTTTCACTTAAGGAGGGGTGTTGGTGTAAATAATTATTCATCTTGGATATTATTACACCTTACTTAAGTTTACTTAGGAAATGCATCTCATAGTAGTTTGGGTATGAGACACTTGGGTGTTTGTGCCACATTGGGATAGTGTGTGTAGGAGAAGATCTTGTTGTTACACTCCACCTTTGGTGGGTGATCCACCTCATGTGGACTATTATATTGTTTCTCCTACCTACCCACACCTATTTCCTACCTACCCTTGTTTCTTATTGAGCCACATGTCATCTTTGTGTGCTCACATATCCCTAGCCTTGCCTATATAAGCAGGCTCATCTACATTGTATGTAATTTTGAACTATTGATCATTTTCTATTGATGAGAATACAGTTTATTCTTGTCCTATATTGTGTCTCTATTTTTTACATTTCATTGAGCTCTTGATCTTGGCAAAATCTCACACTAAGAAGAAGAAGAAGGTAAAACAAGATATTGCTCCACTAGATAAACTTCTTAGTGAAATAACAGAGGATGTAAAGTTGGGAAACATTAGCAAACTGTATAATACACTTTCTCCTGATGAAAAAGAAAGCATAGAAAATAGTGTAATTTTACACTTGGATATTTACAAGAAATTTTTAATGGAGATTGTTGATGAGATACCCAATTATTTGTATAGAAGACTAGAAGCCAAAAGGGGAGCAATTGTTGAGTTGGATAAGAAAATAAAAATTGAAAATTACTTGCAGTGCATCCAGTTAACTCACCTCATGAAATAGACCAATTAATCAGTGAGGCTAACCAGATAGTGTTTTCAACTGCTCACCAGCATGTAGCATTGATGGCGAGTATAGTGAATGAAGTTTATGAAGAAACAATAGATGCATGGGACATATTCTTTGTTGAAAAAGAAAAATAGGAAGAACTCAAAAGACCCAAGACCATGAGGGTATACGAAAAAGATAAGGATAAGGGGAAAGGTAAGGTAGGTGGACCTCCAAGCCATAAAATAACTAATAATGTACCCCCACCTCTTTTTGATACTCCACAAGCACATACTACTGACATTCAACTAGCCACTGAGAGTATGGAGACTCCTCTAAAGGATACAAATCCTGAGTCAGAGATTTTGTATACTATGAATATAGACACCCAAGAGGTGAACATTGTGGTAGATAAAGAAACCACTGAAGATAAAAGGAAAGATATGGCTACTGAGCCATGGGCTACAGATGTTGAGATTGGAGTTAATGATATTGTAAATACAAGCACAGAGAAACCAGCAGCCGAGAGCTCAGAAAAACCTTCTCAGACACAGATGGAGAAACTGGAATAGAAATAGGTTGAGACACAGGTTCAAACTAAAATAGTGCCACCGGCTATAGCTAAAAAGCCAAAACCTTTGCTAATAGAAATGCAAATACAGACTAACCTACCAGAGGTCAAAACAAGCAAGGTTATTACTACAACCAGCAACAGTGAAATTGTGAAAATAGTTGGACAGACATCTGGTACTTTAATAGCATAAGTCCGGCTTACAAATGTGATAGAGGTCTTATTGGACTCCATAAAGAAGATTACAGAGTGTAATGCACAAGCCTATAAGGCTATTGATGACACAATTCCTATTCTCAAATTGATAGCACCGAAGTGCATTGTGGAAAACAAAGATTCTTTAGGTCAACTAGACACATTGTCTAAATTCATCACTAGCAACATTTTGATAGTTGATCAAATAAATGAAGACACATTTAAAGAGAGAATGAATAAAGAAAAACAAAAATTATTTGAGGAAATAGTGAAGGAGAATGAGGAGAAAATGGAAGCCTTATTACCAGCACTAGGAGAAACAATTTTGGATTTCAAGAAACTATACAGGGATACATGCAAAATCGACATCTTGACAGAGGTTATAGATTCGGAGATCAGCAAAACACAAACTGAGATTAACAATATTGCTGACAATCTAATAGGCACATCAGATTCATTTTTGGAAATAAAAAAGAAAATTGTAGGTCTTGAAGAGAAAATTGAGAAGTTAGAAAAGGATAAAGAGAAAATAAAGCATAAGGCAAAGAGCTTAAAATGCAAACTAAGTCCTAAACTAGATTACCTCATTTCTTTGAGAAAAGAAATTTTTGAGGCTCTGGTTCCCGGACTCAAGACATCGGAAGAGAAAATGCACATACTCACTGGTATAGTTCAGAGAACAGAAGTGGCATTAAAGGATAGCAAAAGGTTTAGTGACAGTCTAAACTTGGTACTGGCAGACATTTTCCAGATTGTAAACCACTGGTTACAAGGATCTAGGCAGGAACCACACTCCATTGATAGTGAATGACAACCTTTGTCATTGATGTCAAAGGGGGAGTAGTGGAGATGAGAAAAATGACTAGAAGAAGGACATCATATGCTCAGGGGGAGCACTCAATTTTGGGCATATAGTTTTGGTAAGACAATTTTGGCAAACCATTTTTGGATATACATTTTTGGTTTTTCTCATGAGTGTTGCCATCAATGCCAAAGGGGGAGATTGTTGGAAAATGCACACTCCAATGAGAAATTGTAGGTGATTGAAAGTATTTTCATTGATGGAAACCTTGCAATCATATGATACTAGGAGATAGATACAGGCACCAGCACTGGCAGACTCTACATCGGCATACAGAACACTGGCACCGAAAACGAAGACTACCGACAACCTGGCCGACAAGAATTTTGTGTATTTATATTTTGTAATTAATTGTAAAATCTTTTCTAAGCTGACTTGGTGGATTGTAATATGACTCATATAAGTATGAGATCGTTATAGATCATTTAGGATGTGAAGTAGATTAATATAATAGCATACCTAATGTTTGAATTATTGGGATAAAGGTTTATGTATTTTGCAGAGCTTAAACCGGTACTGAATTTGGCATAGTAGATGTTGATCTGAAGCAGTACAAGATATTGGATTTGTATAATCCAATTTTGTAAGTTAGTGTGACTTCTTTTGTAACTGAGCAGTGAGCTCTAGGCACTTGGCCTTCCTGCATGTACATGACCCTATTGTTAATAGTAATATTCCCTTATTGGCCATGAAGCGAATATTGTGGGTCACAAATCCCACTGAGTTTTTTCCCACATTGGGTTTCCTCATTAAAAATATTGTGTTATGGTGTGTCTCTTATGTTGTGGTTGTTGTTCTCATTTACTGCATTACTTTTGGTTTACCGGTACATAGTTTTGATGTGCTTTTCATGTTATAATTTAAGTAAATTTCTATACCGGTCAGATACTGATTCACCCCCCCCTCTCAGTATCTTTGGGAATCTTAACAATGGGAACCTGAGATGTATTACTCAGGGGGAGCTAACAACAATGTTTTCTGATTTGTATTAGACTTGTTGGACATAGAAGGTGTGCAAGTGTCTATGGTTGTACTGGTATGTTTTTGTCTTTGGAGGTATCGGGGATTATGAGATATTTTAATGTCTATCCAATTGAAATCAAAACTAGAACACCAGGAGTGGTGCTTGCAAAGAGGGCGAGTTACCTGCACAAGAGAACATGCATTTGGTATCAAAGAAGATACAATTGGTATGAATGTTAGCCTCAACACTTGATATCAACATTTTGGGGTCAGAATGGCTTCTGCATATCAAAGGGAGATGATGCAGTCTAGCAAGCAGGTATGTTGTATTCACTAACACATGTGGCTTAAATTATTTTCAGTTCTATATATGCATGTATTTCTGGTTTTCATATACACTTGGTTGTTCATCAATTGGTGTCAATTGGTGGATGAGCTCTCCATCTCAAGTGTTGTGACTTGAGAGGATGCAATGTATGAAGGTAAAAGGAGAAGAAGCATCCGTTAGAGAAACAGGGGTTAGATAAAACCCTGTCAGTACCTAGTAGACACAAGGAGGAGAGAAACTCTCTCAGTGCCCTTTTCCATTGTTATCAAAGGGGGAGAAAGAGAATATGTAGTATGTTAAATACTACATGCATTGACATCAATGCCAAAGGGGAAGATTGTTGGAAATGTCTTGTCATTGATGTCAACCAGTATAGGATGACAACCATAAGGGAGATTGATGAGCAAATATGTCATTGATGAATACTGAAAATGGTGTCATTAATGTCCTCTAGCATAGCAGGTCACTAGTAAGGGAGAGAAGGTCAACTAGCATATTGGCCATTAGAGTCACCAGTACACAAGTTAGTGTTTGACTTGTGTTAAAGATATGGACTTGCAGACCGGTAAGTGACATGTTGGCAGTGCATAGTTGTCAACCAACAAGAGAGAAATATGTTGGGTTGTTGATTGTGATGAAGAGGGGGAATGTTATGAAAATCATATCAACACCAGAGGAGAAGAATATGTGGGCCACTAGCATGTTGTGTGGATGAGAAACAACAAGACTCCCACTGGATAAAGATGCAGTCACCATTTGAAGAACATAGCTAATAGTGAATGTGCCCAACCACATCACATGTGCCTGATTGAATATATGCTTCTCAAACAGGGAAGCCACATTGGTGCATTGTAGGATGTAGATAACAAGGATCCACTCTCATCACTTCTCATCAGTAAGTGGAGAATATCTCCCATTTTGCATGAAATGTATCATAGTTATCAGAGATAAGATAAAAGAGTGAAAAGAAAGTGTTTGAAGGCTCACACCAAGTCAATGGGTGAAACTCTAAGTTGCCTTAGGTTCATGAGATCAAAGATATGCACCGGATCAGCTAGATAGACATGTTGAGTTACCAGTACAGAGATTGAAGGATATGGTTGTCACTTTGACAAACATGTTAATAGCAGAACCGGTCTATTGATGAAGGCAAGTTGAAGAAGAAGTAGACAAATGGAGCATGTTGAAGATTGATGACATAATGTCATCAAGGTGTTTACTGGTAAGTATGCCCACTGGTAATTCTGGAAAAATGCAAATGCATAAGGCTCACATCAGATGAAGATATGCATGAGGTAGGTTAGAATGTGTGCTAACTGGTTTACATGTTCCACTATAAAAGAAGTAGAGTGTAAGGTCGAAGGCAGACCAGTTAGGGTATAACTGGCAAGGTCTGTGAATCTGTAGATGAACCTGGTTGTATGGTTGTTTGGTGATCCTATCCAAACCGACATAGTAGACCAAGTTGAGGTGGATGCTGACAAAGGGGCCACATGGAAGTGAAGTTTCATGGATGCACAGGTCAATGAAGTTGTTGGAGACTGGTCCAACATTTATGAAGACTTTGAAGCTCGAGGAATGAAGGTAGAGGATTGCACCTCCAGATCAAGGAAACAATAGAGATCTAGTACAGACTGATCCTGTAGATCAAAGAGGATGAAGAAAACTACATCATGCACATGATCAATCGGACAAAAGGCTGAAAATCATGCTACAAATGGCAAAAGAGAGAAGATGTGGTTTGCAAGGTAAACAAATGGGTGATGTTCATTGATTGAGTGTTGAACATCGATCAAGGATATGATATTAGATTGGATATGATATGTCACAATGATCAAAGATCAAATTAGATGCAGATTCAATGCATGGTGGAAACACTAGCATGCCAATGTTCAAACTCATGTTTAGGCGGGAAAATCTGGATAAAAGTATGCAAGAAAACAATATTGTTTGTGTTGTTGCATGAGAGGAGAAATCAGTCAAGTGCTCAATGATAATCAGAGGAGGGACTATATGAGAGAGAGAGAGAGAATAGGGTTGAAGAGTTCAACCAAAAATAGTGAGACAACCGGTATTCTACAAATAAGTCTAATAGAGAAGTACACTAGTGGTGGTGAAGCCTCAAAGAAGAGGCAAAGAAGATTGTATAGAAGGCAAGTTGAGAATCAGTAGCAATCAGACAACATACAACTGATTGAGTGAAAAAGACCAATGGTGACCAGTAGTTGTGGAACTAGCAGAGAAGAACAAGATGTTTAACTAGTAAGGTTGTACTAGAGAGTGAGTTGCAACAGTGAGAAGGTGAGTAGAGTTAACCTGCAGAGGATTGAAGAGAGGAGAACTAGAGAAGAGACATACATGAGAGTTACAAAGTTCTTTTATAACAAAGATATTACTTTTGTATCGAATATATGTTTATTGTAGATCACTAAGTTGGAGCTCAGTGCAGGGGTTGGTGCTCCTTGGGTTGGTTCCCTAAATGTTGTAACCAAGGTTTTCATTGTGAGGTTGGATTGGAGAAGTAGTCACCAGCAAAACTTCTCACCAAGGTTTTTCCCATCTTGGGTTTTCCTCATACATCTGGTGTTATGTAATGTCCCATATATGTGTGATTGCATTTGTGTTAGTATCCCATCTAACCGGTATGTTTTCTTTATGTTAGATCTATTAACTGGTATACACACATAGGATAAATAAGGGCTAATTTTGGAAATCACTAATTCACCCCCATCTTAGTGACATCTAGTGTCCAACACAAGGTAGAATAGAGCATCAGTAACCAGTACATAGAGAGGGGTAATAGAGCTTGAACTAGAACTTATCCAGCATGGTCAGATGCAATTTATAAGTTCATTTTTTATTGTAATCACTTTGAAATATTGCGTAAGTCAGTGAGACTTCTATTTGAGCAATGTTCTCTAGGTAGTTGGCCTGATTGTATGTGCAGTCCCCTCAATGTAATATTTATATACCTTGATCAAGTATATAATTATTGTGGGTATCAGCCCCATCATGGTTTTTCCCTTTACATGGTTTTCCATATATAAATATTGGTGTTATGGTGTTGCCTCTTTATGTGTTATTTGGTTTATGCACTTTAATTTTGTTTACTATTAACCGATAATATTACCAGTAGAAAACTGATTCACATCTCCCCCCCTGGCTCTTAGTGTTCTTGAATTCCAACAATTGGTATCAGAGCTTGGTTCCTCAGAAGAAGTTTGACCACTTGAGGAAGATCCTGAATTTGGAATCAATAGAAACCGGTCTATAGCAGCAACTTCAACTTACTCTTGAAGATCTTGATAATGAGTAGATGGAAAATAACAAACTCAAGAATAAACTAATGCAAACCAGGGAACACGCCATTTCATTGCAAGGAAAACTCTTAGTTTTTCAAGCTAAGAGGAAGGAACTATGTGATCAATTGCGAAATTAGAACAGTGATGATGAAGATGCTATGAAGGATCAATTTTAAAACTCACTCAGGAGAACACTATCTTGAATAATGAGATGGAAGCCTTAACCATGAGAATGTGCAAGTAGATTGAAGACAAAAAGAAGAATGAAGAAAACCTAGCTCAAGCATTGAAGGACAGATCTGATTAATGCAACAGACTAACACATGAGAATGACATGCTGAAACTTGAGTTGACCTAGTCTCGAAATAATGAACAAGAACTTGAGAGATAGATTATAATCATGAGAGATGACTTAATCATTGCAAATGAAATACAAGGACAATTTCAAACCCATCTCTGCCAAACTTGATGAACTACTGAAGAGCCAGAGAGATGGTAATGATGAGAGAGGTCTTGGTTATGAAGAAGGAGAAAGCTCTGGTACTACACAAAAAGATCAATCATTCAAACAAAAAAGGAATCATGCCAACAACCGGAACCAAAAATCACTGGTAAGACTGCCTAATGCTCACAAATTCAAAGTTACATGCTTTTTTTTCAATAAATATGGTCATATAGCAAGTCGGTGTAGAAATAGGAATAATCAAAACAATGCATTATTCATCAGTCTTGGAAATGTAATATGTCATGCATGTAGAATATTTGGACATATGGCTAATCAATGAAGATCGAAAGAAAATCAAGAAAATCCAGGGTTTAACAAAGCAATTCAGAAGAACAATATTGTCTGTTATGCATACAACAAGATTGGACATATTTCTAAATATTGTAGAAGTAAGAATCCACCGGTAACTAATGGAAATGAAGATGAGAAGGGAAAGGAAAAGGTGGAGGATATTAGAAAAAAACATGATAAAATATGGGTAAGGAGGTGAGGCACTCAACCAACAGAACACGCAGTAGAGTTATTAGGTCTTGCACTGGAAGCAGGAACAACCGATAACTAAGAAACTTTGCCTTAGGGGTAGGCAAATCATTGAAGATCATGCAAATTCCCCGGATTGGATTTGTAGTCAGATAATTCTGATTGTGGATAGATACTGAGGCAATTTCAAGTGTTTACCATAATATACTCATAGACTATGTGACCTGATAAAAATTCCTGGTAGCATTTATGACAGTGGAAAATTAGGGTTAACGATGATAAAAAGGGGGAAAGTAAAGTTAGTTTCGTCACAAAGTGATCGAGAATTCAAAAGAGCAATTTCCTAAGTGATTCAAGGTGATTCATGCATTCGTTTTCTCTCTTGAAAGCAATCTCATCATCTGGCAGTATCTTGAGGTATTTTTTCATTTGCACAAACCCTAGTTTTGACACTTCTTTAGTAGATCGAGGCTTTTTCATCCAATGTAGATACTCCTTTGGTGGTGGAGATCAATAACCACCCCTATCCTATATTCAAGAAGAACCCCTTCAAATCCTTTTGGGTGAACCATTGGGAGCATTCTCGAACATTTTCCATGGTGTTGTTCACACTGAAGACATTAGGGCATACATTCATTGTGACATCAAGGATCTTGGAGGATATGAATTGTCCTACAGGTTAGTGTAGGATCAAGGGGGGCCAAAAAGTGGTGATGTGAAAAAAATAGCCTTCCTCACTCGCCTAAAAATGCGAAAATCCATTTTGACTTTTTGCTTGGCCTGGGTATCAGTACACCTTCGCCTCATAATTACCTATGAAAATCGGATATCTGATTTTTATTTATAATTTTAATTTAAAAAATATATAATATGTTACATATTATATAATATATATAATGTAATAATATATTATATAATATATTATTACATTATATATATTAAAGGAAACTCTGTCGCAGTTATTATATAATATATTATTATATTATATTATATTATAATATAATAATATATTATATAATACAATATTATATTATATTTGTGTTTTAAAAAATAATTTAAGTTTAAAAATCGGATATCCAATTGTTACCCCTATATTTTTGCTCATGCCTAAAGCCTCATAATCAGCTAAAAACCAGCTATTGCTAATGTTTTAATGATGAAAGTGTTGGTCACCTTTGTTCAAACTTTCAAGCACCCTCTTGGACATCCCCTACCTACCAGTCACAAAGAAGTCATTGTTTTTCAAATTCTGTGAAATATGACATAAAATCCTTTTGCAGAGATAATTTTAACATTCTCTTCTCCAAAATGATCAGTTTTTATGGCCAAACTCCATGTCGGTTAAGAGATTTTAATTGTTTTATTTTTGGGTTATCCATATGCCCAAACAATTAAATCTCAATTTTTTATGTGTCATATGCAAAAATAATTTCTGGGTTATGCTCTACTCAGCTTATTTATTCGACAGTTAAAATTTCATAAGAAACAGAGCTCCCAGTAAAACATTATGCAGGTTTTTCTATGGCAGCCCAAAAGAACAATTGTCATTGAACTTGAACCTTGAACCTTTTCAAAAAGTTCAAAGTTTAGGTTCAAGTTCAAAGTTCGAATTCAACTGGAGCAGGCTTTGTAATTTTTGGTCATTGAACTTGAACTATTTTGGTTCAAGCCCACAGGTTCAATCACGCGGGTTCAAAAAGTTCAAAGTTCAAATTTCAGGCTTTATAATTTTCGGTCATTGAACTTGAACTATTGAACCTCGCAGGTTCAAAGTTCAAGGTTCAAAGTTCGCAAGTTCAGAATGCGGATTTTCTGAGATAGAAAAATTAGTCTCGCTGCGGGGGGCATAACATTTAATTGCATCATTGGATCGGGCTGAATTTTTGACAGGTTTTAGAAAACCTAGTTTTCTAAATCCTCACCAGAGTGATTGGACAAATATTATTGTGTTTGAAAGTTATTGATCTTTGAGTATAGGTCTATACACATTTCTGAGAAAAAAATTATTATGACAAGCTCATGTTTGAAATGGAGATATAAAATAAATGACCACCTGTCAACACATAATTAGATGTGTTCAAATTACATTCTCTTCAAATATTTTTCAGAAAGGAATGGAGGATAAAAGATTTGAAGCAAAATTAAAAAGAGTTGTTGGAAGAAGATAGAAGATAAAAGAAAAGATTAATTAATAATCTTTTCAAGAATCAGTTATTGATAATTGAAATTCTCAGCTATATATATGTAATGAAAGAAAGGATAAAAGTTTCTTCTTTTCTTTTATTTCTCTTTCTGCTATAAAAAAAAAGGAAGAGGCAACATTGTTTTCTGGACTGCACAGTTTTTTTTTTCATAAGTGTTGAGTCTGTGAGCTCACATTTTTGGGCATTGATAGAATGAAGAAGATTTTGTTGATCTGTGGATTCGCCAATATTTTTTTTTTATTACAATGAGATTTGTCTCTCTTGTAATTTACTTTCATTGCTTTTTTTGTTACATCAAACTATGTATATGCATTTGATTCTGAAACTTTGATTTCAGAAATAATTTGTATTTGGAAAGAAATCTGTTGTTAACTTTTTGTCTGGGTATTTTGATCCCCCTTGTCCTTTGAGGCATGAGAAAGACTCGATCAAAGTCCAGAGCATTTTTATTTATTGGAAATGGTATTTTCTTGGGTGTGGATAATTAAACTGTGTTTTACTTATCTTCATTCACTTCATTATAAATCTGCTATTCACATTTGTGTCATGGCTATGAGCAGATGTTAGTTGCCTTTATTACTTTCTAGTTAAAACATATTCAGAAAATATACATTTTTATCCAATGAAGGGAGTTGTACCTTCATATCAAAATTCAGAGAGCACTTGCACTCACCATTGCAAGTGACTCACCTATTGGTTCTAGTTTTTGTCTTTCAATTTTGACATTTGGGAGTCATTTTTGAAAGGTATTTAAGAAGGACAAATCTGTTTACCAACAGATTTTTGGCAACTCTACTGGGGATTCGGAATCAAAAGATCAATCATTTTTGTTTTGTTTTTTTTTCCGAAGTTTTAAAGACATCTTTGTGTGAAAGGAAATTGACAACTCTGTTTGTGTTTGGTTGAAGAATTCCAGTCTGAAATCATGGCTTTAGTTGCAACACAACCATGGGGGACTCATTTTGGTCCATTTGCTCTACCACAATATTCAATCTTGCCTAAAAGATCAATTGAATGCTTTCCAAAGTTTATTGGAGATAAAATTCAAGATCCATATGATCATATCAAAGCAGTTACTGTTGCCTGTGGAGTTCTTGGAGTGCAAGAAGAAGATGTATTTGTGAGATTATTTGTTGGAAGCCTCACTAGAAATGCTGCAGAATGGTTTCAGAATTTAGGATATGGATGCATTACCAACTAGAATGATTTAAAGGTAAAATTTCTTGAAAGATTCAAAATTGTGATTGATACATATGATTTGTTGCTTAATTTCTTTCAAATACAAAAGAAAGAAGATGAGCCCATTAGAAGTTTCATTAAAAGATTTAATCAGTGTTTTAGAAAGATTCCTCATGGGTGCCAACTAACAAAAAATAATCAATTGTGTGTATTTATTGTTACATTACATCTTGAGATTCAGTTTTTGTTGAAATGTAAGAAGGTGCAAAATCTAGAAGATGCACATAAAGAGGTTGTTGAGATAGAGGATGATATGATTTTGAGTGGGATGAAATGCATGAGTAAATATGTTGTGAAAGTTTCAAAATCTGAAATTTACTTTCATAATCAAAATTTTTACCCAAGAAGGAAGCATTTACGAAAAAATATTGTCATGAAAGAAACAAAGTCAGCATCATCTATTTTTTGTTGTCAAAACTTGATAGTTTTTAATGGAAAGGATTTTTGAGTGCCTTCTGAAACTGAGAATGACACTTCTAACATTGGAAGAGTTTATTATTTTCAGGCCAATGGATTTGATTTTTCTGGAGATGCAGATGATCATGTTATTCAACCAAAAGAGTTGGCAGCTTGCCCAACCATATTCGTTATTAAAACAACTTTTGATGATATGAATAATGAGGAATTATGCAAAAGTTCTCAAGAATTTATTTTCTTCTTCTGATTTTGAATCTTTCACATTTCAAACTTTTGATGCAATTTCAGCAAATGATAAAATAATCATAAAGGGCCAACATGAGAAAGAAATAGATAATTGTGGACAGCTAGAGGTTATGCCAATGGATTATGATTCTTTTCAATTCACTTGCAGCTATGGTGAAGGAAACTTCCAGACTGAGTCTTTGAGAAATTATGAGGGTGTCAGAAAACAAGTGGAAGGTAATGCATTATTTATTGCTTCTACAATATCTAATATGCAGCCAGACCTTGAAACTTTTAGATTTGGTGATGAGAGTTTTGAAAATAAATTGTGCTTAGAAGAGTCATGCAGTTACCCGATGTTGGAGTCTTTTTATTTTGAAAATGATGTCATATCAGCTCTGTCTTAGGAACCAACACATGAGGATGAGTGTTGCTTTGAAAATCTTTGTAGGGGCTGCCCAATTCAGAGTCTGGTTAATTATTTAGACAATCTGGCACAATATTCGGATGCAAATTTAAATCAGCATGTACAACATAATGTCAAGATATCTCAGTTTGATTCAGAAATTCATAATGCAAAGTGGCTTTTTAGACCCAATATTTTATTTGAAAATATTTTACAATACATTGTTGTTGGGTCTCTTCTCACGGTGGTTGTAGAATGGAAGTTGGGAATGAAGCTTCTTTCTTATCAACCACTTTTCCGCACTGGCACATACTTCTCACAACTAGTTGATGGCTTTACATGAAGAACCAGTTGCATTCTTGGAGGCATGGGTTGTTTGCCCTATCTTTTGTAAATAAATTTTTGGTGTGATTTAGGTGTAGCTTGTCTTAGTTTTCAGCCTTGTTTTACTATGGGTTTTGGCTTATTAGTTTTGTTTTGTTGCCTCTTCCCTCGTTTGCAGAAAGATCCCTATGCTCTATTTGTCTTGACTCTATTACCCAATGGCTAGGCACTATTCTTCATCTCTCCCAGAGACATTCTGGATTCTCCTAGTCCTTTACAGTCCTGGTCCCCAATCAGAGCCACTGTTACCCCTGTATTTTTGCTCATGCCTAAAGCCTCATAATCAGCTAAAAACCAGCTATTGCTAATGTTTTAATGTTGAAAGTGTTGGTCACCTTTGTTCAAACTTTCAAGCACCCTCTTGGACATCCCCTACCTGCCAATCACAAAGAAGTCATGGTTTTTCAAATTCTGTGAAATATGACATAAAATCTTTTTGCAGAGATAATTTTAAGATTCTCTTCTCCAAAATGACCAATTTTTATAGCCAAACTCCATGTTGGCTAAGAGAGTTTAATTGTTTTATTTTTGGGTTATCCATATGCCCAAACAATTAAATCTCAATTTTTTATGTGTTATATGCAAAAATAATTTCTGGGTTATGCTCTACTCATCTTTTTTTATTCGACAGTTAAAATTTCATAAGAAACAGAGCTCCCAGTAAAAAGTTATGCAGGTTTTTCTATGGCAGCCCCAAAGAACAATTGTCATTGAACTTGAACATTGAACCTTTTCAAAAAGTTCAAAGTTCGGGTTCAAATTCAAAGTTCAAATTCAACTAGAGTGGGCTTTGTAATTTTTGTTCATTGAACTTGAACTATTTTGGTTCAAGCCCGTAGGTTTAAGCGCACAGGTTCAAAAAGTTCAAAGTTCAAATTTTGGGCTTTTTAATTTTTGGTCATTTAACTTGAACTATTGAACCTCGTAGGTTCAAGGTTCAAGGTTCAAAGTTCACAGGTTCAGAATGCAGATTTTTTGAGATAGAAAAATCAGTCTCGGTACGGGGGGCATAACATTTAATTGCACCATTGGATCAAGCTGAATTTTTGATAGGTTTTAGAAAACCTATCTTTCTAAATCCCCACTAGAGCGATTGGACAAATATTATTACATTCGAAAGTTATTGATCTCTAAGTACAGGTCTATATAAATTTTTGAGAAAAATATTATTATGACAAGCTCACATTTGAAATGGAGATATAAAATAAATGACCACCTGTCAACACATAATTAGATGTGTTTAAATTACATTCTCTTCAAATATTTTTCAGAAAGAAATGGAGGATAAAATATTTGAAGCAAAATTAAAAAGAGTTGTCGGAAGAAGATAGAAGATAAAAGAAAAGATTAATTAATAATCTTTTCAAGAATCAGTTATTGATAACTGAAATTCTCAGCTATATATATGTAATGAAAGAAAGGAGAAAAGGTTCTTCTTTTCTTTTTTTTCTCTTTCTGCTGTAAAAAAAAAGGAAGAGGTAGCATTGTTTTTTAGACTACACAGTTTTGTTTTTCAGAAGTATTGAGTCTATGAGCTCACATTTTTGGGCATTGATAGAATGAAGAAGATTTTGTTGATCTGTGGATTTGCCAATATTTTCTTTTTATTACAATGAGCTTTGTCTCTCTTGTAATTTCCTTTCATTTCTTTTTCTATTACATCAAACTATGTATATGCATTTGATTCTGAAACTTTGATTTTAAAAATAATTTGTATTTGGAAAAAAATCTCTTGTTAACTCTTTGTTTGGGTATTCTGATCCCCCTTATCCTTTGAGGCATGAGAGAGACTCGATCAGAGTCTAGAGAATTTTTATTTATTGGAAAGGGTATTTTCCTTGGTGTGGATAATTAAACTGTGTTTTACTTATCTTCATTCACTTCATTATAAATCTGCTATTCACATCTGTGTCATGGCTATGATTAGATGTTAGTTGCCTTTATTGCTTTCTGGTTAAAAGCATATTTAGAAAATATACATTTTTATCCAACGAAGGGAGTTGTACCTTCATATCAAAATTCAGAGAGCACTTGCACTCACCATTTCAAGTGACTCAACTGTTGGTTCTAGTTTTTGTCTTTCAATTTTGGCATTCGAGAGTCATTTTTGAAAGGTATTTAAGAAGGAAAAATTTGTTTACCAACACCGATAAAATTGGATATCTGATTTTCTGAGACTTTTATATTTCGACGGTGACAGCCCGTGAGTTATTTTTAAATCACAGGCTGCTCGATGTCATCAAAATCTGATATCCGTTGCACGCGATATCCGGTGTTTTGACAAAAAATTGCTAAAAAATAGATTTAGAGGTAAGAATTTTATTGTTTTGAATCATTTTCATTCATTTTTTGTATTTTTTGTTAATGTTTATTTGATTTTTCATTGAAAATATGGTTTTTTTCATGAAAACTAGGTTTTTTAAAATCAAATACTGAATTGTTTAAATTTGTTAACTAAATTTAATTATTTACATTCAATTAGGTTAAAAATGGGGGATAACAATGAAAACACTGACCAACCACAATTTCCACAACCAAACCCTCATTTGCCAAACCCCCCCTCAATTCAAGATTTGATTGCACAAAGTTTGAATGAATTGAGGGGGATTGTAGAAGTACATCGTAGGATCCCTCGTCTAAACCCAATGTTTGATCCTCTCACGTCAATCATAAAAAGTATGGAAACCATGAATGAGGAGCACAATGCCCCCCTTTTGTGGTGAGATTCTATGAGGGAAAAATATCCAGATGGCTTGTCGTATAAGGATATCAAGGATCTCAAGATATCCAAAGCCAAAATCACCTCATTGTTTGTCAATCCCCATACTGGTCAGCCCATAGATCCCAAAAAAACAAAAATTTCTATTAAATGGTGCACAAATGATGGGATTGTGAAAAACTTTTGGTATCGTTGGTGGATGGTTTTTGACAAACCACCCAACAACAATCTTGATATCCCCTTCTATTTCATAAAAAAATTGTATGCTGAGTTTGTTTTACACAAACATGTGAACTACTTTGACATCCAACCTTTCTAGGGTGTAGGTTTAGGTATGCCCCAAAATAGATCTGGGGCAGTCAGAGTAGTCTAGGGCCCATATGTCCCCCCTCCATCTATTGATCCCCCACCTATAGTGTAGCATCCTGATATCATTTGTGAGGTGGCTTCACGGACCATATCGATTATTCACTCTTTGAGTAGCCTTTTGGTTTCTCAGGATGCATCAGTAGCTCATCCTACTCTTGATGGTAGCAGTGCATTTGGTGGCATTGACATGTCATCCTCGACTCCACACATATGCATGCCCCATATTTGTGTCATGTGTGGGCATGTATGCTTGGGTCCAGTTGGACAGCCCGTCGATCCTCTTGTGGATAGTGCAAATTATGAGGTGCATGAGATGCATGATGTACCAGATGTTATTACACAGATTGGAGGATACCCTGGGGAGTCCTCACATGCTAGAAGTGAGGAGGCACCATCATCATACATTGATGATGTAGTGGTAAGATTTGTATTTTCACAGTTCATGTTATATTTTAATTAAATATTTTTAAATTAGATAATATTAAGTACTAATTTTTATTTACATGGTCCATTTAATAGTTGATGACCGAGGATGAGTTGAGACAGATTCAGGAGGGCACCTTGTTGGCCATTTCATTTGGCCTTGATAGCTTAACGATACATATATTATTGCACCTAGTCATTTGTATTTTATTGTACATACATGCTCATCATTTATATTTGTATTATTTAGATTATGTAGTAACTTGCATGTATATCTTATTTTACTCTTATAGGGCACAAGCAGCACGAGTGCGGGGCAGTGTGATTTAAGATCTGGTAGTGCAGTTGGAGACAAGGGAAAGGTAATTGAATGCAAATATGATTGAATGAATAGTTTAAATAACTTATAGTGATTATACATGTCTAGACATAGATTGATAGTTTCATATACTTGTTGTGTATATATATAGAGAATTCTTGGCTTCACATCCTTGATGACTACACCCAGTATACCTGAAGAAGAAGAAGAGATGCCTTGAGTAGATGTGTGTTTATTTTATTTTTTGATTAGTAGATATAATTTTTTATTATCAATGACAATTATATGCTAACTTGTATCAATATCATGTTTCTGAACATATGTAGGTTGTGTATGAAAATATTCAAAACATACCTCCTCTACCAAAGACATACATCAAGAGTCCTACAAAGCTAAAGAGAAAATGTGGAGATGAGGTAAACATGAATAGTTCAATTATAGTTCATTTTTATGTTAAGTTTTTGAATGTGAATTCTATAATATAACTAATATTAATCATGGTTTATTTTTCTTGTGCAAGATCCTTCAGAGCCAAGCAGTACGGCAAAGAGGATTGATTTTGATGATCCATCAATAGCTTAGGATGTTATAGATAGTTTTAGGATGCTTACATGTCTAGTTGGCATGTATATTTTTTATATGGACATACATTCACATATTTAGACATACATTTTGTTTCAGTTGGCATTTATGCCATATTTGTGTATGGACATACATTTGTAATCATTTGGCATTTTTATATATATAGAAGTTGATATTCGATCATATAAATTGTTGCTCATTTGTGCGTGGTGTTATCATGGAAATCTTTAATCTTCATTCCAATAATTAGAAATGATTAATAATGGCTATTTAATGAAAAATACAATTCATTTCATTTCATTGTAAGTGTTGTTTTTATAATGAACAATATAATTCATTTAGTGAGCAATACAATACAATTCATTTAATAAACAATACAATTCATTTAATGAACAATACAATACAATTCATTTAATGAAAAATACTTGATACAATTCATTATTACCCTATGCATGGTCCTATTTTTCACCCCACCTTGGTCAAATGCTCAGGGTTTTATTAGGGCAACATTTTTTCTATTGGCAACAAAATTGTCAGTCTCACTCAATCGAATGTTGTTGCGTGGTCGATTTCTTATTTTTCTCGTCATGATGATGAATCATTGGCTCCTACATGTCGAGTTAGGCATTATTTCCCTACACATGCTCCTATTTTCCCCCCCACTCAATCCAACGCTTGGGGTCATACCCTACTGGCATCGTCCCTTGAGCGCCCTAAAATCTCAAAATTGTCAAACTTTGACAGGCCCTAACTCGGAATCCGTGGCACCTAAGAATGATCCGTTTGAACCTACGAGGCCATGAGAGGGATCCCTACAAAAGCCAATCTCGGTTTTTCAAGTTCCCCTACAGTTTTATTAGGGCAGCAATTTTTCGGTTGGCAAAAAAATCATCAGTCTCACTCAATCGAATTTTGTTGTGTGGCCAATTTCTCATTCAGCTCGTCGTGATAATGAACCGTCAAATTTGACATGTCCAGTTGGGAATTATTACCCTATGCATGCTCCTATTTTTCCCCCCCACTCAATCTAATGCTCGAGGTCGTACTCTACCGACGTCATCCCTTGAGTGCCCTAAGTGCTCAAAATTATGAAACTTTGATGGGCCCTAACTTGAAATCCGTGGCACCTGCAAACATTATATTTAAACCTACGGGGCCACAAGAGGTGTCCCTAAAAAATCCTATCTTGGTTTCTCAAGTTGCCCTACGGTTTTATTAGGGCAGCAGTTTTTTGGTTGGCGCAAAAATCGTCAGTCTCACTCAGTGGAATGTTGTCGCATGGTCGATTTCTCGTTCTGCTTGTCGCGATGATGAACCGTTGGCTCTGACATGTCCAGTTAGGCATTACTACCCTACGCATGCTCCTATTTTCCCCCCACCTTGATCCAACGCTCAGGGTCATACCCTACTGGCGTCATCCCTTGAGTGCCCTAAGTGCTCAAAATTATCAAACTTTGATGGGCCCTAACTCAGAATCTGTGGTACTTGCGAATGTTCCATTTGAACCTACGAGGCCACAAGAGGGGTCCCTACAAAATCCTATCTTGGTCTTTCATGTTGCCCTACTATTTTATTAGGGCAGTAATTTTTCTGTTGGCAAAAAAATCATCAGTCTCACTCAATGGAATGTTGTCGTGTGGTCGATTTCTCATTCTACACGTTGTGATGATGAACTGTCAGCTCCAACATGTCCAGTTAGGAATTATTACCCTATGCATGCTCCTATTTTTCCCCCCCACTCGATCCAATGCTTGGGGTCATACCCTACCGGCGTCGTCCCTTAAGCACTTCTCCTTAAAACAATCATTTCTATAGAAATAGCAGCCATCATCTCTAGGGCATAAAAATAGAACTTGCAAGTCTCTTGATGATCTCGGAAATAGCATTGCACCATACTCTTGCAACCTCATTAGTATGCATCATAGAATGAATATGACATAAAAGTTCATGGTACATTGAAAACTCCACATGGTACTTGCAACAATAGGTATTGTGAATCTTAAGAGGAACACAATAAAATGGTTTCAAAGATTCAAAAGCCCTTTGTGATATTTGCAAAGTTGGATGTAATTCACTGAATTTTTTGTACAACATTATTTGGCTTGATTCCAAGAAATGTTTGGGATGCAGTGTGCGGTCTTGGTTGTCGAATCTTAATTTCAAAATGTCCTTTACATTGGGTGACACTCTAGAATTAGAGTGCCAAAATTGTTGAATCTCTTCCTTCACATTGTCAGTCAACTTTCTATCAACACGTGAAAGCCTCCCACCAAATGCCCATGTATCTTGTTGAAGTGGATCATCAAGTCTTTGTCTTCGTTCAAGTGCTCTATCCAAAGTTTTACGGTTTATGTTAAAATCAACACAAGTTTGTCTCATTTGATGAGCCTTCTTCAATTGATGGCTTACTAAGGAGGTTGTAATCACTCTTCGAGCAACTCTCTTATCTCTTTCTTTGGTATTCTTTCCAATAGAATTGAGAGCGTCAAATAGATTTTTTGCAATAATAGAATTTCTCTCCATCTTCTTGTTCATATGAATCTTAAATTTGTTTAGAAATGGTCTCATTTTTATCATCTTTAGCAATTGAACAAAGATTTGGCATTTCTCGGTCAATGTCTTACTGCTAAAATTTTGGTTGAAAAGTTGTGTAGCCCACAACCGAACGATTCTTGTTGACCTCTTGCCTTCAAGATTCACAATAATGTTCTCATCAATTTCAAATAACCATTTTGGGGTTCTTGAAGGTCTTGGATTTGGAATTTGTCTTTCATCCATGAGAGGGTCATCATTTCTAAAGTAATTAGGTGTCACATATGGTTCACTTGGTTGAGAAATTCCACCTTCAATGTTTAAGTTTTCCACATTTTCACCTCCTATGTCAAAATTTTCCACATGTTGAGCATTTTCATTATCACTTTCAACATTTTAAAAATTTTCAATATTTTCACATTCAAAATCTACATTTTCATTTTCAATAACTTGTGGCACATTTTCAAATTCAATTTCCTCTTCAATTGAAGTAACATTAGCAATATTTAACATACCTTGTCTTCTCCTCCTATGGCATTCTCTATCTCTTTCTCTATACACTTCAATTTGGTCATTTGATAGTTTTCTTTTGTGTTTAGAATTCCGATGACTACTACTCCCCATTTCCCTCCACACATCTACTCCTTCGTGATTGACAATGTAAGTTTTCACTTTAACAATCTCCTAAAAGCACAAATTTGTCTCTAGCTATCCAAAAACCCGTGATCCTCGATAGAAAACAGAATATGCAGACTCTGGGCCGTTGGAATCCACAAAATGGCCCACAAGGATTTTTTTGCTTTTTTTTTTGTACAAAAATTGGATATCTGATTTTATCCGATATCCGATTTTAGTACAAAGATTTGTGGTCCCCAAAATTTTTCCCATTGCCACCATTTATTGAGTAAACTGCCACATGGCAGAAATCGGATATCTGATTAAAGCGGATATTGGATTTTATTAGTCATATTTTAGAGAGAGAGAGAGAGAGAGAGAGAGAGAGAGAGAAGGAGAGAAGGAGAGGGAGAGAGGGAGAGAGAGAGAGAGGAGGAAAGGGAGAGGGAGAAAAGAGAGAGAGAGAGAGAGAGAGAGAGAGAGAGAGAGAGAGAGAGAGACCATATGACCCCTAACGACACAATTTGGTGTCTTAAGGGGTCCTATGGTGTCGTTAGGGGTCATATGGTGTCTTGGGACACCATAGGACCCCTTAAGACACCAAATCATGTTGTTAGGGGTCATATGGTGTCCTAAGGGGTCATATGGTGTCCCATGAACCCTTATTACCTCTTAGGACACCATATGACCCCTAACGACACCATAAGAGCCCTTAAGACACCAAATCATGTTGCTAGGGGTCATATTATGTCCTACGACACTATAAGACACAATATGACCCCTAATGACATGATTTGTTGTTTTAAGGGGTCCTATGGTGTCGTTAGGGGTCATATGGTGTCCATAGGGGTCATATGGTGTCTTGGGACACCATAGGACCTCTTAAGTTAGGCAATTGTGTCGTTAGGGGTCATATTGTGTCCTAAGGGGTCGTAAGACACAATATGACCCCTAACGACATGATTTGGTGTCTTAACGGGTCCTATGGTGTCGTTAGGGGTCATATGGTGTCCATAGGGGTAATATGGTGTCTTGGGACACCATAGGACTGCTTAGGACACAATATGACCCCTTAGGACACAATTTGATCCAAAGCGACCCAATATGGTGTCATTAGGGGTCATATGGTGTCCTAAGAGGATCGTAAGGGTTCATGGGACACCATATGACCCCTTAGGACACCATACGACCCCTAACAACATGATTTGGTGTCTTAAGGGGTCATATGGTGTCTTGGGGCACCATATGACCCATTATGACACCATATTGGGTTGCTTTGGGTCATATGGAGTCCTAAGGGGTCATGTGGTGTCCTACGACCCCTTGTGACACCATATGTCCCCTGAAGACACCATATTTGGTCGTTATGGGTCATATTATATCCTAGTGGGTCATGTTGTGTCATATGACCCCTTTAAGACATCATATGACCCCTTAGTACACCATTAACGACACAATTTGGTGTTAAAGGGGTCCTATGGTGTCATTAGGGGTCATATGGTGTCTTGGGACACCATAGGACCCCTTAAGACACCAAATCATGTCGTTAGGGGTCATATGGTGTCTTAAGGAGTCATATTTTGTCCCATGAACCCTTATGACCTCTTATGAAACTATATGACCCCTAACGACACCATAGGACCCCTTAAGACACCAAATCATGTTGTTAGGGGTCATATTGTGTCCTACGACCCTAGAAGACACAATATGACCCCTAACAACATTATTTGGTGTCTTAAGGCATCCTATGGTGTCCTTAGGGGTCATATGGTGTTCATATGGGTCATTAGGTGTCTTGGGACACCATAAGACCCCTTAAGTTAGGCAATTGTCTAGTTAGGGGTCATATTATGTCCTAAGGGGTCGTAAGACACAATATGACCCCTAACGACAAGATTTGGTGTCTTAAGGGGTCCTATGGTGTCATTAGGGGTCATATGGTGTCCACAGAGGTCATATGGTGTCTTGGGACACCATAGGACCCCTTAGGAACAATATGACCCCTTAGAAAACAATATGACCCAAAGCAACTCAATATGGTGTCATTAGGGATCATAAGGTGCCCTAAGAGGATCGTAAGGATTCATGGGACACCATATGACCCCTTAGGACACCATATGACCCCTAACAACATGATTTGGTGTCTAAAGGGGTCCTATGGTGTCCATAGGGGTCATATGGTGTCTTGGGACACCATACGACCCGTTATGACACCATATTGGGTCACTTTGGGTCATATGGTGTCCTATGACCCCTTATGACACCATATTTGGTCGTTATGGATCATATTGTGTCCTACTAGGTCATATTGTGTCATATGACCCCTTAGGTCACCATTAATGACACAATTTCATGTCTTAAGGGGTCCTATGGTTTTGTTAGGGGTCATATGGTGTCTTGGGACACATTAGGACCCCTTAAGACATCAAATCATGTCGTTAGAGGTCATATGGTGTCCTAAGGGGTCATATGGTGTCCCATGAACCCTTATGACCTCTTAGGACAGCATATGACCCCTAACGACGCCATAGGACCCCTTAAGACACCAAATCATGTCGTTAGGGGTCATATTGTGTCCTACGACCCCATAGGACACAATATGACCCGTAACAACATGATTTGGTGTCTTAAGGGGTCCTATGGTGTTGTTAGGGGTCATATGGTGTCCATATGGGTCATATACTTTCTTGGGACACCATAAGACCCCCAAAGTTAGGCAATTGTGTCGTTAGGGGTCATATTATGTCCTAAGGGGTCGTAGGCCAAAATATGACCCCTTACAACATGATTTGGTGTCTTAAGGGGTCCTATGGTGTTGTTAGGGGTCATATGTTGTCCATAGGGGTCGTATGGTGTCTTGGGAAACCATAGGACCCCTTAGGACACAATATGACCCCTTAGGACACAATATGATCCAAAGCAACCCAATATGGTGTCAATAGGGGTCATATGGTGTCCTAAGAGGATTGTAAGGGTTCATGGGACACCATATAACCCCTTAGGAGACCATATGACCCCTAACGACATGATTTGGTGTCTAAAGGGGTCCTATGGTGTCCATAGGGGTCATATGGTGTCTTGGGACACCACACGACCCGTTATGACACCATATTGGGTCACTTTGGGTCATATGGTGTCCTACGACCCCTTATGACACCATATGACCCCTTAAGACACCATATTTGGTTGTTATGGGTCATATTGTGTCATCTGACTCCTTTAAGACATCATATGACCCCTTAGGACACCATTAAAGACACAATTTGGTGTCTTAAGGGGTCCTATGGTTTCATTAGGGATCATATGGTGTCTTGAGACACATTAGGACCCCTTAAGACACTAAATCATGTCGTTAGGTCTCATATGGTGTCCCATGAACCCTTATGACCTCTTAGGACACCATATGACCCCTAACGACACCATAGGACACCTTAAGACACCAAATCATGTCGTTAGGGGTCATATTGTGTCCTACGACCTAATGACACCATAGGACACCTTAAGACACCAAATCATGTTGTTAGGGGTCATATTGTGTCCTACGGGCATAGGACAAAATATGACCCCTAATGACATGATTTGGTGTCTTAAGGTGTCCTATGGTGTCGTTAGGGGTCATACAGTGTCCATAGGGGACATATGGTGTCTTGGAACACCATAGGACCCCTCAAGTTAGGCAATTATGTTGTTAGGGGTCATATTATGTCCTAAGGGATCATAGGCCACAATATGACCCCTTACAACATGATTTGGTGTCTGAAGGGGTCCTATGGTGTCGTTAGGGGTCATATGGTGTCTTGGGACACCATAGTACCCCTTAGGACACAATATGACCACTTAGGACACAATATAACCCAAAGCGACCCAATATGGTGTCATTAGGGGTCATATGGTGTCCTAAGAGGATTGTAAGGGTTCATGGGACACCATATGACCCCTTAGGACACCATATGACCCCTAACGACATGATTTGGTGTCAAGGGGTCCTATGGTGTCCATAGGGGTCATATGGTGTCTTAGGACACCATACGACCCGTTATGACACCATATTGGGTTGCTTTGGGTCATATGGTGTCCTAAGGGATCATATGGTATCCTATGACCCCTTATGACACCATATGACCCCTTAAGACACCATATTTGTTTGTTATGGGTCATATTGTGTTCTAGTTGGTCATATTGTGTCATATGACCCCTTTTAGACATCATATGACCCCTTAGGACACCATTAAACCCCTAATGATACCATATTGTGTCGCTTTGGGTCATATGGTATCTTACGACCCCTTAGGACAACATATGACCCATAACACACAATTTGGTGTCTTAAGGGGTCATATGGTGTCCTACAACACCATATGATGCCTATGGACACCATATGACCCCTAACAACACCACAGGACCCCTTAAGACACCAAATCATGTCGTTAGAGGTCATATGGTGTCCTAAGGGGTCGTAGGCCACAATATGACCCCTTAGGACACAATATGACCCAAAGCGACCCAATATGGTGTCATTAGGGGTCATATGGTGTCCTAAGAGGTCATAAGGGTTCATGATGTCTTAATCTATCTATCTCTCTCTCTCCCCTAATCTCATAAGGTTTCATGATGTCTTAATGTCATAAGGGTTCATGATATCCTATGATGTCTTAATCTCTCTCTCCCCCTCTCCGCTAATCTCTCTCTCTCTCTCTCCCCTAATATCTCTCTCCCTCTCCTTCTCTCTCTCTCCCCTAATCTCTCTCTATACCTCTCCCCTAATCTCTCCATCTATCTCTCTCTCCCCTAATCTCTCTCTATCTCTCTCTCTCTCCCTTCCACCTTCCCATCTGTCTCCCTTTGTATCTCTGTCTCTATCTCTCTCTCTCCCCTAATCTCTCCACTAATCTCTCTCTCTCTCTTTCTCTCTCTTTCTCTCCCTCTTTGCTAATCTCTTTATTTCTCTCTACCTTCCCTCCCCTCCCTCCCTTCCTTTCTCTCCATCTCTCTCCCTTCTCCCTCCCCATCTCTCTCTCTCTCTATCTCTATCTTTGTCTCTCTCTCTCTCTCTATCTCTATCTTTGTCTTTGTCTCTCTCTCTCTCACTCTCTCTCTCTCTCTCTATCTCTCTATCTCTCTCTCTCCCTCAACCTACCCATCTCTAAGGGGTCATATTGTGTCTTATGACCTCTTAGGACAACATATGACACATAATGACAAAATTTGTGTCTCCTCTTCTCTCTCTCTCTCTCTCTCTCTCTCTCTCTCTCTCTCCTCTCCCATAATCTTTGTCTCTGTCTCTCTCTCTCTGTCTCTCTATCTCTCTTTGTCTCTCTCTCTCTATCTCTCTCTCCCTCCCCCTACCCATCTCTAAGGGGTCATATTGTATCTTACGACCTCTTAGGACAACATATGACACATAATGACACAATTTGTGTCTCTCCTCTCTCTCTCTCTCTCTCTCTCTCTCTCTCTCTCTCTCTCTCTCTCGCTCTCTCTCTCTCTCTCTCTCCCTCTCCTCCTTTCCCTCTCTCCCTCTCCCCTAATCTCTCTCTCTCTCTCTCTCCCCCTCTCCCCTAATCTCTTTCTCTTTCTCTCTCTCCCCTAATCTCTCTCTCTCTCTCCTCCTCTCTCTTTCTCTCTCTCTCTCCTCCTCTCTCTCTCTCTCTCTTTCTTCCTCTCTCCCTCTCCTTCTCTCTCTCTCTCTAAAATATGACTAACAAAATCCGATATTGGATAAAATTAGATGTCGGATTTCTGCCATCGCCATTAATGTGGCAGTTCAGTAAATAAAAGATGGCAACGAGAAAATTTTTGGGGACCACAAATTTATTTATTAAAATCAGATATCCAATTTTTGTAGTCATGTTTTCAAATTTCAAATTTCAGCTCGGGAATGCTTTGGTATTTGGCTTGGAAGTGACAAGCCTAGAAAGTCAACTGAAAAAATGTGTTTTTCAGTATTCCTTGATTTTCCAGACTTTACACTGGTGGCTGATGACTTTTTTTGTAGCTAAAATTGATAAAACGAAAATAGTTTTTTAAGGACGTTCCTAGCTTTCCAACAATATAAGGCTTGTCTTATTTCGACTTTAATGAATAATTATTATTTATTTTCTAATTGAATTATGACAATAGTCCTGATTGATATACTGATTGAAAAACACTCATAACTTTCAAACGGTATAACATTTTTTGAATCTAAAACATGCGTCACATCCTATGCTTCATCTACTATAGGGAAAAATTAAAAAAAATTAAATTTCAGAAGGTTTTGACAAAGTTAAGGTGGTCAGACGTAGGGGTTTATGAATTTCTGAAAAGCTGTAGTAAAAATTTCATAAATAATTATTTAATTTATAAAAAATTAAAAAAATATATGTGTCACATCTAGACATGATTCTAATACTTATATTATAAATATTGTAAAAAAATATTATGATTTGATTATGATTAGGGTGGTCAGACATACGTCTACTTCTTATTTGTTTCTTGAAATTTTAGTACCACTGCATTGAAATTTGAAATTTTCATCAAATAGGATTTTTTTTTTCCAAAAAACAACTAGTAGCTTAGAAACTACATTCAATTTTCTATATATTCTCTTCTTACATATTTTAAAAATAATGTTCACAACTTTTTCAAATTTTCATGTCAAGTTGCATAACTTTGATTTTCTCAAATTTCATTGCCACTTAAGGGCATGTTTTGGCACACCATGATCCTGCACATACCCCTACGTTTTGACTAAGAATTTGATCTCAAACAACCATTTGAAACTGGAATTTTCCCACTTGTAGAGGAAGGGTTTCACCTAATTCATGGATTTTCCCACATTTGATGAGGTGGAATGGGTCTAATACATATTGAGCCACATTGATGGAGAAATTATCTAGTTGGACCCGCCTTACAAAATCATAGAGGAAGTGATCAAGAACATCACCTACATGCACAAGATTGGAGGTCTTCTTGGCCCTAGGTGCAAGCTCTCCAACATAGAACTTTGCAAAGTCACTGGCACCACTTTTGATGGTTGTTCGATGAGGGTTGATGATGTGAAGGAAATTGGTGTTAAGTTTGTTGCAATGATAATTGGATACAAAGTTTACGAGTTAATCGGCTAAACTTTGTCTCCGGTAACAACATTTTGATTTCTCACCAAATCATGAAGGAGGACACACACTACAATCTCTCTAGTGTGATGTTGAAGGAGCTAATATCAAACCTTTAGAAGATCAATCAAGATAATAAAAACACCTTCCGGTATGGTTCTTTTATTATTTGCCTATCATTCTACTTTCTGGGTACTGTTCCTGGTTATGAGAAGATACAATGGGCTTTTGATTGGCCGGTAGCTACCCAAATAGCACAAATTTTGGATAGACAAGGGGATAAACAAAGTAAGGCTAATTTATGGGCATTTTTAAAAACTTTTCAAGAGGAAATACAAAATAGAGCTAGAATTCCTAAATCTATTATAGAGAAATATAAAGATACAATATGTTTTATGGTACATAAGGATGAATGCATGATGGAAGTAGTCTAGCCTAGGATAGTCTAGATTATGCCATACTAGATGCCTATGCTCAACATCTACTACAAGCACCAGTTGATGAAAAATAGGAGAAATTTGGCACAAACTGGGAGAAAGGTCTAAAAGTTCACCAAGAATAGGTTGCACTAGCTATCAGAAAGAAAATGACTAAAGTTGCAAATGAGATCCTAATAAGTGAAGGGCATGACAGGGTAGAAATAGAACAAAAGGTCAAAATCCTTAAAGCCCGGAGAAAAGAAGAAATGAGACAGAAGTGGAAGGAAGAAAGGGAAGCCAAGAAGGAAACTCAAGCGACTCCCATTGTGGTCCTGGTACATACTGAATCTTCCAAGAAACCAGAAGCATCATGAGTTGAGCTTGCCAGTCCTAAATCAACCAAACTAGTAAAGAAAAAATAGAAAGTAGCCCAGAAATATAGGATAGTTTCTTCTAAGGAAACAGAATGATATGAACACATCAAGTAAGTTAGAAGAAGAAAGGCAGTTTTGCAAGGGTAGTACGGGAGAAGAAGGTAGAACAGAAGGCCAAACTAGCTAAGGAGCCTCCCCAAAAACCTAAAATCAACATTGTACATAAATGAAAGCCTAAGTTTGATGAGTAACTAATGCAGAGCCCTTGTCACACCTAGGGATAGGTCCAAAAGGTTTGGTTTATACCCTTCAAAAGATATCAAGGATCCTACAAAAAGGACTCCACACCTTAAGGGTTTGAACTACTCTCAACTCCTCAAGACTAGCACCTACTCAAAATGAGTAAATGGCTTCAACATCTCCAACACACCTCTCCATGACTATTTCTCTTGGGGGCCTTGGATCTAGTCAATTAATGACACCTAGGAACTATTCCAAACATTGGTTTTATGTTTTGGCACCAATGCCCTATACTTCCTTTGGAAACCTACCCGCTTGGCTAATAGCCTTCCGAACTAGGTATTTTTCCCTTAACTCCAAATTATTGAACTCAACCTGGAAAAATATTTACCATTATAGGTACCCTTTATGAAGTTACACTTATCCCCAAAAGGGATTGGGAAGATCTAAAATATAAGGGTCTGAACCGTTTAGAAGCATAGAGGCGTAATTAGGGCTAATAGGCTTCAAATTACAAAGAAACTCCAATTTCTAAACTCTCAACCACCAAACCAACTTTAGAAGAATGTGTAAAATAAAAAATAACCTCTAATTCTAGGGTTGTATGCCTGGAATCCACCACTATGATATTTAGGAATGACTATCCTAATTTTGTCCAAGGTAGTCACATGGAGATGCCTACCTAGGTTTGCTTCATGCTCTTCACAACAAAGCCTCCCCTATAAAGACCAATGGAAATATGAAAATACACTAGCCAATCTTGCATTCCACCAAATGAATAAACTTCTAGATGGGTGAGATGTAAGATATGGCCATTATTTGGAGAAACCCTAGCCAAACCTTGGTTTTCTGGGTTACCGTCAAGAAATCAAGGGGTTCTCATTTCTCACAGAGGACCAAAACCTCAAACCACCACCAAAAAAAGGTATCTCAATCCTCTATCTACTCCATGAACAAATTTATCAGAATCAATCCGTACAATGATGTACAAACAACAACAAGATCAGACTTTTTAGGGAAAAACTTAGATTTATGTCTTATTATGCTTCCAAAATTCAATCACCAACAACTCCTACCTTTGGAATCATGTCCACAAGGTATCTAGGCCTTCTCCAAATGTTTTCTAACTAAATTTTGAAGAGTTTGGAGCCATTGAGAGGCTTACATCAACCGAAATTCAAAATGTTGCACTTTTGCTTACAAAAGTTGCATTTTCCAAATGTTACACTTTTGTCAAAAGTTGTCAACCAAAACAAGTTTGGGACCCACCCAACTTGTATCAACCAAACACCACCTAAACACCCTAAAATCCTTCAAAACATCAAAACAAACATCATTCTACCCCTATTTACCAAATTGTCCAAATTGGCTTATCAGGATGCCTAATTTGGGACATTGGTTTACAAGGTGGTGTACTTATTCAAAACATGAAAATGTATAAACAAAAGACATTCAAAATGATCCTAATCCTCATCCTCTGATCCATGAATGTCTTGTTGAAGAGGTGCCCCTGCACTAGCAGCCCAAACTGGAAGCTAATAGAAGAACTGGTAAGAAGAAATTGGATGCTCGGGACTTAATTGATCAGATCATTAATGATGGTAATTTAGACAACATCTATACATTCTTTGATGGATTTGATGAGAAGGAGAAAAAGAATATTTAGGAAGAAATTCTTTTATATCTTGATTCTTTCAATAGAGTATTGACTAAATTAGAGAAAATTTACCCTAAGGAATTGTAAGATAAGCTAGAGGCTAGGAAATTACATGCTCAAAATTTGGACCAGCAAATAAAAGAGACAAAATTAGTTAATATTTGTCCAACAATAACCCCTCTAGAGATGGTAGATTTAATAAATAAAATTGGCTCATCTGAATTCAATCCAAACCATAAAATAAACAATTTAATGTTAGAAAGGTTTGAGGAAATCGGGAAGGAGACCATAGATATTTGGGTTAGAATTCTTTTAAGTTTGGGATATGAGTTGAGCCCCAATTTTTTATATTCTCCAAATATATAGTTATGAGGAGACAAGAAAATGATAAATTCAGAGGAAGAAAATGTAAATACTGAGAAACCGGCTAGTGAGTCAAATTTTGTAGCAGAGGATAATTTGGCAGTCAATGTTCAGGATACTCAGATTAATACAGATAATAAAGTTGCAAAGGGTGTATAGGATAAGGGTAAGGCACCAAGTGGTGAAGCCATTAATGCACAATAGATAAAGGATTCAAAGGATACCTCTTTGGTAGACAAGGGCAAGGAAACTATGGCAGATCTTTCTACAGGCATGGCAATTGATACTACATCCATTGCCAAAGGAAATTTGTCACAACTTTCCATCATTTTTTACAAACCCTACCATAAGATGTCTCCAACAATTTTTTTTGTGGCAGCAGCACTCTAGGCCCAAGAAACTCAAGATTTGGCCCAAGAGGAATCTAAGGACAAAGAGCTGATTAAGCACAGTTTTGAAGTTTTGAACAGGTTGGTACCTAAATTCCAAACATAAGAAAGCACAAGCTCATCTGGTAAATTGCAAGAGTTAATTTATTTCATTCCTAAGAACTATGATTCTTTACTCAAAATTTCAATAAATGAGGCTAAGGAAAAATTTGTTGAAGCCCGAAAACAAACATTCTTACAAATGATTGAATCTAAGAAAGGTAAACTCCAAATTTTCTTGCAATATAATAATACAATATTGGAGGAAGGAGGTAAAGTTTATAAGACTTGTCTTGATTTTTCCAAGCTCACAACTTCCTTATACAAGCAACTTTCAGACAACAGGAATAATTTGATTCAGGTTTCTAACTCCTACGACTCGACAGCTAACCTTAAAGTTATTTGGATGGTCCAATTTTGGTAATCATAGATCAAATTTTAAAATTAGAAAAGGAAAGGGACAAAACAATAAAGAAAGCAACTAAGCTTCAGAATCTCATAGGTCCCCAATTGGATAATTTGTTATTTCATAAGACTCAATGTATATCTTACATGCAGAAGAAGGATCCCACCACATCAAAAGAAATTGAATATTATTCTAGTCTCTTGAATGGATTCACCTCCATTCTTGATTCTCATAAGAAAGGTTGGGACTCTTATTTTTCATTTTTGAAATATATGTATGCTAATATTTTGAAACTTGTATAAAACTAGCATGTGTTTATAGTTGTATAGAATTCTTTGTGGGCACCCCGCTTTGTCATTGATGTCAAAGGGGGAGGAATAAAGTGAAAAATGTATATATTGCTCAGGGGGAGTATCAAATGTATATAACAGATTCATGTACAGGTCAGGATGTGCATATTTAGAGGCAGATTCAGTGACAACATTTTTCACATGAATGTTGCCATCAATGCCAAAGGGGGAGATTGTTGGCAATTGACACTCATCTTGTAAAGGCTACAACAGGTATATTCTCTTTGCTTCACAACCCCTTAAGTCCTAATCTCGGTAACGTGTATTTGGAACACGGTTATGGATGGGACCCTACTAAGAGATCTTGTGGCCCCAATTACTTCTTTCATGGAATTTCTGGTAACATGTGAGGCCGACATGATCATTGTAATTATGTATGAAATACCTTGTGATTTGGCTACCGATAGGATTATATTCTTTATTGAAGCTGACATAATGAGAAGTTTGAAGGATATTTAAGGAGATCCCTTTAGCAATGGATCTAGTGTTGTAGAGGATGTTAATTTTGTTGTGAATTAATCGGAGATCGATGATATTTTTTTGGTCAGCGAAAGGAATTTTTTGTGTCTGGTTTCTCGTGCATAGTCTAAACGGGTAGCAAAACAGGGTAGAAGAGAGAATCAGCAACTGGTACATAGAGAGAGTTAATAGAGATTGAATCGGAACATATCCAACATGGTTAGATGCAATTTATAAGTTCATTTTTTACTATAATCACTTTGTAATATTGTGTAAGTTAGTGTGACTTCTATTTGAGTAGTGTTCTCTAGGCAGTTGGCTCGATTGCATGTGCAATCCCCTCAATGTAATATTTATATACCTTGATCAAGTATATAGATATTGTGGGTATTAGCCCCACTATGGTCTTTCCCATTATAGGGTTTTCCGTGTATAAATATTGGTGTTATGGTGTTGCCTCTTTATGTGTTATTTGGTTTATGCAGTTTAATTTTGTTTACTGTTAACCGGTTTAGAAGCAATAAGTTCAAAACTAATATTATCAGTAGAACACTAATTCACCCTCCCCCCCCCTTCTTAGTGTTCTTGGATTCCAACACCCATAAGCATAAAGATTCAAAGATCATGACCACATGAGCATTTCAGTCACAGTCACCATGCATGAAGACCTAGTGAATAAGGGCAAAAATGTAAATACAGTGATGAATATCAAGACAGTGCCTTATCAAAGGAGAATTTATATAGTCTCAATCATAGTTGACAAATGGGTCTAAAAAGAACAGTCCCAAATCAGACAAGGGAAGTCTTATATGTTGCATGGGTATGGTACATAGTCACCATAAGCACCATTTTTGCATTCACAGAGTAATGAATACAGTGAGCTACAATGTCTAATATTATTCCTATATTAATTAAGTTCTTGAGCTGGAAAGGTCTATTATAGGAATGAAAAGAGTTAAAAAACAAAACAGTGAGCATAAGGACTTTCATAGCATGAAATTTGCATAATCATCCAAGATAGTCATATTAAGGTCATCAAAAAGGAGAAGATTAAGAGTATACAATGGAGCATAAGGATAATGTTCTATGTAGTGCAAATCGTCATCTTTAGTAAGACAACCATGATACTCTTGAAGTAGTCATAATACAGCCCATTCATCAATTAATGAATAAGGTCTTGGGGTTCTTCACCCAAGGGAGAAGTCTAGTCACTATTTTGTAGATCTAATGAAAAGAAACAAGTATCAAATGAGTCAAGGGACCTTTCAAATAATGTCAAGAGATCTGAGACATAATCAAATACACAAGAAACAAATATGTGATAGTAAGAAACCATTCACTGTCAAGAAATAAATAGTATGATTCAAAGACAGTGTCTATCTTTAACATAGTCAAAATCAAGGAGCCTCAAGGATAGTTTATAAGATCAAAGTTATAAAGGTCTGATCATAGTGATAAGATTGAGAAAGGGGAAATCAAAAGAATACAGAGTAGTCAAGACACTCCTTAGAACCATGAAGCAAAGGCCTATATGCTATGAAGGATTAGTATCAAATGGTTATGTAAACATAGTCAGAAGGGGAAACTAAAGAGCACCAAATATTGATGACTTAACCATTGATAGGTATGATTTCAAGGTGAGGATATGCATAATAAATCCCATCATTATGCTAAATAGAGTCTCACAAGTCAGTATTTGATAGTCATAAGGTTACAAAGGAATGCAGACAATCTTCAAAATCTATGACAAAGCATGCATAAGGAGGGTTATAAAAGATAGTCCAATCATGATGTACAGTTGAAAAGGCCATGAAGCTAGTATCAAAGTGCAGTGTAAAATATTTTTGGGAAAGTCATGACAACAACCATCAAATAATGTAGCTTCTCTCATCATGCACATCAATTCACAATTAGTCCAAGAGGTAATTTGAGGGATTTTTAAATTCTTTTCTCAGTTCAAGTCAAAAGAGAGGAGCTTTTTTAGGAGTTTGAGTAGTTCTAATGTAATTTAAGACTTCACAAGCATACGCCATTAGTTAAGGACAGCTTTGAGGCAGTCAACCTTTAGTTTGGATTAGTTTTGACACCTTTTTTGCATGATTTTAAATCAAATTCGACTAAAGAGTTCTAACTTATTCAAAATAGATATAAAAGAAGATAGGTTTTTAGGTGCCTGCAATAGTTCTACATCAACTTAACACACCACATGCATGCACCATGAATCAAGGAGTAGTTTGGGCCCACAAACACTTAATTTGAGCTAGTTTTGCATGATTTTATACATTATTTTTGAGAAAATTTGACCTCAAGAGACTTTGCATGCACATTTTGAAGATTAAAGTAGATTAAAGAGATAAAGCACTAAGCTATCTTTAGTTCTACAAAGGCAAATCATCTCAGCCCTTCTTTTTCTCAAGACTTCTTCTATAGGTATTATTCTTCCTTCTTTTCTAAGTTAGTTATTTTATTTCCTTAGCATGATTGTAGACTAACTTTGTCTCTTTCATACTTAAGGATAATATTGTAGCTCAATTTTCTAAGTTTGTAATAGCAGCACTCCTTCATTTTTAATAAAATAGCAATAGACTCCTTCTCGATACTTCTTGTATTTTGTGATGAATGAATGATTTGATGATTTTTTTTGTTTTATGTATTAAATCCTCTATTTTATCTAATTCAATCAGCATTTGGTGTAAGGAGATACATGATAGTTGTAGGTTTTAGATTGTGGTAGTTGTTTTTGATAGGTTATAGTTGTGAAAACCAGTTGTTTTCCTTCAAACAAGTGTTAGATTCAGGCCTTTCTAGAAAATATTTATACATCACATGTTTAGTTGAGTTGTGAAATATTCAAGGTTATTTTTTTAAGGTTTTGTGAGTTAAATAGGTTGCACATCTCAGATAGAACATTTGGTGCATCACCTCCTAGGATAGGTTTCACTTCAAGTTATCCTTATATCCTTTTACCCAAAGAGTTAGTTCTAGGTGTTTCATCAAGGAGAATTAGCTCACTCTGGAGATTGATCCTTAAGATTAGGCAACCCATAGGCATGTGGATCATTCCATGTTTCACACAATTGTTGAGCTCCCAGCTTAGCAAAATAACACAATCATTGGTGACAACAAATGCAATCTGGTAGTATTCAGTTGACTTATTTCAAGGTTGCAGTACTTCACATTTTTGTCTTGATGCAGATATGGTAGCACAATTTTGATATTCTACTATTGGCATTGCTTAAGATTTATATATTCAAGTTTTGGTGCTCCAAATTTTTTACTATAGAAATATATTTCGGTTGTGCAGTATTTGGAAGTTCTATGTGCTCTGCTTTCCTCTAGTTTTTAATTTCTATTGATAATCTATTGATGATTTGTTATTCATGAATTTAACTTCCTTATGCTGAGTTGGATTGTGCTCTTCGTGCTTTTGTAGCATGTTCATGTGGAAGTTTGAGAATGTGTTCATTTCAAGTCAAGCCAACCTTGAACATTTTTATTATTGTTTTTCTCTTATGCTTATAGTGTGTGATTGGATTGTTGGAGTATCTTTTGGGAAAGTATTCTTGAGGCTGACTTGATGCATATATTCTTATCAACACACACACACACACAGATATATATATATAAATATATATATATATATATATATATATATATATATATATAAATATATAAATATATATATATATATATAGTTACATGCATGTTATGTCTCAGAGTGAAATGGGGGGCAATTGTAGTAAGAAGGTGATGAGTGATAGAATGAAAGAGATGATAATTGTGGGAAAAGAAGAAAGGCAAATCTAGTGTCATTGTGATTATGTGTGATTGGAATAGGTAGATAGCAAAAGAATTGCAAAGTTCCTTAATTGGATCTAAGTTGTAGGCAATTACTATATTGGTTGAGCTTAACAAGAACTGATTCTATGCATATGTAGATGCAATTTTCTTAGTTCATACTTATTTTCTCTTGGTAGTGAACCTTTTGATAGTAAGCCAGTGTAATCCAGGTAGTGATCCCTTTTGTAATCCCATATAACTAGTTATATTATCTTATGAGTTAACCCTCTCCATGGTTTTTCCCATTTGGGTTTTTCATGTATAAAATATTAGTGGACCTCTCCTATGGTTGTGCATCTCTTGCATTTCTCTTTTGTTGCATGCATTATGATTATGCTGAGATTGAATTAAGTTTCAAAATTTCTATATTGATTATTTAAGGGAAAAATGATTCACCCCTCCCACTCTCAGTATTCTAGTTTATTCAACATTCTTGTCAATTTTTCATCGTTAGCCCTAGATCTTGCATTCAATGTGCATCTTTCCATAGTTCATTTTCAATTCAAACAAAGAGTCAAGTATAGAATTCATTCAACATTCAACCCCACTCCAAGAATTTGGAATTGACTCTATTGGCTTCATCCCTCTTTATTGCAATAAGAGTGAGAAGTATGCTCATTACTTATTTACATTGCTAAACTAGTGAATACATATATTTCACCTATTGTATTTTGGTTAACCTGATGCTTCTATCATTTTGTATATTTTTTATTGGGTATTTTGAGATTTAATTTTTCATAATGGAAATTATGGAATCTAATTGATTTCCTGTTTCACATGTGATTACGATGCTTATTACTTATTTTTATCAAAATCATGTGTTGGGTAATAGCTTATTTATCTTCATATTGCTTGCATTCATTCATAGAACTTTAATATATTGTATTATGAGGGTTTCAAAGATCTTAACTATATTAAAGTGATTTCTCCAACATTTCATACATATTTCATGTTGCTATATGATTTTATTTTTATAGAAGTTAATGGAATAATTGGCTTTCATAAAATCTTTAGCAGATGTTTCAAATGGAACCCTTACACATCTTAAATATTGTTTTAAATTGAATCATATTTATACCTCTCCTAGAGTATCATCAATTCATAAGTAAATAATTAATTCTCCTATCAATGGTCTCTCCAATGGATATGAAACATTGAAGAGTTTTAAAAAATAATCTTCTCACAAAGATATACTGATGCAAGAGGACAAGGTAAACATGTTAATCTTAGTACAACTATCACTCTAAATCCTCCATAATCTCCAAGAGCTTATCTTGATTGTCAACATATTTTAGACAAGATGATGTTACTCATTTTTATTCATTATATGTCTCCTAACATAATATTGAGTAAAGATAAAGATTTAGATGATGAGAATACTTCTTCCTAACCTTAAAAAGTGGATATGAATAGTGATGATAGAAATAATAATCTCCCTACAAAGGATCTCCCTTCCTCATCTATTCATCCCTTTGGTCCTTCAACATGTCCTTACACAAAAACTTCTTAAGAAGTCCATAATGAAATTCCTTTCCTTTCATAGTTGAAAATATTTTATGAGATTGGCTATGATATGATTTGTAAAAAAGGTTATAGTGGACAATGTCTTGGAAAGTTAGAACAAGGAATCATGGTTCCTATAGAGCCTCCATTATTCACTAGACAAGGCATGGGATATCCTCACTCATTACCTCAAACATCTATGGATGACCTTCTTAAAGCTTATTTAATATCCTTTTATTTTGGAAAGAAAGTAAAAATTTGTAAACCTAATCAAGCTAATAACCCTTTTTGCACATATCATCAGATTCATGGTTATCTTACTAATAAGTGTCTTGATGTTCAACGTGAAATTCAAAAATCAAAATAGTAGATTAATAGCACTCCATTTTCCTATTACATTGCCCCTCACTATATGAAATTAGTATCTTGCCTTTTGGGGGCTCTTTGTCATTCATGGTGGTACAATTTCATGTGCAATCAAACTTAGCTAGCAACATAATAGCCTTTCTCATTCATGTCTACATAATTGGGAGGCAAGGACAGTGTTTTAGTCTACTCTCCTCTTTAAATATTTACTTTTCCTTTATTGAGTAGTATCTCTTTTACAAACCTTCTCTCTTGCATAGAAATATTTGTACTCTTATTCCCTACATACTCACCCCTACATTTCATCTGACAAAATTTGGGTCCCCTTTTTTTATTGTTCCTTTCTTTATTTTCATTTTCTTCTCATCTTTGTTTTGCATCTTCTTTATTTTTTTTTGGGATCCCAAACTCTAGGGAAGCTAAGGTTTCCTTATGGTTTCCTCTAAAAATTTAGACTTTGGTCTTCCCCTTTGCTACTTATTTTCCTTTGGAATCCTAGACTCTAATATCTTGAGAGTTATAGGAACATTAAGTTCCTGCAACCCCCAAAACCCTAGATCCTTTATTCTACTTTTCTTTGGTACACTTTGGAGTCCTAGCTCTATGACCTAGTAAGGCATCATTAATGTGTCATAGGAGGGAGGTACTTAAGCTATACAAAGCTCATTTTAATGCTCATTCTACACTCAATAAGCTCTTGTGACCCTGTGACCCCTATGTTCTCTTGTGAGCCACACTTAGTGACATTCTAGTTGATTGGAAGTCTTTGTTCATCTAGCTCTCTTGACACTGGAGTGTTGTATCTTTCTATTTTCATGTTTTGACATAGGACTCTTCCTTCCTTGTTTTGCTTTTGTTTTGTTTTTTCTTTTCTTTCCATTTTTGTTATTTCTTTTTTTTGGTTAGAAAATTTATTTTTTTAGGCTAAGAATAAGTTTATCCCCTTTGAGGGATTCAAGATTTTCTCCTTGTAGCAATATTCTCATGCCCTAATCCTAACTTGCATGATGTTAATTGTTTCAATTTTGAGTGATCTTGTTTCAAACTTGTGTTTCTCATGATTTTGAGTTGTTCCCTAGTGTTCAAACCCTTGAAACGCTATTCTAGGGCTTTTGCATTTCATTCCCCTACTTGTAGAATCCTAGATCACCCTTTCCTAAGTTCAATTTGACTAAGTACAAGGTCTTTCTTATTGTATATTTTTGGACTCTGAAATCCCAATTCACCATAAAGAGCAAAAACAATAATCCTTTGGGACCTTAGAATCCTAGGATCCCCATTTTATATTGCCTCCAAAATTTCCTACTTTGGAATTAAAAACTTTGTAGTCTTGGGAAAACTTTTGCTAAGTAGGATCCTAAATGCCCAAAACCCTAAACCCCAAAAAAATTGATGTCAATGTACTAAACAAATGAAGTTGTATGTGAGGAAAGCGGGTTGATGAAACTCAATATATGAAAATATTCCAAAAGACTTGTCCACACACACACATGGGACTTCTTGGTGCAAGTTATGGAGCTATGAAGGATAGCTCAGCTTCCCAAGGTTGGTTCCATGGTTCTCTATCTCACAAGGTCCCTCAAGCCAATGTCTTTGCTCTCAGATCATTAAGCAAAGTGACTTAGGGATGACTAATGCAAGAATGAGGGATGCTTTAGATTAATTCTAACATGAATGTATCCTATTTATGCATGTTTCTACAAAATGTATTAAACTAGATTATAAGATGACAAGGTTAGTAGCAATACTATCCTAACATGATATACTAGTTAATGATTTTAAGCTAATGATAATAGAAATACTCTAAAATGCTATATTAGATTAATTCCTATTGCAAAGAGAGGCTAGATGCAAGCTAAAATTGAGCATAAATAAGATACTAAAAGCTTGGATGATAAAATGGAGGGATGGAGAGCTCTATTTATAGTGAAAATAGGGCAATGGAGGGTCAAGATTGGAGGAGTTATCAAGGGTCAGGATTGAAAGTTATCAATCCATGTTTACAATTTACACCAATGAAATGGTGACAATTGTCAACATAAGACTATTTGAGAGGAGAGGTAGGAAGCATTAAATGCTTGAGGGGACATGATGGTTACCTTAAGAGGTAAGGATTAGGATTAGATTAGGGTTTATCCAATGGATAAAGCTTTTACCCAAAGGATAAACTCTTGTGCAAGAGATTAAGGAATAACCATGGTCAAAGCATTAAAAGCTTGCTGAGACCCTTGGGTTACATGAGGGTTAAGTTAGTCAAAAAGTCTCTAACCATGCAAGAGGGTTGAGTTAACCATTAATGGTTTGGAAGACTTTCAAGGTTAAGTTGTTGAAGACCTAAAGCCTTTAATGGTTTTCAAAGACTTTGAAGGTTTGAGAAGTGACTTCCCTTTGCTTAGGGATGTGACAATGATTAGGATAGGATTAGGCTAATTAGAAGGAGTTAGAAGAATCTAGAAGGGATTTAGGCATGCAAGTGGATTTTGTAGGAGAATGCAAGTGGGAGGAATTTTGGGATTTTCAATTAAAATAAAATCATTTATTTCAATTAAATGGTGTAATTTGTATTTGGATAAATATTTAAATAAATATTAATTTATTTAGATGTGAATGTGACTTTTGGATTTAAATAAATCTTAATTTATTTACATGAGAAAAAGGAAGATAAAGCATTAAATGCTTGAAGACTTTGAGGGAAACCATTAAAGGCTTAAGAAGACTCTAGAAAGAAGCCATTAAGTTTGAAGACTTTAAGGGAAACCATTAAAGGCTTAAGAAGACTCTAGAAGGAAGCCATTAAGTTTGAAGACTTTAAGGGAAACCATTAAAGGTTTCAAGTGGGTGAGGATAAATAGGATTTTAAATAAATAATTTTTATTTAAAATAGTTGTGCAAGTTGCATTTGTAGGAAAATACAAGTGGGTGGAGGATAAATAGGATTTTAAATAAATAATTTTTATTTAAAATAGTTGTGCAAGTTGCATTTGTAGGAAAATACAAGTGGGTGGAGGATAAATAGGATTTTAAATAAATAATTTTTATTTAAAATAGTTGTGCAAGTTGCATTTGTAGGAAAATACAAGTGGGTGGAGGATAAAGGATTAATTAAAATAAATTGCTTTATTTTAATTTGGTTGCAAGTTGGAGATTTAAATAAATTAGATTTATTTAATTGGGGTAAACTATTTAATTAAATGTAAATTTAATTAAAAGTAGAGAGAAGGGGTTTAATTAAATAAAATGATTTATTCAATTAAATGATATAAAGGGCTTAAGTGAATTTAAATAAATAAATTGAATAATTTATTTAATTAAATAGAAGAATGTGGTGATTTAATTAAATTAGATTTAACTAAAATAGAGGAATGAGAATAAAATGAATATTAAATATTCATTTAGGAATATGGTAATTTTTATACGTCTACAGAAGTTTATTTAAAATTTTGGACTTCAGGGTACCCATCCAACCCTTTCTTAAATAGTCATCGTGCATGATTGAAACCCTAAACCTAGAAATCCAAAATCAACACATAGAAAATAATGTACTTAAAAAATTCTAGGCTTTAGGAAACCTATCTAACCCATGCTAAAATAATCAAATATGAGACTAAGACCCTGAAAATTGAAATCCAAAGTCGCTAAGAAAAAACATGTACCTTTTAGAATTCCAAACTTTGGAATACTAGGTGATCCTTTTCTAAGTTGAACCTAAAGTTCCCAATTCCCCAAATCTCGAACTTCAAGCCTAGCATTTAAAACTGAAGTCCTTCAAGATTCCAAACTCCAAGAAACTATCCTAACTTGTACCTTTTGAGTATTGTACAAACTGAAACCTTGAAACTTGAAGTCTAGAATGACTTTATAAAGAGACTAAATTTATAATCTCAAACTATAAAGCCACATGAGAAATTCTCATCTAGAAAACCCAAGATTCTTGAACCCTACTTTCTGCAATTTGATACCTAGAAAACCTGCAAAATTCTAATGCCTATACCTTACACATACTTGGTTTTTCTAAATTCCCAAACTTTAGTGGACTTATCACTTCAAAATCTCAGACCTTGGAGTATCCTAAGCCCCAAACTCTACAAACAATAGGCTTTTTTTCTCCCCAAACCATGAATTATGGAGTTCCTAAAATCCCAAAATTGAGGAAATTTACAAAGGAGGTAAGTTATAAAATGAATTCAATGGTTTTCTTATGGATGCATGATGATTTTAATTCATCTTTAACCCCTACATACCTAAAAGTTCTATGAAATAAATAGAGTGAGAAGTAGAAGTTTTAGAGGTTGCAAGAAAGAAGACAAAGGTAATTCAAAAGCTTGATAAGGCACCTATCACTATGAAAATATGTATAAGGTTCAACCTACTTTATCCAAATTTGAAAATAAAGTATAATTAGAAATGGATGCAATAACAAGGGTAGTGTGGGTTGACACATGAAGCTATTTTCCCTCAAGCTATTCACTCACCAAAACTCATTATCATAGTGCCACAAAATTATAACCAAGTCACCAAGTAGTGTATAGATGATATAAGAAAAGTGATTGTGGATTTATCTCCCAGCATGATAGTACAAATATTATGGATCCCACAATATGACTATGTTGGTGATGTAACATCATAAATTGCATGTGTTGTGCAATTTCATGCCGCATAAGTGCCTTTTCTTTAGATTGATCGGACTTGTTCTTTGTGTCCTTGTCCTTTTGTCCACATGGATTAACTTATTAGCTCAGAACATGGACTTTTCTTGAGCATGCTGACCATTTGGCTTATGGACTCTTGTGTGTCATGAAAGAATCCCATGAATATGTCATCCTATAAGTGGTTGTTTGAGTGTTAGACCTATACCTGAAAGTGTTTGCAAGGCCTCTATTTGTGGCCACCAATATTGGGATTCTTCCCTAGGCTCGATATCTTAATCATAGAAGATCATTTTTGGTTCTTTTGGATCATTTAGAGAAATTTTGGAACTCTTGGTATTTTCCTCTTAATATTTCACATGTTTTCTAGCATCCACCATCCACCATTCTTGTGACTTCAATACGTTTTGGGTTCTTGACTTCACTCCTTCAAGTATTAGCTTCTTGGGTGTTGAAGGAAAGTTCTCTCTCTCTCTTTATCCATATTTCATAATATTGTGTCTGCTATTTTTCATTTAGCATATCGATTATCTTAATTATCTACTTCTATCTTTATCATTTTCCTTTCATCTATGGCTATTATCTTAGTTTTTCGTGGAGGTGGAGACATCAAAACAAGGGTTTAACTAAGGTAAATCCTGCCCCAACAATTTTCCTTTTTGTCTATGTGCAAGTTTGTGATCAAGAGAAGAATATTACTTTGCTCGAGGCTTCAACAATGGAATGATTATAAACTTTCTTCATCTCTCTTTATTTCTTTTAACTATTGTTGTTTCATATTGTTTCTCTTATTCAGCACAACATCCTTAATTTAGTAATTTTGTTGCATCCACAGTCACTAGATGAATTTTGTTCTATGTCCATACAAGAAATTAGTGCATCACGCTAGTGTACAAATTATAAGTGTTCATCTTAAGAATAGATCCTTAGCAAAGGTTGTTTCAGAGGTCTCTTTGGTTTCATTGTTTAGTTTTATAGTTTGCATCCCTTAGCTCACTAAAGAGACAAGAAAGAGAGGTAGAGTTAAGGTTGGTTTCTTCCTTGAAGTTCATCACTTAGAGATTATAAAATCCCATCCTCTATAAGTGACTACTAAAGAAGAAGCATCAACTAATTATTCCACACATGAGGATAAGAATAAGGAATATTTGAATAATAATTGACTCAAACACCCTTTTAAGTCTACAAATAAAGTCATTGAAAGGATCCATAAAATAAATTGCAAAGATCTAGTGGTTGGTCTCATCATAATGCTCAACAAAGAATTTGGTAAAGAGGAATCAAGATATTACACTTAATGGATGTACTACTAAATCTACACCATCCTCAAGAATGAGCATCATTTTGGCTAAGGATAGATAATTTTAGACAACCTACATGATCATATTTGCAAATTTCAAACAGAAAAGAAGTTCTATATTACTTCTTATATAGTATGGTTGATTGAAAGGAGAGGAGTGTACCGTAGACAAGATACTAAGGGAAGGATGGGAGAAGCTCCTAGAGCTATTTTTCCATGGGAAAACTTTCCTCAATTGTAGCTAAAACCATCAGATGACCATTTTAGAAGGTTTAATTGATGCTACATCTTCTCAAGATCAACCACCTCCTTTACAAATAGAGAAATTTGGAAGTTCATGAGATTTTTTATGACAAGGATAATGAGGAGGTTATAGTTGCACAAATTGTCAAGGATAGAAAATATAAGACCCCTCCTCCTCACATGTCCAAAGAACCATCATTGTGAAAGGAACAATAGTGGTATAACAAATACAACCACAAATTGATACCTTTCTCTAGTACAAAATAAACAAGTGCTCCTTAAGTACTAGTTGCCACTGAAATGGAGAAAAGTCAATATCAAGTGAGAGAAAATATTGATATTTATCAAGATATCTCGAGGATGGTGTTCATCCCAAAGGATCAAGATAACTTGATCAAAGATATAGAAGAGAGAAAAAGAGAGAAGAAGTGGTGAAGATGCAGGTGGATCAAGAAGAAGAATAAGAAGAGGAAGACCTCTCTTGACCACCTCCAAGGAATGAGCAAGGAGAAATGGTGATAAAAATTGGTTTACCATTGGAAGGATAAGAATGATAGGGAGATGATTCCCTTAGATTACCAAGCCTCCTAGGTTAATCTAGGAAAACAAACTAAATGGGGAGAGGTGTCCAAACTTGATGCTGCAATAGAAATAATAAAATAGAGAGTACAAAAGGAGTACTCCTCTTAACAAGAGATGAAAACACACATTGCACAATTTGTGCATCTTATCATGAATCTCATCATGCCATTGACCTCTCAAGATGTAGGTATATGAGTGTGTACATTAATTCCTAAGGTGGAGATGGATTCTCTTTATGCAATAAAGAGTAAGGCTACAATGTTGGGTATTTGGGCTGCTAACAATTAAGTAACATAAGGTCATTTTTGAGTGAGTCTTATGAATTTAATGAGGAATATTTCCTAACAAAAGATGTGATGTCAATGTATGCTAGCCAATGAGAGAAGGAATCCCAAAAACTCGAAGAACAAATTGATCTAGTGCAAGAGATTAGGGAGTTGAGTGAGGAGAAGATCAAAAAGTATAATATTTGGGGAGATGAGGAGTATGGATTGATACAAAGAAACTTGGACAAATTAGAGTTCAAGAAAGATGTCACAGAGAGGTGTTGAAATAATATGCTAAAATTTCATTATCTCATGTTAAATGAGCATTAGGATTGTGAAGATTACATAACAATTAATGTGAGTGTTGACCTCCTTAGAACATAATTAGACCAGTTAGATGAAAGTGAGCTCATTCTTTCTTAATGGGATAGGTTGGTTGAGGACAAGTTCAACCTAAGTAGGAAGTTTGATGAGAAATTCATAAATGATTGTTTGGAGCTTATCGTTCCCACAAAACATACTACCAAGGTGGTAGCTTCTTTGGACGACAATCCTAGTAAGTTGAAAGTGGTAGTTTGAGTGGCTAAATTCAGGTTTTCTTGGATAGATGAACCCTAGGAAGAGTTCTTGAGTCAATGTTTGGAAATTTAGAAGAAATACAAGTGAAGGCTCAAGTAGGCTCCTTATTTGTGAAATTCAATTTTTTGTATTCTTAATTATTTCGCGTAATGAATCAATTAGACAAGGGAGAGTTTAGTTTTAGTTAACTCTCAATTATGACCTAATAGTCTTATCTCCACCTTGTAAGGGTTTCCTCAATAACCCTAGTGAATTGTATTGTAAATAGCAAGTTTCCTTTTTCCTTCCAACAATTTGGTTTCCTCTTCTCTTCCTACATGAGCTTCACATATAGTGAGCACAAGGTGTTATGGCAAGTTTGAGATGTCAACTCCCAATTCCAACAAACAAAAACTCATTCTTACCATTTTAGTGACTTATACTTTCCTTTTTGGGTTGTTAAACTTAGAGATATTTTGAGCTAGCAAGTTTCATGTTGACTATGTCTCCTAGTAGATAGGAGGTTTTGGGCAAGGGTAGTTCCTAATTTTGAGGAGATCTCCTCCTATAAATGTAATTTCTCAAGTCATTTTAAAGGTCAAGAAACTGATGACTTGATGTCCATAGTGTAACAAATTTTGTTTTAAATCATTTTCAAGGTCTTTTAAGATACATTTGGTGAAGATTGTGAACCTGAATACTAGTGATTTTCAAGTCTCCTTTCAATATAAAAATTCTTCTGGATTTACAATCCCATAGAATGTTTCTTATGAAATTTTGGTAATTTCCTTTTGCAGAACATCTTCCTTGATTTGAGAATGAAACCAATTGTTGTAAGAATCTTTCATTTCTTAAATTAATCTATTCATGTTAATTATGTTTGAGGTTAGAATGAAAGTTCAAAAAGTGGAGTAAAATACATTTCCCAATATCTATTTTCATTTGCATTCTTAAATTGGTAAATTTGGCATGTTGAATGGATCAATGATCTTAATTCTTTCATAATTTTTTTTATAATGTTCTCTTGGATAAAGTGTTGGTCATTTACTTTCTTATTTTCTTGGTCTATCTTTTACCTTTTATTGTGATCATTGATATTAGGATTTGTATAGGAAATTGTGTCTCTAGTTTTTAACCAACATGCCCTTTGATAAGGTCAACTACATCAAAACCTCACTATCCCTACACTATTGTGACCCAACTTAAGAGACCTTGGGAGGTCAAGAGTTTCTCATCCTTACCTATTTCAGGAGAAGTATCGTGTTGATACTTGGCTTGTGTTGTTTGTGTCAAAATGATCATCAAAATGCCCTTAAATGGATTTTACCCTTGTTTGGAGATATGCTTCCTTGGTTAGGATATCTTCCTTTCTTGAAAGTGTTTTGATAAGTGACCTCTCCTAGGTGTTGAAAGTGCATCATTTTCTTTTGTTTCTCTCTCCTTGGTCAAAGATGTTATTTTTGTCAAAGATTTCCTCTTGGAGGTAGATATCTTTCAATGAAGATCTCTTCCTCTTTTCACTATGTACCCCTCGAAAGGATATCGTTACACTTGTTGCAAGATATCTCATTTACATCTATCTCTTCCTCCCTTAAAAAGAGTTAAGTCTCTCTAGCTTGGAGAGATGTACATTGTTGCATAAATGATATCTCATTGATGATGAAGTTTTTTATCCTTGTTCTATTTATCTCTACCTTAAGATAACAACACAAAGCAATGCTGACATATTAATAGGGGGAATCTATGTGGCCTCCTTCTTTTTTCATTCTCAATTGCATTTTTTTATTGTAAATTTCCTTACAAACAAATGTTTGTTTGGTTATTCATGTTGTCATGCCCCAGTAATAATCTTTTAGTTGTTTGACTTGTAATAAGGAATTTTTCCTAGGAAAAAATATTCCTATTTCGCAGTGTCCTAGTGTTGGTAAATAGATTTGTCTTTCCTTATTTGTTTAATCTTAAAGCATGATAGGTCATAGAAAGGTAGACAAACTTTTACCAAATAGCTGGAAAATCATTATATTGATTAACCTCTGAATTAAGGTACAACTCCCTCTAGTAAATATTCAATCAGCTCCAAATTACATACAACCAATTGAATGCTTTTCACCAGAAAGCACTTAAAGGAAATTGCATACACCAGTCAATACAAAATGAATGCAAGCACTGATCCATATATAACTTTTTATATAAAGCCAGCAGACTTCATACTAACACTAAAACAAAATGAAAATGTTATAACGATGAAATTTGCCAATAGTTTTATGCACACATAGAAAGTATAACAACCCCTTCTTTGAAATAGATTTACACAGAAATCAAACAAACAGATTTGAAACCAAAAATAGCTATTAACAAGATTTTGCATTCATCGATGGTCATCCACTTTCTACATATACAAAATATTTTTAGCCAATCTTAAAGATAGTCTTTTCAAAAACTTAGTGAACCTTTTCAAAGTCATTACAAAACATATTTATAGGTCAGCAGAACAATAGTTCCTTTTAACCAAAGTAAAATTAACTCGTAAGATTTAATGGAAAGCAACCCTAACTGTATAACCAAAACTAAGGAAAATAACTAGACTCACTGGCAAACAACTGCCAGCGGTGCTAGTCATGTAGTCTACTCAGTTCCAGTGTGATCGCTCGGGTTGGTATCTTGAACAGACACCATCACTGCCTTTGCCATGCTCCACTCTCGATGCACTTTTGATAACTCTTGGATTAGAGTTATGTGTGGCAAATTGATATGAATTACTCTCTGCTTCCAGTGCTCCTTCTTTCTCTTCACCATCTACACTTTATCTCTATGGGAATCCAGCTGATTGAGACAAACAGTGAGCATCGATTCAACTTTAGAGATCCTCATAAAGTCTTCCACGGACAAGGATTTATCCATCTTGATTTTTCTGATGTGGCTACTAAATTGGTTAATCATCTCTATAGTGTCTTCCAGGGTTTCACTATCTTCTTTAAGTAATTGGACATCCATGCAGTGTAAGTCCTTCTTCATGGTTTCCCTTAAGGTCGTTAATTTTCCATGCAGATTGGCTGACTCATTATAAACCTATTAAATAATTTGGTTGCACCACTCAATACTCTCCTTACAAATAAACATTACATCCTCATTTAATCCTGACACTTGATTCTCAGCAAGAAAGTTCATAAGACCATAACGCTGAATATCATGCATCTATTTTGAAATCACAACCCACTTAGATTTCTCCTTCTACCACGAGACCAAGTCAGAGTCCAATGCTTTGGTGACCTCATTGGCTTCTTTTAAAATCTGAACCAAATCCGTTATGTAATTAGTTTCCTGATGCATGATCGAGGTGAGCCATTCTGAGAAAACCTTGGCAATCATCCTGTTTCTTTGAACTTCATCCAAGAATTTTTGATTGCTAGGTGATTTTGGACTAAATGGTCCTGAATGTTGGGACAATGGTAATAGGCTATTTTGAAAAGCATGAATATACTAGGCCATTTGTGTTAAACTTTGTTTCAACTCAGTCTTGTCTCTCTCATCCTTCCAAGTACAGGAGATAATTTCTTTTGTCGAAGTCTCCAGATGCTTCACATCTACGGCTTTGGTTCTGACCCCCAAATCAATTCATTCAACAACGTAGTTTGCTTCTAAAGCCGTAGCAACATATTTGTTGGACTCGGGTCTAGCAATGTCTGCAGTCCAATGCTTCGTGCTCTCGTCAAAATCAATCATAACCTCTATTTTTTAACTTTTTGGGCTTTGTAGACCTTCCCAGACATTTACTCACAACGTCCTCCATCGATACTAAAATTGGAACCACATTCCTTTTTCCGGTGATTGAATCACTTAACCGTTTTGGTGCTAAAGTCAGTTCTTTTGAAGGCATGGGTGGAAATCAAGCTGACAATGGTGGTGTGGCATGGTCTATATGAGACTGGATTTTGAGTGTCCCTGGGTCTTGGAAAATCGTATCTATGTCAATGGAAACCTTGTCTACTTCAGAAATAGGGGATGCCATCTTGCACAGTGTTTCTTCTGCATCCGAATCCAGAATGAGATGAGAAGTCGGTGGCTAGAAACTCTTCTTGGACCTTGACCTGGTCACTCGACCAGCAATAGAAAGCTCAACCCCATTGTCAAGTTTCTCTTCTTTAATCCTTGCATGTCCTTTTCCTGCATCAGAAATAGGAATGTTAGTCAAAAGAGAAGTTTTACTTGCGGTACTCCTCTTTCCATTTTTGCTTCTTGAACTGGTTGCTCATGTCGGATGAAATCAGCAACTCCTAAGCCAATTTTCCATCCTGTGCATTACACTGAAGGTGCCTATTTGAATACTATCCCCCATCTTCTTGCTCCAATCCACTTCTGGAAGAGGTTCATCATGGACCTGCTTCATAAAATCTGAATCAAGTATGTCTTCATCATCAGTGGTGACACCCAAGGTATCCATTGGCAATTTCATGTCATGAATTTGTTTCAAATTTAATCTGGACCAACTCCTTCTCCGTACTTCAAATTCAACCTGGAAACCCTCCCAATAATCCTCCAACTGAGGAACATATTGATCAGGTACCATCTTCTTCACATGCTGAGCAATAAAACCCTTACTATCAAAGTTATCCCTTTTCACAAAGGTCTTCAAATGAAACCTTTTAAATTCCAGTTCAAGATTTAGTGCATCAAAGACTGACCTACAAATGTAATGGCCTAAATCAATTGGAAAAATACCACTTATGTCAGAGTCCTCACCTTAATATTTTGCAACATAAGCAAGCTATCTAGAAACTTTAATCAAAATGCATGAGTCTGAAACATACCTGGGTTCTAATGGGTTCACCTTTAAATCCTCCAACTCTTAGGTAAGTGAAGTGGTTGAACTATATAAAGAAACTTCCATATATGTTAACAACCTCAACTACTTCTAAAAACATTCTTCTATGCAAATTACCCTGTAATTCCAAGGTCAGCCTTCCAACAAAAACATTGTTCCAATGAAGATAATCATCAACATGCCCTTTCAAAGTCAGACTAGGATGATACTCATAAATTCTCATGCCATGAACCCATTTTACATGAGATAACCCAGGACATTCTCTCACATAGGCAAGCATATATAACAAATAGGATGACATATAAAAATTAGCCATTCCCAAATAATTACTCAAACCTTCATGTTACCTTTCTGCAATGACAGTTCCCCAGTTGATGAATTGACTTCTATCCAAAGTGACTTGGATGAAGAAATACATCCAGACCTCCCAGTAAAAAGAGTGGGAATTACCCTTTACCCTGCTCAATAGTATTACCAAGTCTCAGATTGTAGGAATTAAATGTTCATGAGTTAGAGGTCTTGATAGCCTCGAGCCCACTTTTTGGAATTTTTGGGGCCAGTTCTGTGCAATAATAGTTCTATAATACTGCTTTTTCTCAAATAAATCTCCATAGGATTTACCAATGGTCCAATCTTCATAGGGTTCTCGATGTGGACTACCCATGGCTGCCATTAATGTTTGTCTATCAATGTACAACAAGACTTCACCATCATTTTCCCTTATGCATCTATTACCCTTGTCATAATGATTTGTACATTCTAAGACTAACTCAAGGCAAGGAGCAACTGTGGGAAAGGTGGCTGCTTCTAATAATCTGCTCCGTGCTACATCTCTCATCATGGGGTCTATGGCTGAATTCCTTACTCTTTCTAGAAAAACATCTAAATCTAGTTGAACTAACACTGTATCACCTAACTCTGGTAAAGAGCTTACAAGGGAAGATGAGCTCATCAATTTGGGCAAAATAGGTCTCATGTTTAATTCATGGTTTTCCCCAATTAATTCTAGGTAAAGAAGGAAAATGGAAACAGAAACAAGTAGCTAATAGAATACCCAGATCTTTTAAAACAAACAACAATAATTTAGAAAGTTGTTGAACATACCTTCCTCTATACTCTGTAAAGCCTTATCGTAGCCTATGTCTCTCACTTTGATAACTCCTTCTCAAAGTCTTCTCAATAAAATAATAATCCCAACGAGACAACTACTCAGTTTTAAAGCCGATAAAATCTTACCCATCATTACTAAAAGCTGCCTTCATTACTCCTCGTTTGTGTGGCCATACTTTGAAATGATTGCACTGAAGCATGCCTTAAATGTTAATTCACTTCACTTCTGACACAGTGGATCCTCACACATACTCACCATAAATGGTAGATTTCAAATTATTGAAGAAAGAATATTCCTCCCCTCAGCGGTCGTTTATCATGTTCTAAAAGTCCGCATCGTCACCATGTGGCAAGTCACATGTCTTTCAAGAAACCTATACATAAAACTATGACCCTTGTGAAACCATCACAACACAACACAAACATGACAAATCTTGAACTTTGAACGTTGAACCAAAAAGGTTCAAGTTCAAGGTTCAGAGAATGCAAAATGCCGACGAGGACTAGCAAGACTGAAAATCGCACAGGTAGAAAAACATTCAAAACAACGCCCATTGAACTTTGAACCTTGAACCAAAAAGGTTCAAGTTCAAGGTTCAAGTTCAATGCAGTGAAACTTAACAATGACTGAATTACATGAGCAAAATTTTAAGCAAATTTCTTGACCAATGAATTAAATAAGCATTACTTTAAACAAGGATGCATATGGAATGGAAATTTTATATGGGCCCAATAGTGGCTCTACATGGGGACTGGCACTTGTAAAGTACCTAGCAATGAATCACAAGATATGTGGTTTCGCAGCATAACTGACTAAGTTTCAACTCACAACAAAAATGGACACACCTAGTCTAGCACAACACAAAAGAAAGTGTGTACAAACTAACAGGGGATGCTTGTTTACAATTGATACAATTTTAAGTCCTGCCCATTATAGGACAGGGGAAGTTCAAAACCATCTTGGTAAGGAAGTTTAAAATAATTGGGCCCCTTTACTTCATGAATCACATAAGGCCCCTTCCACAGTGATTCAAATTTGTCATGAGCACCTTTCAGTTCCCTCCTTTTAGCCCATAATAACACTAGGTCTCCTTTCATGAATTTTCTGGGCCTTGCTCTCTGATCAAAAATCTTTTTAACCCTCATCTGATGTTATGTAATCTTGTCAACCATCTTCTCCCTTTCTTCTTCGATCTTGGTTAAGTACATGATTTGTTTTTCAAGAGAGCTCTAGAAAAATGCATCTTCTATCACCATCTGTAGTTTAGAAGCCACTAATTCCAAAGGAAGAGAGAGTTGTGCACTGATACCATATACCAGCTCAAATGGTGACATTCCTATGGCTTGTTTCGATGAAGTTCGATCTGCCCATAGTTCTTCATGTAGCTTCTTATGCCAATCCTTTAAATTTTTACTAACCAACTTTCTCATGATGTTGATCAAATTCTTGTTACTTGATTCTGCCTGACCGTTACCCTACAGATAATAATCAGAAGCGTGTGCCAAAGAAATTTCATGATCATAGCAAAATAAGTTCAACTTGGATGAAGAGAAATTTGATGCATTATCTGTGACTATTTTCTGAGGGACTCCAAACCTGACAAGAATATTCTCCTTAAGGAATGTACACATAATTTCTAAGGTAGTTTTCTTTACGGCACCCACTTAGTGAAATAATTCGTTGTTGTTAATATGTGAGTGTGCCCCACACTGGAAATAGGGTTCAAAGGACCAATAAAATCTAGTCCCCACTGCTTAAATGGTTCTTCAATTACCATAGGCCTCAAAGGCAAGGCGGCCAACTGGGGTTTACCTATAAACAGCTTGCATTTCTCACACCTCAACACCTAGGCGTATGCATCTCGGAACATCCCTGGCTAATAGTAATAGTTTCTTAGGATTTTGTATGCAGTAACCATAGAGGAAAAGTGGGCCCTGCATGCTTCATTATGGAAATTTTTCAATAGAGCTTCTTGGTGTAGCTTATCCACACATCGGAGGAAAGTGCCATCTAAACCTTTCTTGTACAATATGTTATTAGAGATAATGTATTTTGCAGCTTTCAACCTCAAAATCCTTTTTTCCCTAGGAGAAAGATGATCTGGATAGTCTCCATATGTAAGATAATATGCCACATTGGTGAACCAAGAATCCTGATGATCAACGAACAAGGTTATAGGTAAACTGTCCTCCTCTTTGGACTCATTCTCCGCCATCAATCTACAAAGGCCTTTTCCTCTGACCATTTTAGTGGGCTTGATATCTAAATTAAATTCTTGTATCTTGGAGACCCAAGATGCTCTATTGTTGATGCCAACATCTTTTTGAGTTAAAACAACCTTTACTACAGAATTGGGAACAAAAACAATCGCATGTGAGTGAAGTATATAATACTTGAACTGCTTCATGACTTTTACCACCCCATAAGCCTACTTCTCTATCTGTGAGTACTTCAACTCATGTTTCTTCAAGGGAATACTCATAAAGGAAATCAACACCTCCTCATTATCTTCACCTTTTTTTACCAAAATCCTGGACATAGTATGTTCTGATGCATAACAATAAATAATAAAGTCCTTATTAAAGTCTGGGTTTACCAGGGTAGGTGCATGTGCAATTGTCTTCTTAATCTCTTCAAAAGCTTTTCTACTAGCTTCATTCCACTTAAAGGCTACCTTTTCACTCATCATATTCATAATGTATTTGGTAGTTTCAGCAAAATCAAGAATAAAATGTCTTAAGAAGTTCACCTGTCCAAAGAAGGACCTCACTCCATTTCTATTTGAGGGGAGACTAAGTTGTTGTATTGCCTTTACCCTCTATGGATCAACTTTTACTCCCTCCTGTGAAATGATATGTCCCAGAAGTTTTCCTTCTGTGACACCAAAAATAGACTTTTTAGGGTTTAAGGATACCCCATGATCTCTACATCTCACTAGAACCTTTTTCAAATCCCGCACATGATGCTTCCTTCTTCTGGAGAAAATAGTTAAATCATCTAAATACACCACAATAATCTTATCCCTCAAATGTTCGAAGGAAAGATCCATCGCCCTTTGAAAAGTTGATCTTGCGTTAATCAACCCAAAAGGCATCCTATTATAAATAAAGGTACCCCGAGGAGTTATAAAGGTTATCTTGTGTTGATCCTACTCCGCGACACTAATCTGATTATACCTAGAAAAACCATCCAACATAGACATCATCTCCGACCCTGAAACAATTTGTAAAATATGATCCATCGCAGGTAGGGGATAATTATCTTTCAGACTTACTTGATTTAAGTTTCTAAAGACAACATAGATTCGTATGTCACTATTTTTCTTCCGAATAGGAACTATGTTTGCAATCCAGGTAGAATGATGTAGAGGATAAATAATTTGGGCCTTCAACATCTTGTCAACCTCATCAAAAATTATTTCTGCTACCTTTGGATTAAAATTTCTTAACTTCTGCCAGAATGGATTAACACTTGGTTTCAAAGGAATTTGATGTTGAAACTTACCATCCTTGAAGTTCCTCAAATTGTCATAACTCCATGCAAAGACATCTTTAAACTCAACCAGCAAATCAATGAATTTCCATCTTTCCACTTCAGAACAACATTTTCCCAAATTAACAAATTTAGGATCCTCCTTGGTACCAATGTTAATTTGCTCATACTCCCCAAAGCTTTGAACTACAGGAGCTTCCTTATCTCTTTGCTTAACATATCCATCTTTCCTATCAAAAAGACATTCAAGAGAGACTAAACCCTTTGGAATTTTATTCCCTTTTAACTACAACATCCCATCATGTACCTCTTCTAGTGTGTCAAGAGAAAATTATTTACAACTTGTCTCTGAACCCTCATAAAATAAGGATGTAAAAATATCGGCACATTGCAGAAAGTTTTGAATCTGTTTATCATTTTCAAACACCTGCCAGGATTCAAAATTATCTAGCACACTAGGTCTATAAACTAGTTCAACCCTATAAGTGTCCATTGTGAAATCTGGGTATGGAACCAGTAAGGCTACAGATACCACTAAAGAATTTGCCTTTGAATTAAACTCTCTAGGAATAGCTTCAATTGAAAAAGCATTGAAGGCTTCAATATCATCCCAAACATGATTCCTATAGTGTCTCAATCTCTCATTTTTGACCAAAAATAAGCCCCTCACCTGCTTAACAATAAGTTATGCATCACCTCTCACCTTCAACATTTTGATTTGCAACCTCTTTGCTTTAGCCAGTCCTAATAGAAAGGCCTCATATTCGGCTATATTATTCATGTTTTGGAATTCCAACTTGAAATAATAAGGAATGACCTTTCCACATGGAGGTATCAAAATGACCCCAGCCCCTGATCTAGAAGATGAACAACTCCCATGAAATTCCATAGACCAGAGTTCATTAGACCTACCTGCATCCAGTAACACACTCTCATCCTGAGGTTCAACCAATATCATGTAATTACCAAAGCCACAATCTTGATACAAAATTTGAGCTTTTGTATCATCTGAGGGAAAGACTGTGTACTTAGCCTTCATTTTAGGGTGCAAAAGGACTTTCTATTTTCCAACTATGATCACCACTTGAGACCAATCCATCCTAATTTCCCCTCCCATGTCTTTACAAAAGGTGCAACTCAACAACATACCATACCTAGCAGAAATGTCAGCCACTAGGATTGTCAACTTGATTCTTTTGGCAGGATGTTCTACTAAGGCAACCTACACATCTTTAATTTGCCCTAATAAAGGAACCTACTTGGAATCCATCGAGTAACATTTTCCAAAGGTCTTTGTTAGGGTTAAACCTAAAGCTTTTTCTACAATTGAAGGCATGACATTATTGGATGCTCTCGAATCAATTATGCAATTACTCAACTTATGCCCATTAATATATAGGGACACATAGAAAGGTTTTGGTTTATTTTCAAGGTTGGGTTCGAGCAGATCATCTTGTAGGGGAACAATCCCTGATGAGCCCATAGGAGTTACTAGAGTAGGACTAACATTAGCATGTGTTGGAGAATCAATACTCATGGGTGTCTGGGTTTCACTTGCTAAGGCATGGGAATTACCCCCTTTGACAAATTCAACCAATCTATCTAGTTCTTTTGGGTTTAATTTCAAATATTTAGCTAGAGAAATCTGAACACAAGATGTCTTGCACAACTCAATGATATCAAAAGGGTTAGTAAAAGAATCAGAACTTGAAGGACCTGAAACCATTTTTGACATACCTCCATGATGAGTCAAGATTTCTTTTCCCTTCCCAGTACTGTGCACAGGTTTTACAACATCTTGAGATTTCAAATTCTGTTGAGTTCTTGTAAGAATTGTGTATCCCCTTTCTGAGTCAGAGACATATTCCATATAATGAATTTCAAAGTTGCTAGACATACTTTGGGAACCTCCTTCATCCGCTTCTAAGATTGTTTCTCCTTTACTGATCATTTGTGAAAAATGAACCATCTCTGGACACAAAGAACCATCATGTTCATCAGTTACATGAAACACACAAGAATTTACCTTGAGGGGTGGTGCTTCAATACCAAGTCTTTGCTAAACAGGGGGTAATTGTAATTGTCTTCCTCCACCTCCTCCCTATTGATTAGGATATCTCCTAGGAACATCTTGATATGGTTGGGAATAGGAAGTACTTGCTTTAGGAGTCTGCCTCTTTAGGGCAATTACATCAATCATTAACAATTGAATAACAGGATCTGAGGAAGTAGTGGGTTGGGAATTGGATGTTTGTACTTCACATTTCCATTTACCCATAGTGATCAAATCATTGTCTAATTCAACTGCAAGGGTTTTAGCGGCATTCAAATTTGCAACCCTTAGCCTACAAATCAAGAAACTTATTTCAAAGGGCATAGAGTTAATAAAAAAACATTTGAGAATATCATCTGAAGGTTTTTGGTTGACTGGAATCTTGTATAGAATCTTATCAAATCTCGCTATGAAGTCCCTCATGGATTTAGGAAGTTCCTTTTTCAACTAGGATAACTAAGCTAGGAGGGGGTGTTCATCTTCAGCTACCTTGAATCTAGCTTTGAATCTTGTCTTCAAATCCTGTCAGGTCATTATCACACTATTCGGCAAATGATAGAACCAATCAGCCACCACTCCTATCAATGTCTGGAGCCTGATAGCCACATCTTCATGTTGAACCGCTATTACTCCACAGGCTACACTGAAAGAATTCAAATGCTTATCTACAGTGACTATCCCATCCCTGCTAAATTTGGGTAAATGATCTCTAGCAGCTTTTGGCAAGGGATTAAGGTTCAAACCTAGGTTCAACGGGTCTACAGCTGCCCCCCACGGGTTGTTGGCCACCATTGGGAGAATAATATTAAGAGGAGTAGGATTAAATGAAATTGGTAAGGCAACACCATGTAGGACCAATGCTTGACAAACTGCAGACACAGGTGATGACGGAAAAGGAGATGGAGGTCTACTCCTTGCCCTTCATTGGGGCGAGATGGTGGATTGGAAGTTTAAATTTTGCAATTCCTCAAAGATGGGATCAGAAACCCCCCCCCCCCCCTACTCTAGGATCTAGTATATGGCCTGGACTCTAGTGTGGAACAATCAAGGAAATAGACGTTTGGGAATCTGGAATTGATTATCAAGGACATGGATAAAGAAAACCCTAGGAACCACTACTCTTTCAATGACTAACACAGGCTGATCCGATTGTCTTTCTATTTCACTAAGAAGAGCACTTATTCTATCATACTCTGCTCAACTTCTTCTATGCCTCCAGGCTAGAGTATTCATCTCTGAGGTAATGTTACTTTGTTCCTCTTGTACCCAGTTAAGATTTGGTTGCAACACAGCCAAAAACCCTTCAAGAGGCAATACCATTTATGAAGAACAGAGTACACTACAATGACGATCTGATTTTAAAACCAATTATTCTCTTCGCTCCCCAGCAGAGTCACCAAAAATCTATTGGTAAAAAGATTTGTCTTTCCTTATTTGTTTAATCTTAAAGAACTACGAGTCATAGAAAGGCTTAAAAACTTTTACCAAATAGCTGGAAAATCATTATATTGATTAACCTCTGAATTAAGGTACAACTCCCTCTAGTAAATATTTGTTTGGCTCCAAATTACATACAATCAATTGAATACTTTTCACTAGAAAGCACTTAAAGGCAATTTCATACACCAGTTAATACAAAATGAATGCAAGCACTGATCCATATATAAATTTTTATATAAAGCCGATAGACTTCATACGAACATTAAAACAAAATGGAAAGGTTATAAAGATGAAATTTGCCAATAGTTTTCTACACACATAGAAAGTATAACAACCCCTTCTTCGAAACAGATTTACATAGAAATCAAACTTCAAATATCAAACACACAAATTTGAAACCAAAAATAGTTGTTAACAAGATTTTGCATTCATCGATGGTCATCCACTTTCTACATATACAAAATGTTTTTAGCCAATCTTAAAGATAGTCTTTTCAAAAACTTAGTGAACCTTTTCAAAGTCATTACAAAACATATTTATAGGTCACCAGACCCAATAGTTCCTTTTAACCAAAGTAAAATTAACTCATAAGAGTTAATGGAAAGCAACCCTAACTGTATAACTGAAACTAAGGAAAATAACTAGACTCGCTGGCAAACAACTGCCAACGGTGCTAGTCATGCAATCTGCTCAGTTTCAATGTGATTGCTCAGGTTGGTGTCTTGAACAGACACCATCACCGCCTTCATCGTGCTCCACTCTCGATGCACTTTTGAGAACTCTTGGATTAGAGTTATGTGTGGCAAACTGATATGAATTACTCTGCTTCAGAGCTCCTTCTTTCTCTTCACCATCTACACTTTATCTCTATGGGAATCTAGGTGATTGAGACAAATAGTGAGCATCAATTCCACTTTAGAGATCCTCATAAAGTCTTCCACAGACAAGGATTTATCCATCTTGATTTGTCTGATGTGGCTGCTAAACTGGTTAATCATCTTCGTAGTGTCTTCCAGGGTTTCGCTATCTTCTTTAAGTAATTGGACATCCACACAGTGTAAGTCCTTCTTCATGGTCACCCTTAAGGTCATTAATTTTCCATGCAAACTGCCTGACTCATTATAAACCTATTCAATAATTTGGTTGCACCACTCAATACTCTCCTTACAAATAAACATTACATCCTCATTTAATTCTGACACTTGATTCTCAGCAAGAAAGTTCATAAGACCATAATGCTGAATATCACGCATCTGTTTTGAAATCACAACCCACTTAGATTTCTCCTTCTGCCACGAGACCAAGTCAGAGTCCAATGCTTTGGTGATGTCATTGGCTTCTTTGAAAATCTGAACCAAATCCATTATGTAATTAGTTTCTTGATGCATGATCGAGGTGAGCCATTCTGAGAAAACCTCAGCAATCATCTTGTTTCATTGAACTTCATCCAAAAATTTTTGATTGCTAGGTGATTTTGGACTAAATGGTCCTGAATGTTGGGACAATGGTAATAGGTTGTTTTGCAAAGCATGAATATACTGGGCCATTTGTGTTAAACTTTGTTTCAACTCAGCCTTGTCTCTCTCATCCTTCCAAGTACGGGAGATAATTTCTTTTGTTGAAGTCGTTAGATGCTTCTCATCTACAGCTCTGGTTCCAACCCTCAAATCAATTCGTTCAACAACATAGTTTGCTTCTGAAGCCATAGCAACATCTTTGTTGGACTCGGGTCTAGCAATGTCTGCAGTCCAATGCTTCGTGCTCTCATCAAAATCAATCATAACCTCTATTTTTTAACTTTTTGGGCTTTGTAGACTTTCCCAGACATTTACTCAGAGCATCCTCCATTGATACTGAAATCAGAACCACATTCCTTTTCCCGGTGATTGAATCACTTAACCATTTTGGTGCTAAAGTCAGTTCTTTTGAAGGCATGGGTGGAAATCCTACTGAGAATGGTGGTGTGGCATGGTCTATATGAGATTGGATTTCGAGTGTCCCAGGGTTCTGGAAAATAGTATCTATGTCAATTGAAACCTTGTCTGCTACGAAAATAGGGGATGTCATCTTGTACAGTGTTTCTTCTACGTCCAAATCTAAAATGAGATTAGAAGCCGGCGGCTGGAAACTCTTCTTGGACCTTAACCTGGTCACTCGACCAGCAATAGAAAGCTCAACCTCGATGTCAAGTTTCTCTTCTTTAATCCTTTCCTGTCCTTGTCCTCCATTAGAAATGGGAATGTTAGTCAAAAAATAAGTTTTACTTGCAGTACTCCTCTTTCCATTTTTGCTTCTTGAACTCATTGCTCGTGTCGGATGAAATCGACAACTCCTAGGCCAATTTTCCGTCCTGTGCATTACACTGAAGGTGCATGTCTGAATACTATCCCCCATCTTCTTGCTCCAATCCACTTCTAGAAGAGGTTCATCATGGACCCAATTCATAAACTCTGAATTAAGTATGTCTTCATCATTGGTGGTGACACCTGAGGTATCCATTGGCAATTTCATGTCATGAATTTGTTTCAAAGTTAATCTGGACCAACTCCTTCTCCATACTTCAAATTCATCCTGGCAACCCTCCCAATAATCTGCCAACTGAGGAACATGTTGATCAGGTACCATCTTCTTCACATACTAAGCAATAAAACCCTTACTATCAAAGTTATCCCTTTTCACAAAGTTCTTCAAATGAAACCTTTTAAATACCAGTTCAAGATTTAGTGCATCAGAGACTAACCTACAACTATAATGGCCTAAATCAATGGGAAAAATCCCGCTTGTGTCAAAGTCTTCACCATAATATTTTGTGACATAAGCAAGATGTCTAGAAACTTCAATCAAAATGCAGGAGTCTAAAATGTACTTGGGCAATCTAAAGGGTTCACCTTTAAATCCTCCAACTCTTAGGTAAGTGAAGTGGCTGAACTGTATAAAGAAACTGCAATATATGTTACAAAGCTGATCAACTGCTTCTGCAGACATTCTTCTATGAAAATTTCCCTGTAATTCTAAGGTTGACCTTCCAACGAAAACATCATTCCAATGAAGATAATCATCAACATGCCCTTTCAAAGTCAGACTAGGATGATACTCATAAATTCTCATGCCTTGAACTCATTTTACATGAGACAACCCGGGCCATTCTCTCACATAGGCAAGCATATATAACAGATAGGATGACATATAAAAATTAGGCATTCCCAGATAATTACTCAAACCTTCATGTAACCTTTCTGCAATGACAATTCCCTAGTCAATGAACCAACTTCTATCCAAAGTGACTTGGATGATGAAATACATCCAGTCCTCCCAGTAAAAAGAGTGGGAATTACCCTTTACCCTACTTAACAGTATTACCAAGTCTCGGATTGCAAGAATTAAATGGTCAGGGTTAGAGGTCTCGACAGCCTGGAGCCCCCTTTTTGGAATTTTTGGTGCCATTTCCATGCAATAATAGTTCTATAATGCTGCTTTCTCTCAGAGAAAACTTTGTAGGATTTACCAATGGTCCAATCTTCATAGGGTTCCCGGTGTGGAATGCCCATGGCCACCATTACTGTCTGTCTATCAATGGACAACAAGACTTCACCATCATTTTTCCTTATGCATCTATTACCCTTGTCATAATGATTCATACATTCTAAGACTAACTCAGGGTAAGGAGCAACTGTGGGAAAGGTGGCTCCTTCTAATAATCCACTCTGTGCTACATCTCTCATCATGGGGTCTGTGGCTGAATTCCTTACTCTTTCTAGAAAAAATATCTAAATCCAGTTGAACTAACATTGTATCACCTAACTTTGGTAAAGAGCTTACAAGGGAAGATGAGCTCATCAATTTGGGCAAAATAGGTCTCATGTTTAGTTTGTGGTTTTCCCCAATTAATTCTAGGCGAAGAAGGAAAGTGGAAATAGAAACAAGTAGCTAACAGAATACCCAGATCTTTTAAAATAAACTGCAATAATTTAGAAAGTTGTTGAACATATCTTCCTCTATACTTTGTAAACCCCTATTGCAGCCTATTTTTCCTACTTCAAAAACTCCTTCTCAAAATATTCTCAAGAAAATAATAATCCCAACGAGACAACTACTCAGTTTTAAACCTGAGAAAATCTTACGCATCATTACTAAAAGTTACCTTCATTACTCCTCGTTCGTGTGGCCTTACTTTGAAATGATTGTGCTAAAGCATGCCTTAAATGTTAAGTCACTTCACTTCTGACACAATGGATCCTCACACATACTCGCCATAAATGGCAGATTTCAAATCATTGAAGAAAGAATATTCCTCCCCTCGGCGGTCATTTATCATGTTCTAAAAGTCCGTGCCATCACCACGTGGCAAGTCACATGTCTTTCAATAAACCTACACATAAAACTCTAACCCTTGCGAAACCATCGCAACACAACACAGACATGATAAATCTTGAACTTTGAACCTTGAACCAAAAAGGTTCAAGTTCAAGGTTCAGAGAATGCAAAATGCCGACAAGGACTAGCAAGACTAAAAATCGCATGGGAGGAAAAACATTCAAAACAACGCCCATTGAACTTTGAACCTTGAACCAAAAAGGTTCAAGTTTAAGGTTCAAGTTCAATGCAGTGAAACTTAACAATGACTGAATTACATGAGCAAAATTTTAAGCAAATTTCTTGACCAATGAATTAAATAAGCATTACTCTAAACAAGGACGCATATGGAATGGAAATTTTATATTGGCCCGACACCTAGTAACACCTTTTAAATTGATTTCCTTATAATAAGAAATTTTTTCTTGCTAAAAATCTTCCTATTTTGTAGTGTCCTTGTAGCACCTTTTCAATTAATTTTCTTGTAATAAGAATTTTTTTCTTGGCAATTCACTTTTGTAGGATAAGTTAACTATTATAGCACACCTTGCTAAAATATTTGAATCTTCCTTAATCTTTCTGCACAAATCACACAACATAACAAAACTTGTTGTCCCATATAATTTGTGCTTCTATGGATCACCTATCATAACACAATTTTCTAGCCTATGGAATCCATGTATCCTTTCTCTTTCTCCCATAAACCAATAACATAATGCCCTCAACTAGCCATTGGATCATGGTTTCTTGTCCTTTTATGTGATGTATTCTCTTTATCTTTCCATGTGACCACTTGTGCTCTTGCAATAACGTTATAATAATGATACTATTAGCTAAGGAATCTGATAATCAAGGTGTTTTCAAGTAGTTGACTTGGAGTTTTTGTTTTTAGTACTAACCCCTTTTGTGTGTCCTTGTATGTGATTTGTGAAGTAAGATCCTAAGCTTGGGGGATTGTTCCCTCTAATTTAGTGGTGTCTTATCTCCTTAGAATCTTTCTCCCAATCATTTGTTACTCTCTCTCTCTCTCACTTATCCATTACCATCAGCATGAGTGTAGGCTCATACTCTTTCTAAAGTGGGAGCTAAATGTAATCTCATCCACAACTTTTTCACCTTGTTTTTAGGGGGATGAGTGTAAGGAAGTTAAGTAGCGGAAACAACTTCCTACACTAACCTTGAGAGGAGGGTAATGCAAAACTTTTTCAGATCATTACAACAGTTACATAAAATAGAAATAGATATAATAGCATTCATACCACAACACAATGATTTACGTGGGGAAAACCCTTTCGGGAGAAAAACCCCACCCTCCAAAAGCAGCTCAATATTTTATTCAGCAATCAAAACATATTACAATATACTTGCAGAGCAAGCTCTTCGCAGGAGTATCACTAATCAGAGATTCAGAGGCAACTCAATAGCCATAAGACTCTACACACAACCTCTATCTCACACACCTCATAAATAGGAGATACAATACAAGAAACCGTCAAACGGTATTACAAAACCATGGGCTAAAACCACCCAATAAGGTGTAGCCGACCTTATCTCCCTTCTATGACATGTTAAAGCACACATCAACACGTGTCACTCCCTTTTACAACTCATTTATGTATTCGATACAAATTATTTTTCCTATTTCAGGAGTACAAACTTCCGGAGGCCATAACTTGAGAACCGGGTGTCCGATTGACAAACCGTTTGAAGCGCCGGAAAGCTCGCGAAGTGCTCTATCACCTCGTAACCCGCTTCGCCGGTTACGGCCACTTTTCAGGGCATTTCGAAGCCTCTAAAGTCCCCAAAATTAAGTTTAAACATTTTATTGCACCCCTCCAAGATGAAAACTTTAATATCTTCAAAACTAGCTGTGACCTTGCGACGCAACTTTACCGAAATGCTTATCTAACCAACCAGAAGCTTCAGGGAGAGTTTCGCACCATTTCATGCTCAAATGAAAACTTACTATAAATAGTAACCTCACATAAATGCAAGGTTGAAACACCATTTTTCCCAACAAATCTCCCACTTGTTGAACACCTTGCATGAGCGGAAGGGAATGTCAACACAATGAATCAATTGCTAGGGGCCATAAGGCCCATAGACTCTGAACACCATCTGAACTTCTCTGTGCTCACAGCCTTAGTTAAAGCATCTGCAACATTCATCAAAGTTTCCACCTTAACCAGCTTCACCCTACCATCTTCGACCATATCTCTAACAAAATGATACTGAACATCAATATGTTTGGTCCGGGCATGAAATGTCGGGTTCTTAGCTAGGCTAATTGCACTCTGACTGTCACAGTAAATTGTCACTATACCTTGTTTTATTCCAATATCCGAACATAGTCTCTTAAGCCAAATGGCCTCTTTACAAGCATGAGTAGCTGCCATATACTCTGCTTCAGTAGTGGATAGAGCAACCACAGCCTGTCGCTTACTCATCCAACTAATTGCACCACCAAACAAAGTAAACACATAAGCACTGGTGGATCTTCTTCTATCAATATCACCTGCCCAATCTGAATCCACATAACCATGGATATCAAGGGAAGTCATGTCTCCAACTAAATTACCATGATAACACAAAGAATACTCTGAAGTACCCTTCAAATATCTGAAGACTCTTTTGACTGCATCCCAATGAACTCTACCAGGATTAGACATATATCTAGAAAGTACTCCCACTGCTTGGGCAATGTCTGGTCTAGTACAAACCATAGCATACATCAAGCTTCCAACCGCACTCTGGTAAGGCACTCTACTCATGTCTTCCATTTCCAATGGGGATGTAGGACAATCTGAAACAAATAGTTTCGTTCCAACTGTAAAAGGAACACTCAATGGTCTACAATTCTGCATGTTGAACCTCTGTAACACTGAATTCACATACTTACTCTGGCCTAGCCATAGCTTTCTGTTCACCCTATCTCTTCTAATTTCCATCCCAAGAATGTGCTTTGCTGCACCAAGATCTTTCATTTCAAATTTAGCAGCGAGCTAAGACTTCAGTTCTGAAATCATACCTTTCCCTTTACCAATGAATAACACATCATCAACATACAATGCAATGAATAAGAAATGATCACCATAAGATTTAAAATAAACACAGTGATCTGATTTAGAACGTTCAAATCCCAAACTCAACACATATGTATCAAATTTCTGGTACCACATCCTAGGACTTTGTTTGAGGCCATACAAAGATTTCTTCAATTTACAGACCAAATTACTTTTGCCTTTCACCACATAGTGCTCCGGCTGTGTCATATAAATATCTTCCTCCAAATCACCATGAAGGAAAGCAGTTTTCACATCCATTTGCTCAACCTCTAAATCATAAGCAGTAGCAATAGAAAGCAAAAATCTAATGGACGTCATTTTTGCAACAGGAAAAAATATCTCACCGTAATCAACACCCTCAACCTGAGAGTAGCCTTTTGCAACCAACCTTGCTTTATACTTCTCAATGCTTCCATCTGAACCAATCTTTTTCTTGAACACCCATTTACAACCAACAGGTTTTCATCCTTCAGGCAATGGTACAAGATCCCATGTATCATTCTTTTTCAAAGCTGCCATTTCTTCCTCCATAGCAATCTTCCAGGATTCTGCATCATTCATACCTAATGCCTCTTCTACAGATTTCGGTTCATCCACACTAGTATTCAGAGCAAAAATACATCTCCAATCATCAAGTGAATACCTTTCAGGTGGTTGTCTATATCTTGTAGACCTTCGAACAAGCTGAGTTGGAGGTTCTTCCTCCTCTTCTGAAGATTCAGAGCTAGACGAGCTCTCCTCAAATTCTTGCCTATCTAGGGGTCTTGATTTAACTCTTTCAGGTATAGAAGGAAGTTGAATCACATCTTCTTTTTTAGTCTGTTCTGGCTGCAATGTAACAGAAGGAGACTTAATTTCTCTGAAAATAACACTTCTACTGTGAATTATCTTTTGTGCAACAGGGTCCCAAAGCTTGTATCCTTTCACACCATAACTATACCCGATGAAGATACATTTCACAGCCTTGTTCTCCAACTTTGTTCGCTTCTCCTTTGGCACATGTGCATATGCCTCACAACCAAAAACTCTAAGATGTCTCAATGAAGGCTTGTGACCTGACCATGCTTCCATAGGCATTTTATCAACAAGAGCTGATGTAGGAGACCTGTTAATCAGGTAGCAAGCAGTGGCAACAGCTTCAGCCCAAAACTTTTGTTCAAGACCAGCACCACTCAACATACTCCTAGCCTTTTCCATCAGTGTCCTGTTCATTCTTTCTGCAACTCCATTCTGCTGTGGAGAATATGGAGTTGTCTTCTGCCTGTTAATTCCACAGTCTTTACAGAATCTATCAAAATCATTAGAGCAAAACTCACCGCCATTATCAGTTCTCAAACATTTTATTTTCTTTCCAATCTGCAACTCAACCATTGCTTTAAATTCTTTAAAACGACTAAAAACTTCAGATTTACTCTTTAGAAAATATACCCATGTCCTTCTACTAAAATCATCAATAAATGAAACATAATATGTGGATTTTCCAATCGAAGAGACATCTACTGGACCAAACACATCAGAATGGATAAGATCCAAAACACCACAAGTTTTATGAGAACTCGAGTAAAACTGAACACGGTTTTGTTTTCCATAAATGCAATGCTCACAGAAATCAAAGTCAAGATTACAATCATTCAAACCTTCAACAAGATTTTTACTTTTCAAGGTCCTTAGACCCTTTTCTCCAATGTGGCCAAGTCTTTGGTGCCATAACATAGTCTTCTCTGCAGGTAACTTTGCTTCAGACGAAAGAGCACCCTTAGGTACCCAAAAACCATTTCCATCTGCTGAAGGTGAAACCTTCAAATCTTCCAATGAAGTATCCGCAGATTTGCTTTTTACAGAAGTGCTATTACACTCAACAGTGTATGCTTCAAGCTTATACAAAGTGCCAAACCTGACACCTCTAGCAACTACCATAGCACCCTTAATCATCTTACATCCTGTTTCAGAAAAGACTACCTGCACACCCGCATCTATCAGTTTGCTCATAGATAACAGGTTTCATTTTAATCCAGGGATATGCAGCACATCATTAATCCTTTTTATTCTACCATCAGAAAACCTGATTCTAACCTTACCTCGACCAACAATGTCTAGAGGTGAATCATCACCCAAGTACACCTTACCTCCATTAAATCCTTCATATTCAGAAAACCAATCTCTATTGGAAGTCATATGAAAAGATGCACCTGAGTCAATTAGCCAAGCATCATTACCTGCATGAGTCGCCAAAGCCGCAATAAATGCATCGCCATCTTCCTTGTCGGACTCAGAATCAGAATCAAACTTTTTCTTTTTCTTCTTCTTTTCTTCTTTGCAGTCCTTACGGATGTGACCCGGTTTACCGCAATTTCAGCAAATGACTTTGGACTTTCCAGGAGATTTCGATCTCCCTTTGGATTTGGACTTGCCGCGCTTCTCATTCTTCTTGCCTTTCTCCTTAGGTCTTCCACGAACGGTTAGGGCTTCCTTTGAACTGATGGATACCTTCCTTCGCATCTCTTCACCGAGTAGGGCACCCACCACATCTTCAGATTTCAAAACAACAGAAGTACTACCGATAGCCATAACAAGAGAATCCCACGAATCAGGCAAAGAACAAAGCAAGATCTGACATTTCTCCTCCTCGTCCATCTTAACACCGATGGATACTAATTGAGCCACAATCATATTGAATGCTTCTAGGTGGTCTGCAATTCGTCCACCCTCTTCCATCTTCAAGGAATACAATTTCTTTCTTAAGAAAATTTGATTTAATAAAGATTTCACTTGATACATCTCACCAAGCTTAGTCCATAGCTTCTTTGCAGAGTTCTCTTCATGGACATTGATTAGAACAGAGTCTGCCAGGCATAGTCTGATTAGACCCTTAGCTTTTCGGTCCATAACATCATACTGAGCTGCCGCAGTAGGATCTGAGGGCCTTTGGACATTCGCATCAACAACATCCCAAAGATCTCGATCTATTAGCAGATCTTCCATCTTCAGCTTCCACATCTCAAAATTACTTCCATTAAATTTCTCCACCTCTATTCTCCCTGACGAACTCGCCATCTGAATATTCCTGCAACAAGATCAAAAAGTGTCTTCTGCACAAGCTCCCACTCAAATCTGGATTAGTTCAAAAAACCCAACTGCCCACAATTGAAACCAAAGGTGATCAGGCTCTGATACCACTTGTAAGGAAGTTAAGTAGCGGAAACAACTTCCTACACTAACCTTGAGAGGAGGGTAATGCAAAACTTTTTCAGATCATTACAACAGTTACAGAAAATAGAAATAGATATAATAGCATTCATACCACAACACAATGATTTACGTGGGGAAAACCCTTTCGGGAGAAAAACCCCACCCTCCAAAAGCAGCTCAATATTTTATTCAGCAATCAAAACAGATTACAATATACTTGCAGAGCAAGCTCTTCATAGGAGTATCACTAATCAGAGATTCAGAGGCAACTCAATAGCCATAAGACTCTACACACAACCTCTATCTCACACACCTCATAAATAGGAGATACAATACAAGAAACCGTCAAACGGTATTACAAAACCATGGGCTAAAACCACCCAATAAGGTGTAGCCGACCTTATCTCCCTTCTATGACATGTTAAAGCACACATCAACACGTGTCACTCCCTTTTACAGCTCATTTATGTATTCGATACAAATTATTTTTCCTATTTCAGGAGTACAAACTTCCGGAGGCCATAACTTGAGAACCGGGTGTCCGATTGACGAACCGTTTGAAGCGTTGGAAAGCTCGCGAAGTGCTCTATCACCTCGTAACCCGCTTCACCGGTTACGGCCACTTTTCAGGGCATTTTGAAGCCTCTAAAGTCCCCAAAATTAAGTTTAAACATTTTATTGCACCCCTCCAAGATGAAAACTTTAATATCTTCAAAACTAGCTGTGACCTTGCGACGCAACTTTACCGAAATGCTTATCTAACCAACCAGAAGCTTCTGGGAGAGTTTCGCACCATTTCGTGCTCAAATGAAAACTTACTATAAATAGTAACCTCACATAAATGCAAGGTTGAGACACCATTTTTCCCAACAATGAGGGTATATGGGGCACACTTGTCCTATAAAAGGGTTCCTAGGGCATCGGTGTAGGGCACCTAGCACTTCAAGAATATAAGATTTTATTTTATTTTAGTTTTCTGAGTTAATGTGTGATGTAATAATGGACCAACCATTGAGGACTCATTAGATCCATGGTTGAGTTGTCCAAATTTTGGTTTGAGTCAATTGTGCTTAGGGTTTTGTTAACCTGAGAAGTGAGTTTCTTAGGTAGGTCATAGGAAAAATACTCTAGATGAATATATTAATGGATTAGGAGTCAATTGAGTTTTTTTTAGGTATTTTAAGGTGTTTGAGGACCTTCAAGAGTCCTAGAATGCAAAATTGTATCCTGGAGCAAAAGTTGTCAAACGTTGCTGAGCAACATTTTACAATTTCTTTTAAAAGTTGCATTTTTGGTTATGGGTGTTAGGTAGTTGGTTGAACCAACTAAACTAGTGGATATAAGCCAAATTTCAATTGTATGGGTTAGAGGATTGGAAATGCAAGAGAAAGTTTTTGGTTTGTGAGACAATCTTGTTTTCACGAGTTTTTTACAGTTTTGTCTTGTTTTCATTGCTTGTACGGTCCAGTATGGACTAGATGGTGTAAAATCATTGCCATATTTGTATGTTAATTGTATTTTTTTTCAATCAGGTTGGTTTGCAGGTTTGATTGTTCTAGGTTGTAGATATTTCTCTCATTCTTTGCAACTAGGAGCAAAACCCTTGCAAGTAGGGTTTAAGAGCGAGAAATGGCTCTAGCCTAGGCATTCTTTGATGGAACTTTTTGAAATCATTAAGGATGATAGGTTAGGGTCTATAAATATTTTTGGAATAGGGTGTGTGATGTTGTAAGTATAGGAGGAGGAGAAACAATGAAGACCTAGGCTCACCACTGGGAGTAGGTGAGTTAGGACAGTAAGCAAAGTGCGATTTGTGAGCACTTGGAGATTGATGCAGGTCCAAGTGGAATATGTATGGAAATCCTTAAGGGTATCCTTGAAGTTTACCAAGGTTTTTAGAGTATTATTTTTGACTCATGAAAGGTTGTAGACCAATTTTGTCAATCCACCGGTTAAGCCTAAAACCCCACAAAATAGTGCAGCATTGGAAACCATACCTATATGGATAACCCAGATGCACTTTTACAGTATTGTCTACAACTTCCAAAAGGGTATTTGAATCCATGATTTATTCCTACTCTTGCTTGGGGATTTTGCAAATTAAACCCCAAAAATTGCTTAAGGAGGGCTAATGCAATTAGGTCTATTTAGGTGCCGGTAGAGACCTAGAAGGCTTGAGAAACCATGGTGATGGTTTTGGTGAGTCTTAAACTTCAAAAAAAATGAAGACACCTTATTAATGCATTGGGAAACCATAAGAAGAGTTGGTGTGTTAAGATCCTAGCAGGAGTGGTTGGAGCCTAGGAGAGGTGAGTGTGAGTAACTAAGGTGATAACCTCAAGTGGAGGAGTTGATTGTTCATAAACCATTGGCTATACCTAGGAGGAAATTCCAGAAGGTTTAGACCTTGGATGTATCATTGTCATAACCCTTACCAAGTGCCATAGGAAGGACTTGAGTAGTAGTAGGGTTGAGTAGGACAAGTCACTCAAGAAGGTGAAACAAACAAGGCTCCAAGACTCTCTGCATCAAGCATCCTTTTCCCTAAAAATTGGGCCCAAATTTGAACATTTTGGTGCTCACTTCTTGCTAGTTGGTTCCTGATCTTGATGTCTCAATATGACAATTATAGGTCAACCTGATTTATAAAATACCTTCAAAAACCCTATATATGAGAATTCTTTTCATTCATTTTCATCATCCATTCACATCCATTATCATCCATAATCTATCATGAAGCATTATAATCACAATAATTTATTAAGAATCAAGGTTACATTTCACTTACCATATCCTTCAAAGCATTCTTCAAATCTAGATATTTTGGAGCAGCAAATTACAACAATCTTCATGCAAGCATGTGTTTATGAATGATTCATTTATGTCTTATCATGTCATGTTATTGCATCAACAGGAATGATCACATTCAAAGAGCATTGCATCATCAACCTATTGGCAATATCTTGGATTTGGTTAAGTCTTGTCAATGATGTCAACATTGTATCCCAGTTGGATCTATTTTGGTTAGTCTTGGTGATCTTCTTGTTTTCAGTTGTGACTAATCCAGTATGATCAGATCTCTAGAATCAGTTTTGGATGCTTATTTTGGGTGGTTATATGCTTTCTATATTCTATTGGTTCATGATTTGGTGCTTTGGTTGTTATCTCTTTTGTATTTACCGGTACCAACTAGCTTCTGGCTTTCCCAGTTAGCTTTACCAGTATGCATTATTTGGTGATTTGGGCAGTGGATTTTGGGTTTGGCTTATGAAATTGGTTTCTATCATGCTGAAGATATTTATTGATTGTGTCCTGAGTATTTGGTGACTTGCATTGGATGGTGTGTTACTATGATGGTCCTATTTGGATTTGGTTAAACTTTATGTTATTTCACTGAGGGTTTCTACCAGTTGGTGAAGCATGTTGGATTTTGGTTTTAGAGGAATTTTCGATGGATATAATTGCTTGGATACTTGATTTAGGTCCATGCTATGTAATTTAAATCATAATATTGGTCTAGCGGTATCGTGTGATGTAATTTTTGTAATTATGGGTTTATAGGTTTAGCCAACCTTGTCAATAAGGTTGATGATCTGTATTTATAGGTGACTTATTCATGTGATTGAAAAGGATGGTTATGGGTTGGTTTTATCTACATTATCAAAGTGAGGATTATGTGTGAATAGATTCATATCATTCTAGTGAAGGTTGGAAAGGTTTTGTATTGCAAAGTAGACATCAGTGCTTAAACCGGAACTGTATCAACCATTAGTAGATGCTACTTTCACAGTTCATTTCTTTCCAGATTGTAGTCTAATGTTTATGTAAGTCAGTGAGACTTCCCTTTGTGATGAGAAGTGCACTCTAGGTTGTTGGCCTTTCTACAAGTGTAGGCCCCATTGAAATTATTCATAATATTACTACAGAGTATTCATTTGATTGTGGATAGGGTTTCCAATCATGGTTTTTCCCTTTATGGGTTTTCCACGTCAAAATATTGGTGTTATGTGTGTTGTGCTCTGGTATAAGGTTTATAATTGAATTAATTGTTGTACTTGTGAGATAACTGATTCACGCCCCCCCCCCCCCCCCCCTCTTAGTTATCTCCCAGTATTTGAGTTGTCTAACAATTAGTATCAGATCATTCCAACACAACCTTCATCAAATTTAAAAAGCTTTAAGTATAATATCCAACATTTTACTTCAACATTTTCAATTTGATTTTAATTTAATTATAGGGCTAATTACACACCTAAAGTTTGAACAAGGAAAACCCCTATCCACAAAACTATTTTCACTTTTGTGTGTGTAGGAAACTAATTTAGAAGACAAAATTATAGATTCAAGACCAAATTGAGACATGCAATAAACTTTTTCAAAGGCAAAACCTTGAGGTTAGGTCACCCTAGGAAAAATTTTCAACATTTTTTTTGGTGAAACTTCAAGAAAATACTTAGAAAAACATCTTGATCCTAGAAAGACAATTGTTGTCTGCATCCAACACTCCGAGGATAGTGATAGCCCAATAAAATTTGTCCCACACTTTTGAACCCAAATTTAAATCATAGGCTTCTCACTATTTCCTCTTTCTAGATCTATACTTATGTCTACATATAAAAAATGAGACTAATTTACATGTTGATTCTTATCAATTCTATATCTTTGTCCCTAGATTAATTTGTATCTTTCCATAGTATATTTTCAAATCAAACAAATAGTTGAATACAAAATTCAATTAGCATTCAGCCCCTCTTCAAACATTTAGGATTGGATCTATTGGCTTCATTCCTCTTTAATGTAATAAGAGTGAGAATTAGGCTCATTCCTTGTTTACATTACTAAATTAGTGAATACCTATATTTCATCTATTATAGTTCATATATGAGGAAAAAGAGGAAATTTTTATATTTGATATTAAATTATGATGTGGGATGACAAAAAAACATATATGGAATTTCAATTTTGGAACAATTCAATTCCATCTTCATGTTGTTATGATTGATTGATCAAGTGTGTCATATTATGTTAATAGTAGTGAAATGTGTTACTAAAATATAGATTTATTTTGATTCCTTTCATGTAGAATGAGATGAGCCTTAGGAAATGTGTTACTGAAATATAGATTTATTTTGATTCCTTTCATGTAGAATGAGATGACCCTTAGGATTAGGTATTAGAGAGTGTGTTTAAAGAGTGGAGCTCCTAATAGTAAGTGGTATGTTGGCAATAGTGATTCAGGGAGTCTCATAATCTAGTGATAAATTAACTAAAACTTAGGTAAAACATTAACAAGATAACATGGGACCCTTTGCATGCCTTTAGAACTCATGTAGGCTAAGGATGAATGGGGAAGATATTCCTTCTTGTGTATCTCTTGGACTTGTATGATAACACATTCTCATCCCTATGAGAATTTTCTTAGTTATGCATGGTGTCATCCCTTTGAGCATATGTGGTTACACTCCCTATGTTTTTACTCTAGCATCTAAGTCCTACTTATTGAGTAGTACCCATAAGATGTTCATGCCTTCCTTATTGTTATGGAGAAATTGATTCCCATGAGATTGCCTTGTATGATTGGCCTTGTACATATGTCCTATCTTGTGATTTTATGAATTGATGGTATATGTTTTTCATAATTATAAGAGTGTTGTACCTATTTTCTTGTATGGATTGAGTGGCACCTAATATTTATGGCATATCCCCTATTTTGATTGTTACTCTTATATTATGGATGATGTGTATATTGTATGTATTATTTGTGTGCAAGCCTATACCCCATGTGTATTCATTTTATGATTGTTTAGGTCATGTGAGTATCTCCATGAGCATGGTTGGGTGGACCTAAGAATTCCAAATAGCCAAGTGGCATTGCTAACCACCATTAGGGACTAGAGATTTTGGCTTCAAGGATTGGCATTGATTTCACTTTATTCTCTCTGCCTCTTATGTTTTCAAGCTCTTTCAATTTAAGCAATGCAAAATTATGCAAGGATCAAAGAAAATTAATGATGTTATTTTCATATTTAACACTCTTTGTGGAGGACGATTTCATAAAATGATGTTGGAAATAGATTAGAATAGATTTGTGTATGTTCGTGTTGGTATTAGGATTGAGTTTCATGCATTCTTTCCTTGCTTTCTAATGTTGTATCATGGTTATAAATATATAAAACTTTCAATTAGGTTTAAAATGAACTTAATGTTGGCTTGTTTCATATTATAGGTTATTGTAATCCCCTTGAGATGTTATCAAGTGGTCATGTAAAGATTCAAGTGGTTTTAATACAATCTGAGTCTAACTAGGGATCTCTAAATGTGTCTTGTGTAGTCTTGTAGTAGTGGTTAAGTGTCATTTCTCTTGGTTATTGTATGTTTTATCATAGGGTATGATTTTAGGATGTGGTTTACATGTTTGAATCCCTTCCCATCCTATCCTTGTGCACATTAGTAGTGCTTGGTTTCTGGGGGAGTAGTTTGCATACTTTATCCCGTAGTGATTCATGGAATTTTTGTGTTCCTCATACAATCTCAAGGTCTTTTGTCTACTCTAACATGTTTATGGTGTTTGTGTGATTGATCCCTATCTTTCATTTCTTAGTGGTTGCATTAAAGGATGATAATGCAAGATGGGTTTTCTAGAGACACTAGCATCTAAAATAGGCACTAACGTGCCTATAGGATACTAGCGCACCTAGAGGACTAAGACACACTACACTGGTGTCCTTTCTGTGTTTCTATCTCCTATTAATGTGTCATAGTCCCTTGTGGGTGTCTTGATCTTATGAAATTATTTTGAAGGACTTTCAAGGCCCCTAGCTATAGTTTGAGTGCATTGAAGTTTTGGTTAGGGATTGGAGAATCAAGAGAACCTATTAGGTGGTCCAAGTATTTTGCAAGTGATATTTTGTGCTATTAATTACATCATTTTTTATGTTTGTGTATGTATAAAGCTAATCATCAGACCTAAGACAAAGGCGAAAGCCTAGTTTGATGAGAGAAGTCTTGTATCTACTTGTGAAGTCTTTCTAGGGTTGAAAGTCCTTGTTGATAATCATTAAGATATTCCAAGCCTTGCCCTATGGTTGGTCAATGTTTATGGATTTGATTCTTCCACTTGTGCATTGTCAAATTGCAATAGGATGTTGTGTGTTTCAATTGATCTAGTGGACTCCTATAGTTATTGTTAATATTGGGGGCTTGAGTTGGTCATCCTTGTATTATAACAATTAGAGGCTGATGATTACCTCATTCCATCCTAGTATCCTTTGTAAGAGGATACAATCATGGTTTGTGTTCATCACCATTGAGGAGTCATCCTTTTTCTCTCTATTCTATTATTTTTTGTGATGAGTAGTTTCATTGTTATCTTTTACTATAGTCACATTTGTTGTACAAAAATGTGGTATTGAGTCACTATTTTGGTGTGTCAATGGTCTCTCTTGCGACACTTGTGTGCACATAATCATGCAAGTGCAATATTATATGTCATATCTTTAATGTTGTAGTTGTTAAATTTATCTTGAATGTTTCAAAAAATATTCTAGGTTTTCTTGGCTTATTTTTTGGGGATTCCTTGGTGGTGAATTACATATAATAGTAGATCCCATTTTGAAGTACTAGAATATTTGTTTATGTCATTTCTATTGAAGTTGTTATACTTGGGACATAGTTTCATAAGTACTTGTATTGTGAGTTAGCTATTCATCTTATTTCTTAGATGCCTTGTGTGGCAATTCAATGAGTTTAGTCTAAAAAACCTCAGTAAAATGTTGGTGAGGAGTATCTCTTATACACTTGTATACCTAGAAGGGAAGGGTAGATACCCCTATTTGAGAGCCTCTTGGATTTTCAATGATAAATTATTGATGTGCCACTCCTTGTGTGTGAGATCTTGTTGGGTATTCATGTAGTTCAGAGTGTGTGGATGATTTAAAAAAAAATTGTTGTTATTTCCTTTTTTGACCTAACATGATATTTTTTATGAGTGTACATTGTTAAGGGTTAGTTAGATCCTCATGTGTTCCAAGAAATTCCTTCTAGTGTGATTATCTCCTCGATGTTTGATTCTTTCTTAGCATCAATATTTAGTAGTCATTGAATGATCCTAATTTATCTTGTGTACTTCTCATATGGCATGATTGACAAATATTTCTGACTCGAATTGAATTCCTAAAGATTGGATCCTAAGTCGGCATTGCATACTATATATGTGATTATTGTGAATTTATATGTGTAAGTTATTAAATGACTTTTGTTCATTATATGTTGATATGATTGATCCTTGCATTGAGTGCATTCTATATTGATCCTTGTGAGAATGAATTTTTGTATATGTGAATGGAAGTGTTCATAAGTGAAAGACCGATCAACTAACATAATAGATCATTTATGTCAATTACTTCCCCAAATTTTGCATTATTTATTCTACTCATGTGAGGACCCATGTGGCTTATTGCTTGTGGCATTTTGAAGAAGTTTATTCAATCCATTTGCATGATATATATCTTGTATTTGTGGTCCATGGTTTTGTATTAGTCCCTGAACTAGTATAATTGATGTAATTGATCTCACTACATAAATCTTGTTTTGTGATAAAATTGTCTGGATGTGGCCTAATGCCTGCATTGTGTCAACCTTGTTAAGTATGTGGATTCCATTGTATCATAACCCATGATAAAGATTCATGATGTGAGTTTATGGAAGTCCCTTGTCTAGGTAATTTTGGTATGGTTAAATATTATTCATACTCTATAAAAGACAATTTGTAAAGTACCTTGGTATTAGAACCATAATGTGCCTTAAAGTGGCCTTGGGGTGTGAGCATTTGATAAAGATGATATTTTGTATCATGTCCTTGTGATCATAAATTTCCTCAAGAATAGGTTTCTTTGAGTGAGCTTCATCTATGCATTAAGTGTACCCCCTATGAATGTGTTAGAAAACCCCATACATATGTCTCCTTGTGTTATGAAGTGATTGCATTACATTGAAACTATAAATGTCTACAATTTGAGTAGAAAGTGTAGTTGCAAATGTTGGTACTTTTATATTGCACAGTATTAGAGTACTCGTTTATGTGGTGTGTTTGGGTATGTTCTCTAACAGCCCTAGGATGTTGTACTCCTAGGTGTTGTGTGGTTTTTACTCCCTAAAATGTGGCTGATATTAGTCACTCAATTATGTGGTAGTGTCTAATGGTTGATTATTTATTTTGGTTATTGATTTATTGTCCCATATGTTATAAGAGTTAGCATTGAAATTTTGAATTTTCTTATGACTAGTTTAGTCACCAAACTCTTTCGTAAAACCACCAACTAGTCTTTCTTCCATAACCTCTTCCTTTTTGCTTGCTCGCATTAAAATTTTCTTCTGCCTTCAAAGAAAACTAATATCCATTTTCAATGGTAGAAACTCTTACAAACGTATCTCCTCTTGGATACTAGGCTTAAACCCATTTATATTATAACAAGCGACCTTCTCCTTGTTGGCCTTAGAGTGGCCTATTTGGATCAAGGCTTAGTAAAAATCTTTTATACACTATGTGACTAATTTTATAACTTACTTTGGCCCTTGCATCTTCTTCAACAAATCAAACTCATTGTCCATAGAAATGTGCTTTCTCTTTAACTTATCAACCATCTAGTCCCATCTAATTATTTTTTCTTTTCCTTTTTAATTTCTTCCAACTTGATTTCATTCCACGAAATACTTTCATGACCCTTTAGTTTGGTCTTAGAAAATCTTACCCTCTTAGGGTCTTGTAATTATTCATACTCAAAATATTCCTTTAGATCATTGATCCAATCATTTAACCCCTTTGACTAGATTTTTAGAAAATGTAGAAATCTCAATCTTTAGCCTTTCTCCAATCTTGTAAATGTTCCTTAAAGACTTATCATCATCAAGATTTATCACTTCTTGTCTTCTTTAGATTGTTATTCTTCTTCTTTTGACTCATTTTCACTTACATCTTGTCTTCTTATATCTACTTTTCTAAACTCCTCATGCAATGTACATACTTGCGAGGACTCTAAAATCCTCTTCTAGAACATTTCTTTCATCAGCATTTCTTCCATCGTTCTTACCTCTCATCACTCATGGAGACATTTTCTCTTACTTTCTCATTGACCTACAACCACAGGCTTGGTGCAAACTACCTCACATTCGATGATCTATTCACACACTCAGGAGCTTCTACTCTGATGCTACTTGATGAAGGGTACTCCCCTTGCAAACCCCAACACATATAAATAGTAAAGAAAGAAACTAAAAATGCAATTAAGAAACACTGGCTTCTATTATATCAATCAAATAAAATTATAACATTAAGAAAATAACATCTACAACCACATGATATTTCTCATTACATAGATCTATAAGCCAACGCCACAATTTTCCCCACCAAAACTATCATTTGTAAGTTCCCCTATTTTCCTTCTTTATCCTAGGAAGTATAATTGCCCTAGAATGTTCTTGAAGGTTTCATCTCCCTATTTTGCAACTAGACCCTTTTCTCACTTTTCTCCTACCTTGAAATATGCCAAAATTATGCCCATAATGGGTTTTGGTGCCCACTACAATATTTTGAATAAATTTTGATATGAGAACTTGATCGAGCCTAATTATTTTTAAGCTAAGATCTCAAAGTGATCTACACCATATTCTTGCTTTATCATTATTTAATTAGACCTTTTCTTCTTCCTTGGAACTCCGGAACCCCGAGGTTTCTAAGTTCTTTGTCCCTTTTCTCCTTCCTTCTTTGGAACTCCGGAACCCCAAGGTTCCAAAATTCCTAGCCTTCCTTTCCTTTGCCTCTTCTCTTAAGCATCTCCTTTTCCCGAAACTCCTGAACCCCTAGGTTCTGAAGTTCCCCTTCTCTCTTTAGCCTTTTCTCTTTTCGGAACTCTGGAGCCCTGAGCTTCCAAAGTTCCTTTGCAAAGTTCCCCAGAACTCTGGAACCTCAAGGTTCCAAATTTTCCTTCCCTTGCCTTTCCCGAAACCCCAGAACCCCAAGGTTCCTTTCTCCCCCTTCTTCCTTCTTCTCCCCGGAACCCCAGAACTCTGAGGTTCTGAAGTTCCTTCCCCTTTTTCCTTCTCTCTCTAATTCCTCCAAAACTCCGGAACCCCGAGGTTCCAAAGGATTTTTCCTTCTCTTCTTCTCTCTATCCTGGAACTCCAGAACTCCGAAGTTTTGAATTTCTACCCTTGTCTTCCTCACTTTGGGAGTCTGAGCTTCCGAAGTTTCTTGGTGACACTTTCGGATGGCGTGATCAACACTCTAGGCTTTTAATGCTCCAACAACTTTGTGACTTGTACACTTTCTTTTGTGGAGCCACAAGGATACATTAAGTGTTTTGGCAGGATTTCCATCAAGGAAGGTATAGGGCCATGCTAGGTGACTTATGTCATGTCTAACTTTGGAAGGTTAGTCAGTCCACCTTCCTTAGAATTGCCTTTTGAGGTATGGCTAGGTTGCTTGCATGTACAAGCCAAGTGCATGCACTTCCAAACTGACATGCAAGGGTCATGATCACCATTGTAACTCATTTCTCTGTACAAGGGTGTTAAGCTTCATTGTAAAGGGTTCTCTCCCTACTGCCCTGAACTTTCTTATGCTCTTCTCTTCTCTTAAAGAATTGTAATTAATTTTGCATTTCTGCAACTATAAGATTGGCTTTTGGCCTTATGATTAATTGAAAATCTCCATTCCTTCCTTCCCTCAACTTATGTATGATGTGTATGTGTTATTACCTCTATTATAAGTGTATGTTTTATGGTTTCCTTTCACATGTATTTTGTGTCAACTTATTTTTTGAGTGTGACTTTGTGGGAATCCTTCTCCCCTCTTGACACTTAGAAAATTCTAACCTCCACACATGCATTGGGGTAACTCATGCAATTAAAGTTGTGCATCTCTTGGGCTTTTTAGTTGATTCCTTGTACCATTTTGGGTGGGGAGGTGAACAACCTCTTCTTGGTGCATCACCTCCTTTTATTCCAAGAAATTATATCTTCCCTTTACCTTTGCAAGTAGTTAGAATAGGCTTAGGATAAGTTTTGGAGTGTTGAGTTGTTTCAACACCTGCACCTAGATTGAGAAAGAAGTCAACCTTATCCAGAGATTCAACCCCTTATGCAAGGTCCCACACTTCAGGGTTGTTTCCATGTTTCACAAGGTTGTTGAGTTGATAGCTTACAAAGGGTGCAAGTTTTTGTGATAATAGTTGTTCGCATGCCTGGTGGGACTTATTCAATTCACATGCTAAGGATTTTTTTCTATTCTTAGTGTTTTGGCCTTTAGAGGCACTCATCTCTCAAGCACTTGGCAACTCTGCTAAAGGACTAGTTCGCGCTTGATGGTCTTGAAAAGCACTGAGAGGGGGGGGGGGGTGAATCAATGACACCAAACTTAGCACAACTTTAAACAATAACCAATAGATGAACTTAACTAAGAATCAGAACAAAATACATGATATCCAAAATGAAATAATGACATCAACATAAAGTAGAACATCCACCATAACACAAGTGTTTATACATGGAAAACCCAAATAGGTAAAAACCACGGTGAGATGGAACTCACAAGTTAACTATCTGCAGTAATAGAAAACTGACCGGTTAGGGTCTTACAAAGAGCTCTGGTAGGAGTGAATCTTGTTAGAGATCCCAAGCTTGATTAGAATCTTATACCCTATTAAGAGTAACCTTGTTGAAGGATTTTAGAATCCAAACTAATGGAACACCTTGTTAGAGGATTTGTACAATGAAGCTTGTTAGAGCTTACCCAGTTAGGGGATTTTATTCTGTTGTAATGATTAGAAAACAAGAAGAAAGATTTGATCTGTTTTGAGTAGCACAAAACTTGCTTGATCAGATCATTCTAAGTACATTCAATAGTTCTCTCCATCTAAATACTTATCTCTCTTCATCAAAGGTATTCGTATAGATCACCTCTTTTATATTTGTTCTCTCTTTTTCATCTCATATATAATGCTTCACTAAGATGTCTTTTAATAGACATACAGACCTTATGTTGACCATAGGAACACAATTCCTTAGGTGCAGTGTATCTAGTCATCTTAAACATAACTCATCTCAAAAATGACCACCAAACAATCAGTACTGGTAACTCATCACAAAACCGGATACCGCCTAGAGCAATCAATACCGGTTGGAATAAAACTAGTGAATCGTTGTCATGAAATCTTCCATTTGATCTTCTTCTTCATCTTCATCTTCATTATGATGCCGACTTAGCGTTACCACAGGTTATCTCTTAGGCACATACCGGTTGACACAAAGTACCAGTTAGAGATAGACCTTAAACATAGCGGTTAGTAGTGTAAACCAATTGATGTTATATCGGTAGTCAATGTAATCATATATGTGTGAGAGAGTGTTTCATCAATGAGAACAAGTGATGAATACATTACAATCATCATGAAACCAACAATCTCCCCCTTTGGCATTGATGGAAACACTTAGAAAATTTTGAGTAATACAATACCACTAAGTGTACTTACACAATATATTTACATATATACTCATATTCCCTTTTTGAATGCAATACTCCCCCTTAATGCATGTGTAAATACAAAATTTTCAAAAAGACACAAACATATTATTACTCCCCCTTTGACAACAATGCCAAAATGATAAAGTTAAATATATACATATATATATAGAAGGTCTGTATCAAAGTGTTCAACATATATTACACTTTTAAACAAATTCATGCATTGGCTATTCTCATGAAAATATGATTAAAATTTTGATTCATCTGAAATAGAGCATTCTACCACGAATCTAATATGTTATCCATATACTCAGAGGTAGATAGCAGATGAGAATAGAATTCATCCATTGAGTCAAGCAAGCATGTTTCAAGAGTAGCAAAAATAGCTTTTGCACTAGAGTATGCTCTCTAAAGAATGTCAATCTGTGAGGTGAGCTGACTCTTGAGCTCTCTTAGAGATTGGAATCTCTTAGCTCTCTCATTATCATTCTTGATTAGTCTATCATGCAATTCATCTATAGACTGGTTAAAGGAAATATGAATGGAGTCCTGGAGTGAGACATATGCCTTGCATAACCTTTCAATTTCCTACTCAGTTTCAACTTGATTCTTAGAAATATCAGAATAAAAGAAAGTAATATTGGAGGTAGAGGCAAGATACTTTACTCTAGATTCAATAGCTTTCTTTAATAGACTGTCATTATGAGATAAAGCCATTTTGCCATTTTCAATGTGCTTAGCTAGTTTATCTCCATATGCCTTCTTGTGGCTTTTCTCAGTAGATATTTGAGCAACATGTTCAAGTGATTTTATTTGATCAGATGCATCTCCAACTAACTGACCAAGTTTGTTGATCGGAATAGGAAGATGTGCAACAGAGGTTTCTGGTAGTAATCCAGACAAAATTTCTACAACATTTTGGATTGGCTCTTCCTCAATTATTTGTTCTTTCAATCTCTTCCTATGTGCATGTGATTGCATAACATTGCCAATCTTCATCATTTCAGATGCACTCAAGGTATTCATATCAATAGATCCTGAAATACTTAAAGAGTCTTCATCATTATCATCAAGTAGTTCTTGCTTTGCCGGTTTAGGGGGTATACTCTTAATGATGGCTCTTTCTATGTTTTTCTTCATTGTATCTTTTGTTTGCTGAGTAACAGCTTCCTTAGTAGACTCCTTTTGAGTGATCTTAATGACCGATGGAGATTGGGGTTTCTCCAGTTGTTTAGCTGTCGGTTTACTAACCTCTTTTAGTTGATTACCTAGTTGATCACCTAATGTATCTTGTACTTCTGTGATTGTAGGAGGATCCATATCTGGTGCAGTAATGTCTCCAGATAGGTCTATTTGTTCTAAATATCTTAATCAACAAGAATAATGGAGTCATCCTTCTTTTTGGTTGGATAGACTACGTCAGCTTGAACAATTTCCTCTACATCCATTTCTGGTAGAGAAACATCTTCTATAGTATTATCCTGATTGCTAGAGTGGATAGCTTCTTTCCTCTTTTTGATGATACGGGCTAGTTGATGTGTCTCAGATTCAACAAGTGACCTTTTTGCATTAAGAAGCTTCAGTCTTCTTACTTTAAAATCAAAATATGCTTTGTATTCCTCAATTAAAGCACTAATTCCATCTGATGATAATGTGGGAAAATATTGTACAAGGGTGAACTCACAAAGCTAGTTCCCACTTTTTGGTACATCTTGATTTTTTTTGAAATCATACATTTTTTGGAGAATATAATTATTTAAGCTTTAAGAGGTCCCATTTGAAGTAATTAATTGAAGAGAGTTAGATCAAAGGCTCTTAGATCAAAATTTCTTGGATAGAACCTCTCTACTTCTAAATCATACTTGCAATGGAGTCTCCTTTGCATCTATCAAATGCTGATAAAAAACCAATTTTACATTTGCTTTTGAGGGGTCAAACGAATTCATTTAGAAGTTTTGTTTTCTTGAGCATTTAGTCCTTATTATAAGCTTTCCAAATAGTATAATTTTTAATATATTTAAGTTTATTAATATATTTTTATTTTATTTTTTATGAATGTAGGTTTTTCACTAAACATGAACTTCTTTGTTCAATGCATTGGGAAAAATAACAAACTAATTCAAAAAAATTCTGAAAAATATCTATGCCCTAGGTATTGATGTCTTCTTTCTAACAAAAAAAATAAAACTTAATTTTGATATATATAGAGCAAGTTATGTGTTCAAACATACACCTATATCTAAATTATAATTAGTCGAACTTCAAAACTTAATAAAATAAAAAATATTCAACATATCACTATCAAACCAACTGCATGCCCTACGTATTGATGTTACAAACCAAAATTCAAAAGAGATAAGTTTTTATCATTTATAGAAAAAAATTTATATGTTTTGGGATGCACATCACTCTTAAAAAATGTTGTTTCTTGTAAAAAACTACTTTTGAGGGAGATGGAAAAATCAATAAAATTTTATTCAAAAAAATTTGAAAAAAATATATTTAGAATCTACAAAAAGGATGTTACAAATCACTAGTTTACATCATCTCCAAATTCTTAACGATTTAAAAGTTATAGGTGTCGGAAAGTGAAGGTTTTTTGCAAAATTTTCATCTAAGTGTCAAAGTTGGTCAAAAAGTGGGAACCAGTATTGTGAGTTCACCCACAAATACTTCATCAATAATTGTCTTTTCTAACTAAATGGCTTCTTCCCATTTATCTAACAAAGTATTATACAAAGAGATTGAAATATCTTTCTCTAAATCATGCATAAATCTACTGTAGTGACTCAACAAAGTTATTACCTATTGGAGTATTTGCTTTTACTCATCTTCAGTAAAAGAATCATAGTATTCTTTAATATTGTCAAACTTTTTTTTTCCTAATGACTTCATTGTTCTCTCAAATATTGTGTCAAGTTTGTAGGTGGAAATATCAATAGGTGTAGTTGCCTTTGGCACTACCTTTACCTTCTTAGGTGTTTTGCTGGTTGCCTTTTCTTTCTTAGGTTCTTCTTCAGAATCTGTACCCTCAGACTCTGATTGCAAAATCAGTTTCCTGTTCCTCTTCTTTCGTGAACTCACCTTCTTCTTAGATATTTTAGGTGTTGGTTCCTTCTTGGTTATAAAAATATGAGTCGCCCTTGTAGTCTTCTTCATAGGAGATTTTTCATCACTTTTCTATTTCTTTTCTTTTTCTTTTGCTATAGGTTCAGTACTAGTTTTAGTAGGTGCATCTTGGACTGCTAAGATGTCCAATTTTTCCTTCTTTTTGTCTTTGGGCGATGCTAATAGAGTATTAGAATAGCCAACCAATAAGTCATGATTCACCTCGTAGCTCATATCTTCCATCTCTTCCTCTCTAGGTTCAATTGCTTGCATCAAGCAAAAGTTAGTGGTAACTGTGAAGACTATGTCCTTTTCAAAGTGTTTTACCACATCTTCAAGTATCCTCATTATCAATCTCATATTCTTCTAGAATTCATTAAAGTACCTGTTGGTGGCAGCTGAAAAGGTATTCTTCATAGCCTTAATGTTGTTCTTGATCTTAGAATTGACCGATTGTTTTTTAGACCAGTCAATGTCACCTATACCTGGTAGAAAGTTCTGAAAGTAGAAAAATAACTTAGCTAACAGCTAACCAAACTTGAACTTCTGAGAATTGTCATTCTTGATGGATTTCAAATTTTGAAATAACTGGACTCAGAGAGCTTCACAAATATCATAGTCTACATTATCAATTATCATTCTATGTGCTATATGAATTGCTACGGATGGAAAACTGTTAAGTCTACTGAAGTAAAATACTTAGTAGCCTATCACCATTGTTGCAAGTTTCACCACAGGGTCTCTAATATTGTTGACAGAAAAAGCATGCCTATCAAAGGTAGAACCAGTTAACTTGAAGATAGTATCTCTTGAAATTTTCCTCAACTCGGGAACTTCACCGGTTGAGCAATAACCCATTACAACCCTAATAGCTTCCTTGGTTATTGTGTGAGTCCTTTCCAGATATATTTTCTCTCTATGGACTCGGCTCAAGATTATTCTTATGTGATCTTCCTCAAAATATTCAAGAAAGTAGGCGGCATTATGAAACCCTTTTTCAAAAACCCTAGCATATTTAGTTTCAATTTTTCCGTCCTTATTACAGAGTGATTTTGTTGGCAAATGTACACTCCAATGAGAAATTGTAGATTATTGAAGGTATTGTCACTGATGGAAACCTTGTAATCATGTGATACTGGCAGGAACTGGCACCGACAAACTCTACACTGGCATACAGTACACTGGCACCAAAAAGAAGAATACCAGCACCCTGGCCAACAACAATTTTGTAAATGCATTTTGTAATTAATTGTAAAAACTTTTGTAAAAGTCGACATGGCGGATTGTAAAATAACTCCTATATATAGGAGAGATCATTGTAGATCATTAAGTGATAGGATAATGATATGCGAAATAGAAGGTAGCAGACCTAATATGCAAATTATTGGTTAAGGGTTTTTGTATGCAGCAAAACTTAAACTGGTACTAGATCTAGCATAGCAGATGCTAATTTGAAGAAGTACAAGACATTGGATTTGTATAATCCATTTTTGTAAGTCCGTTTGACTTCCTTTTGTAATTGAGTAGTGATTTCTAGGCACTTGGCCTTCCTGCATGTGCAGGCCCCTCATGTATATAGTAATATTCCCTTATTGGCCAGTAAGTGAATATTGTGGGTCACAAATCCCACCAAGGTTTTTCCCACATCGGGTTTCCTCATTAAAATATTGTGTTATGGTGTGCTTCTTATGTTGTGGTTATTGTTCTTACTTACTATATTAATTTTAGTTTATCAATACACAGTTTTGATATGCTTTTCTTGTTATAAGTTGAGAAAGTTTTATAACCAGTCAGATACTGATTCACCCCCCATCTCAGTATCTTTGGGAATCCTGACAATTGGTATCAGAGCCTGGTCCTCTATTTTCAAAAGCCTAACAGCTTGAGAAAGATCTTGACACTGGTAGAGATGGAAAACTTAATGAAGCAATTGGAAACAACTCTTTCAAACTATGATGCAGAGAAAGGAAAGAGTATCAAACTTGAATATGATCTTAAGGCTGCACAGGATATTATTCAAGCACTTCAAGAAAATCTTACTATTGCAAGAAACAAGAGAAGAGAACTTTGTGAAAAGATGCATAATAATGAAGATGAAAAAGAAACTCTTAATGATCTTGTGAACAAGTTGAGACAAGAAAATACTACAATGAAAAATGAGATGCAAGATATGACTATGAGATTTTGTAAAGAAATTGAAGATAGAAAGAAGAATGAAGATGACTTGGTTAGAAGACTGAATGATGCTAGAAATGACAACACAAGACTTATTCATGAAAATGAGATGTTGAAGACAGATCTGATGCATACACAAAATGAGACAAATGAACTCATGAGACAAAAAGGAATCTTGGAAAGAGAACTGGCTGCTGCAAATCAACACAAGGAGAAATTAAAGAAAATCTCAGAAGAGCTTGATGACATGCTAAAAAACTAGAAACCTAATGGAGACACAAATGGCCTTGGCTTTGAAGGTGGTGAAAACTCTGGTACTGCAAACAATCATGATAATAGCAAACCGGTAAGACAACCTAATGCTTACAAATTCAATGGGAAATGCTTTAACTGTAACAAGTATGGTCATAGAGAAAATTAGTGTAGATCTAGAAACTATTAGAACACCAATACACCCACTGGTCAATGTTCAAAATGCAACAAAATTGGTCATAACTTAGAAAACTACTGAATGAATGTAAGATGTTATGTTTGTGGAAGATTTGGACACTTATCTAGTCAATGCAGAACACAAACCAGCATGGGATATGGGAAAGCTATTCAGAAAAACAATGTGACCTGTTATGTTTGTAACAAGATTGAACATATTACAAAGTTTTGTAGAAGTAAGGCACCGCTGGCAAACAACAAAGGTCCTAGCTTGAAAGGTAAAGAAAAGGTTGAAGAGGTAAAGCAAGAATTCTCAAAACAATGGATCAGAAAGTTAGATCAAAATGTTGATGGGAATACTCCTCCACTGGTAGAACAGAATAACACTCCACTGGCATGAGACTCTTCATCTAACTAAAGGAAAACCTTTTGAGGGTTTAGCAACAAAATGAAAAACATGATATTATTCCCTCGGTTGATGGTAAGCAGTTGAACTACTTCTATACCGGCAGATAAGTTTAAGTTGCGACTTAACCGCCAAGCATTAAATGTGGTAGTTGGTGAAAATAACATTATAAAGTGAGTGTTTTGGCTCCATTTTCATTTCACTGAGCATTCAAATCTTTGAGAGCGCTAAATTTCCTCAGCGAAGGAATCCTTAGCAAAGACGTGAAGCAACTCATCCAAGCATTCATCCTTAAGGCAAATTGAGGTATTTATAATCATGGCATCCTCCTCCACTCCTAAATTTATTGCAAACCCTATTGTTGTTGAGGTTATTAAATTCCCTAGACCCGTTTTCAAACTGGTTCCCAAAATTGCAAAGAAAAATGATAGCATAGGTGCATTTTCTCAAATTCCTAAGGGAGTAGTATATGCTGAAGGCCTTAGGATTTGCATTCATTGTAACATAGAGGAATTAGGTGATGGTGAAATCAAGAATATGTATCAGATAGTGATATGTGATGAATCTGGAAATGTCAAACTTGAACACAAGATTGTGGAGACCCTAGGTTTAACTAAAATCCTTAGTGTCCTATATTTTCCCAAGGATATCATAAGGATTGTGCTAAGCTATGATCATGATTGTTTGCAGTACCAGATATTCCTCTATATTACTTGAGAAAATGGAATAGGTACAGGTTGAAGCATAAGTTTAGACACCCAAACTGAAAAGCCTAAACCTTTGTTTATAGAAATGCAAACACAAACTAACCTACCAGAGGTCAAATCAAGTAAGGCAATTACCACAACTGGTAGCAAGGCTATTGTAAAGGTAGTTGGACAATCATCTGGTATTTCTATGGCAGAATTTAGACCTACAAATGTAACAAAGGTCTTATTAGATTCAATAAAGAAGATAATAGAATGTAATGCACAAGCCTATAAAGCTATTGATGATACAATTCCAATTCTTAAATTGATAGCACCAAAGTGCATTGTTGATAATAAGGATTCTTTAGGCCAACTAGACACATTGTCTAAGTTCATCATCGGCAAAATATTGACTATTGATCAAATAAATGAGGATACATTTAAAGAAAGATTGATTAAGGAAAAAGGGAAATTCTTCGAGGAAATTGTGAATAAGAACAAGGAGAAAATAGATACCCTATTACTGGAACTTGGAGAAATAATTTTTGACTTCAAGAAACTGTACAAGTACACTTGTAAGACAAATGTCTTAACAGAAGACCCTAACAAGGAAATCAGCAAAGCATGGGATAAGATTAATAATATTGCTGACAATCTAATAGGTACATCAGATTCATTTCTAGAGATAGAAAGAAAAATTGCAAAACAAGAAGACAAAATTGAGAAATCAGAGAAGAACAAAGAAAGAATAAAGGATAAAGCAAAGGACTTGAAATGCAGACTTGGTCCAAGACTAGAATACTTTATTTCTTTGAGAAAAGAAATATCTAAGGCTCTGGCTCTCGGAATAAAGACACCAAAAGAGAAAATGCACATACTCACTGGTACAGTGCAGAGAACCCAAGAGGCAATAAAAGACATCAAAACATTAATTAATGGTATAAATTTGATTTTGACAGATATATTTCACATTGTAACCCACCGGTTACAAGAATTTAGGAAAGACTACACTGACACCAAATGACAACCTTTGTCATTGATGTCAAAGGGGGAGTAGTGAGATGAGAAAAATGATTTGAACAATACATCATCAGCTCAGGGGGAGTAGCACACATTTTTGGCATACATTTGATACAATTTTTGGGAAACCTTTTGGACTTCAAATTTTGGATACATTATTGAAATTTTTCTCATGAGCGTTGCCATCAATGCCAAAGGGGGAGATTGTTGAAAAATGCACACTCCAATGAGAAATTGTAGGTGATTGAAGGTATTGTCACTGATGTAAACCTTGCAATCATGTGATACCGGCAGGCACCAGCACCGATAGACTCTACACCGGCATACAGTACACCGACACCGAAAAGAAGAATACTAGCACCCTGGCCGACAACAATTTTGTAAATGCATTTGTAATAATTGTAAAATATTTTGTAAAAGCCAACATGGTAGATTGTAATATGAATTATATATAAGAGAGATCACTTTAGATCATTAAGTGATAGGATAATGATATGCAAAATAGAAGGTAGCAGACCTAATATGTGAATTATTGGTTAAGGGTTTTTGTATGCAGTAGAACTTAAACCAGTACTAGATCTAGCATAGAAGATGCTAATTTGAAGTAGTACAAGACATTGGATTTGTATAATCCATTTTTGTAAGTCAGTGTGACTTCCTTTTCTAATTGAGTAGTGAGCTTTAGGTACTTGGCCTTCCTGCATGTGCATGCCCCTCATGTAAACAGTAATATTCCCTTATTGGCCAGTAAGTGAATATTGTGGGTCAAAAATCCCATCAAGGTTTTTCCCACACTAGGTTTCCCCATTAAAATATTGTGTTATGGTGTGCTTCTTATGTTGTGGTTATTGTTCTTACTTGCTGCATTAATTTTAGTTTACCGGTACACAGTTTTGATATGCTTTTCTTGTTATAAGTTGAGAAAGTTTTATAACCGGTTAGATACTGATTCACCACCCCCCCCTCTCAATGTCTTTGGGAATCCTAATAGATTTCAGCTAAGTATAGATGTGAAGAGTTCCCAAATCTTCAATTTTGCAATCTATATAGCTAGACAAATCACCTTTGACCACAACACCACTCGAGACTTGCAATAATGTATTATAAGGCATAATTTCTTCTGCCTTTAGAGCTTCCTCAGGCTCAGTCGTAATCATCAACCACTCTACTGACTTAGAAGTAGATGTCATTCTAGATAAATAAGTTTCAAGGTGGTATACAAAGAAATACCTAGTGTCTTGCACGTCACTTCATTTCCCGATTGAAATGTTCAAATGCACTCCCATTCGCTTCTCCACAACTTCCGATTCAACTTGATTTCTTTAATCAAAAAGCAATTTTCCAATTTGCACCAAGAAAATCTTGCTCTGCTCTGCAATCACTTCAATTTTTCTTTTCCAAAGAGTTAGGGTAAAAAAAATAAGGTAAAACTTGTTTTTATCCTTTTTACGAACCGCAATAAATGCTGACACTTTTAGGTTACAAACCCTAATTTTGTTGCTTAAGTGAAATACTGGTTAATAAAACGTCAACAAAAAGTCACCAAAATTCAAAATTCAAAAAGATTCTTTCCCGCTTATTTTACAAAAGGGGTTCGAAAATATTTTACCGTTACGCTCCCCTTAGCCATATTAGACAAGCTTATGTCACTGGTGCTAGATTCTCTTCACTAGGTGAAGGAATGATTTCCTATACAGGAAATTCAACACTTTTCTTCTTCCAATTCCAATTCATATCATCTCTTGTTTCCTCAACATCATTTTATGCTTGCCTTTTTGATCCTTGAAAGGTTTGACCGGTTTACTATTCCTTGATCTGCAAAACTTTGCCAGGTGCCCCAGTTTGTTGTAGTGGTAACAGACCATACCAGATGATCTTCAGGGTCCTATATTTCCTCTTCCTGTTCTTTTTCTGTAGTTCATAGCCACATGACCAAGGTTATTACAAAAGGTACACACAACATTTTTTACCTTTTCCATTTCAAATGGACTAAACCGGTTGCCATAGAATCTTTGCCAGTTCCTGTTCACCCGGTTATCAAAATTCCTTATCTAGTCACCATATGGTCTAGGATGCATGTGTAGTATAGGATTGTTTGATCCATATCTGCACTCAATATGTTTATGCCCATACATTCCACAAGTGTAGCAATGTCCTTCAAACTTTCTAAACACATACTTAGCATTAGTATTGTAGCTTACATTTTTGTTAGGTTTGTTCCTACAAACATTTGTAGTATGACCAGGCTTATGGAAAACAAAGAAGACAAGTTTAAAAGCCTTCCTACGAGTAGTCTTACTAACTTTAGAAGCAGTTTTGTTTTTTGGATAGTTGCTCTTTGTACCAGAGGATTCAGTTGTATGAAAACCAAGTCTAGAGATATCACCCTTCATTCTCTGCGATTGAATTTGTTCTTCCAGCATGGTAGAACTTTTGACAAATTTTTCCAGTTTCTCATTGGCTTCAATAAGCTTTTTGACAAGATCTTCATTTTTATGAGACAGGTTCTCTTGCAAAGACAATTCCAACTCAAGATCTATCTTTAGGTTTTCCTTTTCTTCCATTTCAATAATCAAGTCCTCATGTATAGTATCTTTTTATCGTTTGATCGTTGTGATTTCCCGATCTCTTGCCTTGATAAGATCTTCAACAGCTCTTCTGGCTTCCAGTTCCTGACTCATGCGGATAGTGAGACCTTCCATCTCTCTTCTTAGATTCAGTTTCTCACCTTGCAACTTTTCAACTTCTTCTGCTAAAGCATCAATATTTTCTTCGTCTGAAGAACTATTATCAAATATTTCTAATAGTTTTTCAGATAACTCTTTCCTTTTGGTTTGAGAAACTCTTATTTTTCCCCTAAGAGATTCAATCTCATTTCTGCTAGCATCTAGCTCTAGCCATCTTGAAGTAGCTTCTGTCCCACATGCTACTTTCAAGATTTCCTTTCAAGTGGTTAGGATTCAAATAAGTTAGGCTCTAATACCAACTGATGGTCTTGAAAAGCACTGAGAGGGGGGGGAAGGGTGAATTAGTGACACCAAACTTAGCACAACTTTAAACACTAATCGATAGATGAACTTAACTAAGAATCTGAACAAAATACATGCTATCCAAAATGAAATAAAAACATCCATATAAAGTAGAACATCCACCATAACGCAAGTGTTTATATGTGGAAAACCCAAATAGGTAAAAACCATGGTAAGATGGAACTAACAAGTTAACTATCTGTAGTAATAAAAAATTGACCAGTTAGGGTCTTACAAAGAGCTCTGCTAGGAGCAAATCTTGTTAGAGATCCCAAGCTTGATTATAATCTTATACCCTCGTAAGAGTACTACCCTATTAAGAGTAACCTTGCTGAAGGATTTTAGAATCCAAACTAATGGATCACCTTGTTAGAGGATTTGTACAATGAAGCTTGTTAGAGCTTACCCAGTTAGGTGATTTTATTTTGTTGTAATGATTAGAAAACAACATGAAATATTTGATCTATTTTTAGTAGCAAAATTTTTTCTTGATTAGATCATTCTAAGTACTTTCAATAGTGCTCTCCATCTAAACAATTATTGCTCTTCATCAAAGGTATTTGCATAGATCACCTCTTCTATATTTGTTCTCTCTTTTTCATCTCATATATAATGCTTCACTAAGATGTCTTTAAATAGACATACAGACCTTATGTCAGCCATAGGAACATGATTCCCTAGGTGTAGTGTATCTAGTCATCTTAAACATAACTCATCACAAAAATGATTGTTAAACAATTAGTGATGGTAACTCATCACAAAATCAGACACCAGTTAGAGAAGTCAATACCGGTTGGAATAAAACTAGTGAATCATTGTCATGGAATCTTCCACTTTATCTTATTCTTCATCTTCATCTTCATTTTGATGCCAAATTAGTGTTACCATAGGTTATCTCTTAGGCACATACTAGTTGACACAAAGTACTGGTTATAGATATACCTTAAACATACTGGTTAGTAGTGTAAACCAATCGAAGTTATACCAGTAGTCAATGTAATCATATATGTGTGCGAGAGTGTTTCATCAATGACAACAAGTGATGAATACATTACAATCATCATCAAGCCAACAATGCTCATGCAAAGTTCATAACTATGGGATCCCAGAACCCCTAGGTTCCCAAGTCATAGTAACTGTGCTTACCCCCGACATTTGGAACCCCCAAGTTCTGAGGTGCTTAGGCCTGGAAACTTGGAACCCCCAAGTTCCAAACTCCCAAACTCCATAGCTCCGGACCTCCAAGCTTCCGAGGTCAATTGTGGGTTTCATGCCCATAATTAATACAAGGGCATCTTCTATGGGAAGTTTTCAATTCATAGATCTCCCATTTACAAGCTCTAGAAGGTGGAAAGGTAGACCTCCATTGTCAACAGTCAGGGGTGTCGAGGTTGTAAACACTCCATCTCCTAGGCCTCATTATAATCATCCATTTGCAAGGCCATTGCTATCAAGGTCTCCCACCACTCATATCAATAGACCATTATTTCACATGGAAATAAATCAAGTCTTTGTTACCTTCAATGGGTAAGTCCCCTTATTTTGACTCAATGGAATGACATATCAGTAGTTGTGTTGAAGAGTATACCATACTTCACTGGTGAAACAACTACTACACCCATTGAGCACATTCAAGACATTGCAAACATCTACTCCGTCCATAACATCACTCAAGATGATGATACTATCAGACTCTTAGCCATATCTTTGGAAAGAAAAGCTTTGTAGTGGTATAGAGGGTTGTCATCTAGCTCCATTCACAATTGGGATGAATTGGGGGAGAGGTTGTGCAACCATTTCAAGGACAAAAGTGATCACCTATCACATGTGGAGCGGTTGACTACGATCAAGAGGGCACCCCACAAATTCATGGTTGACATGGAATAGGATTCCTACTCTAGTGAAGCCATCTCCAAATCATGCATTCTTGTATTATCTTAGAGCTCTCAACAACGATATAGC